>NC_050068.2:230172557-230546693 GCF_009764565.3 Dermochelys coriacea | reverse complement strand
CGGAATAGATCTGGACAAGGAGAATAAGTCTGGAGATAAATGTGAGAAGGGAGGGACAGGCAGTAGAAACAAAAGTGAAACTGTTTGAGCAGAAAGAAAAGGAGTACTTGTAGCACCTTAGAGACTAACAAATTTATTTGAGCATAAGCTTTCGAGAGCTACAGCTCACTTCATCGGATGCAGCTCATGAAAGCTTATGAAGGCTCAGGAGGAAGCTGCGTTGAAGATGATGAAAGGAACATGCCTGAACAGGATCTTCAGGTTGGTAAACTTTTTTATTTCATACTTCTTTCTTAAGGACTGCCTGTCTTCCTTCTGGACTATTATTGAATTCTCATGTTTGAGCAAAAAATATAGTTGTTATTCTATAATACTATCACTTTAGATGCAGTTGTGATTAAAAATAAATAGCCGAAACAGGGCAGATCTTCCTTTTACAATTTCACCTTTAAAGTAGTACTGAGTGTCTGTGAATGCAATGAGTAATACTAAATGAGCAGTATGGTAATAATAATTAAATAACTGCATTGACTTATTTTGTTTAGGAGAATCCATCCTCAACACACAGGATTCTGAAGACTATCTACCTTCAAAATCACCATCATTTTCTATAGTTTCAGAGTTAGCTGACAATGATAGTATTTCAGTCACATCATGTATGTCACATAGCCACAGTATATCACCTTTAGCAAAAAGAAAAAAAATCTCCAATATCCAGAAACTGCCATAGATAAGTTTGTGATAAGAACCAGCAGATTACAAAAGGAGGTAATTGATAAAAAATTGCCCGGTTTGTTTATGCAACAAACTCTCCTTTTCGTATGATTGAGAACCTACACCTAATTAACATGGTTCAGTCATTAAGACCAGGATACGGTCCACAAAATAGAGATGTCGTCACAGGCAAATAGCTGTATAAAAGTGTATGAAAGAGAAACTGAGCAGTGTGCAAAAGGTCTAGAGGGTGAAATTGTTAACCTGAGTCTTGATGGGTGGAGCAATGTCCACAATGATCCTGTTGGATGTGCTTGTGTGACTACAGAAGAAGGGAATGTCTTCCTTACAGAAACAATTGATACATCAGGAAATGCACAAAGCAGAATACTTACAATAAGTAGCAGTAAAAACTATAACAAACTGTGAAAAAAAAATTCAAATGTCTAGTACACAGCTTGGTCACAGACAATGCTGCAAATGTATCCAAGATTAAAAGAAATTTAGAAGAGTCCCAAGCTAATAACATACGGTTGCAGTGCTCATTTGATGCACCTCCTAGCCAAAGACTTCAGTGTTCCAGAAATAAAGGCTAATGTTGTTGAAATTGCAAAATACTTCCATAACCACCACTTTGGAGCAGCTGCTCTGAAAAAAGTGGGAGGAACCAAGCTAACTCTCCCACAAGATGTGCGACGAAACTCAGTAGTGGACTGTTTTGAGCACTATATCAAGAAGTGGACTAACCTCATGACAGTTTGTGAACAAAATCGTGAAAAAATAGGTGGCACTTTCACAGGCAAAGTTCTCAACACTGGGTTGAAGAGAAATGTTGAACGCATGCCGAGTACCCTGAAGCCTATTTCTGTAGCTTTGAACAAAATGCAGAGAAATAGCTGTTTTACTGCTGATGCTGTTGAAATTTGGAAGGAACTGAGTGAGATCTTAAAATACAAGCATAAAAAAAACGAATGGGACAAGCACTATCTCCAGCTCATTTTTTTGCAAATATTCTCAATACTCAGTACCAGGGTCAAACCTTAACTGCTGAAGAGGAGGAATTGGCTAGGACATGGACATCCAGCAATCTTCCCTCCATAATGCCAACTATAATAAACTTCAGAGCTAAGGGTGAACGATTCAAGAAATATGTGTTTGTTGATGATGTTTTAAAGAAAGTCACACCAATGAACCGGAGGAAGTCACTTAAGCACTTGGATTCAGAGACTGTTGAAGTGATAATCTCACTTTTAACAGCAGTAGTGTCTTTTGCCGGTGTAGAAAGATATTTTCTTCCTTTGGACTAATTTATTCCTAATTGAGAAATTGTTTGGGACCTGAAAAAGCAGGAAAGCTTGTTTTTCTTTTCCAGATTATGAACAAACAGGAAAATGAAGGTGAAGATGACTGAGTTAGCTGCAGAAGCCAATATTTTAAGTTTCTCGTGTTGACCTGGCTGACAATGTTGATTTAATTTTTGTTTTTTAAAAAAATAATATATTTCATTTCACTATTTTACTTAAACAATTTTAACAAAAACAAACCTGATTTTAAAAAACTTTAACGTTTAACTAAATTCAAATGCTTGTTTTGTTGAAATATTCTATGTTTGCTGTTGAAAAAAAATAAATCCAGAATACATAAGGTTGTTTTAGTTAAATAAAACAATTTAAATGTCTGTCTGGCGATGTTCTCCTCCTAATACAGCATGACAAGAAAATCCTTCAAATATTAATGATTAACCTGTTGAATTGGAGATAGTTCACCTCCCAATGACTTCATAAATATCTGCTTTAATTACCTTTGGTAAATTAAATAACAAAAAAAATCATTCATTTTTTGATATAGCTGTAAAACTAATCTGAAAAGTTTTCAAAATAAATCACTTAAAAATGGATAGCGTGTACCTTCTAAAATTGAAACCTACATCTATCTCTGAGTTGTGAAGAATATGTATCAAGGTTATAACATCCAACAAGAACGCACTTTTATGTAGAAATCCATGATTAAATCGAGTCTTCCTGACTAGTGATTTAAATCAAATCCACCCTGGCCAGAGTAGACCTAGGCTAGTGGTGTCTGAGCTATCACACTAAAAATAGCACTGTGGACATCACAGCTCCTACAGCAACTTGGGCTAGCCTCTTGAGCTCAGATTCAGGGAGTCAGGTGGACTTGAGAGCCCAAGCCACAACAATTATACTGCTATTTTTAGTGTGCTAACTCAAGCTCCATAGATAGATAGATAGTTCCTGTCTATCCACACTGGGAGGTTTGTTTCTAGCTGCCCTAGTACGTACCCTAATGGGACAGCAAGCCTGAGTTTAAAGCACCACTGAACTTGAGCTAGAGATTTCTGCGTTCGGATGGGAACTGGGTTAGGAACAACACTTGAGATATACCTTGAGCTACACTGCAGCAAAGGCAAGCCCTATGTAAGTGGTAATTTGAATTTTGGATGACCCACATAGGCTACAAACAACCTGGGGAACTCCCAATGGGTTTTTAAAGGAGGACGCCCTTGGCTCCAGGAAAAGGAGGATTTAATTTTGCAACAGTACATATTTACACAAGTCAACTGCTAAATATATTAACTTTGTTGAGAATGACCATAAAACTAGAAATAATGAAAGAAAAACATATAGCCATCTGAAATCTGCAGAAAGAAGCTACAGAGGTTTCAACTAGATGCTCCAGTTACTGGAAAGAACCAAGGGACAGGATGGGTACACAACTCCTTACATAGCTTTGGGTCTCAATGATCATTACCTATGGAATACACATGGGGCAACCCACAGGCAAAAGTATTTTAGAAGGTTCTGATAAAGATATAGGATGTGCCTGACACACTCGATCATGGATTTGTACAGGTAACAGTACTCAAACTATTCCTTGCTTTTAACAGAAGATGAATCAGGAAATGGTGTTTCATTGTATTTCTTCACTATTGCCAAAAAAGTTTCTCGTGTTGTTGGTATTATTTTTAAACACAGCTTTCTGCAAGTTACTTTTCAACCCATATAAGCTACATTATTGCAGTAAAATACAAACATCAACTGAAGCTTTATTTGCACCAAATAGTACTTGGCGTTATTCAAAATGTTAGTAGATAAATCTAACCAAGTAACTGTTGTGTTTTATCTTCAATAAGCATTTCGTAAGTAATTCATACTTACAATGGTTCTTCCCTCTCAGTTCTCTTACTGAGATGTACATCTTCCTGTTCCTTCATTTTATCTACAGCTTGTGCTTGCTTTTCAATCTCATTAAAACTCTTGCTGCTCACCTTCTGGGCTCCCAAGCCACCTTTTTTGGCACCAAGCTTTATTTTAAAAAGAAAAGAAAAAAGGCAGCTTTATATCTATAGGTAACTATATTAACTGTCCTATGGTTTAGTATATTTTTGATAGAAGAATCAAGTACTGTACCTGATTCCACAGAATCTGGTATCAATAATAAAAATTCAGAGTGGAGAAGACCATACGGCAATATGTTCCTAAAAGCCGCTCTCAGCCCCCCTTTGATTTTCAGGAACTTATTTAGTCTCCCAAACAGCAATTACAGCCTGGTGAACTTCCTGCAGTTTGCCAGACCTTGTTACTATTGTGATAAATTCTATACTGAACACCATAAAATATAAAGGCGCCTCAGCTGTTATTGGGATAGGGGCTTACATGCAATTTCCTAGCTCTCATATAGTTAATTTCTCAACCTTAACATTTCATTGTTAGTTTTTGCATTAAATTTATCTGTATCCATTAAAAAAAAAATCTTGAAGTACACAGGACAGAAGGCTTTTTATGGCGGGGGGGGGGGGGGGGGGGGAGATAAAGCAATTTTTAACATAAAAATACTGTCAAAGTCTTAGGCCCTGCTCCTCTAATTCACTTAATGCAGGTATACCTATGAGCCAAAGTACAGCTCCACTGGCTCCAATGGCAGTGCACCTGCATACAGTGATTTGCAGGATTGGGGGCAAATGTTAAATGTAATTGAACCCATGAACATGATAAAATACATACACAAAGTAAATTTTGCTCTTGGGTATGTATACGAAATGTCTACTGAATTCAGTTAATTGCATATGTATATCCAGACTCAGTAAGTGCTCAGTATTTATATGAAATCAGAAAATGACTTATTCATGATAAAGTACTCCACCCCACAATACTACTATGAGTAAACATTGAAACAAATGCATCTGAACAAGAGTTTAGAAGACCATTTTGTTTATAAGGTTGTTGGATATTTTGTCATAGTTCAGATTTTCTAATTTGTTTTAGTGATGCATATTGTTGCTGATACAAAACAGTCATTGCACAAAACACTTAAATAAAAAAATTCTGTATTGCTGCTTAAGTACTTTTAAAATTCTAAAAAAATGATATAGGCCAAAATATGTATTAATTACAAACTTACCCCCTTTTTAGCTTGATTTGGCTTCTTTTTTATAATGGAGGTGCCCTCTGCAAAAATTAACCACCGTTACTTTGGCATATAACTTTACATTTATCTAATACTTGCAGATACACATTTCCACAATTTAAGTCTTGAATTATAAAGTTTTTCAGTTCATTCTGCTGGTTTAGAATACTGCAGTTTCTATATGAAGAAATTTAGAAATTAGCTGTATCACTATACTTTAATGTATCTTGTTTTTCTGTTTGTAAGTGTTTACAATTTATGGCTAAATTTTCACACCAGGGTGCCTAAAATCAGATTCCTAAATAGGAGCAAAGGATTTGTCAAACCGGATCAGACTCAAGGTTCACCTAGTTCAGTATCTTGTCTCTAACAGTGGCTATACATATATAACTCCTGTGGACATCACTGGGTTTTGTGGATGCTCAACCTTTCTGAAAATTAGGTGATTTATAATCTATATTTAAAACACTTACTTTTTTTAGAGTGCTCATTTAACTGTTTTTATTTAAGTGCATAAATATTGATTTAGGAATCTAACTTTAGGCACCTAAGGTTTGAAAACTTCAACCATAGTGTATAATACTAAATTTTGAGGTGTGGAAATGAAGTGAAGTTACTTTGCATAATGCCAATCAAAATCCCTAAAAAGGAGATTTTTGCTCATAAGGCTTTAATAAAACAGAGTGAAGAAAATTTTGTACTCTTTCACAGTGACTGACACATTAAGCCAAAGCATATAACTTTCATAATAGGAAATTTCAGATTATTCTCACTATAATAATCCGAACTTCCAATGATTGTTTGTGTATACTGTGAAATTTGTTTAAGCTCTAAATTAATTGGAAGCCATCTTACATGACAGAGAATTATAGGCAACAGATGGTCTTTCAATGTTCAATATAACTGTAAAAGCATTCAGTTTAATTCTGTGGCACACAGTCCTTGAAATATGAAAAACATGTACCCTAAGGCATACTACTCTTCCTTAAACTTATTTAAGTACTAACAAATAATTTCCAAGTACGAACTGAAACTCACTTTGCGCAAAGACTTCAAATCTCAGTATAATAATAGTCCCTTCATAATAACTTGCGTTTACTATAAGGACATTGGAGCTGGAGGTGTAATTTGCTGCTTGTGTAGGTGTCTGAAACTCTAGGTATGCGCTCGGACCAGCTAGCCTGTCCTGCTGCTCATGCAGCCGTGGCTATGCTGCTATTTTTAGTGCACTAATTCAATCAGAACAAGTGCAGTTATGTCTAGCTGAGCTGGAAATCTCTCTAGCTCCAGTTATACATACCCAAGAGATTTAACTTTTGGAAGGTGTGCCATGTTTTATTATATAGTTGCTGTTTCAAAGCTTTATTAGCTACATACCTATCTCCAGCTCCAAATAATGATGTGAAGATTTTTTTAATGAAGTTATTTTTGCCTAGTATTTTTCTATGTATAAATCTGCAGCAGAATCTGCACCACTCAATAATGAGGACACTCAGATATATTTGGATGGGAGGATGAATCTGCCTTTCCTATACTCTAGACTAATTTCCAATTAATAAACAAATCCAACTTTAAAGATACTAGCCTGGATCATCCCTTCCGGGGTTGGGGGAAGAGAATATTGTTTCTGCTGGGGGGATAAGTCACAGGAACAACTCCTGTAAACGTGGCAGACTCAGTGATCCACAAGAGCCAATCCATCCACACAAAACCGAGTGCCTCCGCACTAGCTCAAGCCTCCAGCATCCTCTTCTCTCTCTCCCTGGTAGCATGGTCTGTATTATCTTTTTTGCCTAAGCTACATGGGGCTGGTCAATGTGTACGCCTCTAGTTGGGTCCCATTCTTCCCCAGCCCCAACCCTCTCAGCGTACACTTTCTCCCTACATGCAACCCGGAAATACAGAGAGATTTTAATGGAGAGAGAGAGAGAGAGAGAGAGCGCGAGAGATGGGGGGGGGGAGGGAGAAGAGAGACATGGGGGATGACGACACACAAAGACCTGTGTATGCAGAGTCCTCTCCATGGGTGAGCCTAGGAGGAATGATTTGGGCTAGAATTTGTTTGAGTCACTTGCTCTTGTATTCTAGCTTTCCATTGCAATACAAGTTTTCTGTAAATATATACAGAATGAAATTTTCCATTTCAAGATGGTCCATTTCAACTAGTAATTTTTCTGTTATTAATGACTTATTTAGCTTTTAAATTCCTTGGTATAGGGACTATGTCTTTATATTTGTTAAGTGCCATGTAGATCTAGTATTAAACATTTTAATAATAATTGCTCTACTCTTGACATCAGAATACCATTTTCACTCAGCATGAAGGGACAGACACTTTCCCCTATGTGAATACCATCATTTTTACAATGATATACTAAAATTATCATAAAAACAATAATATATTTCTGAGAATATTTTCTTTCATTTCTGAAAAACTGAATTTCTTATGTTTACCTCAAGTAGTTACCCTACAACTATTTAATTTATGCTGTAAGATACAGCTCTGCAATGTTGATTATGAACTCTACCTGCTAAAAATGTATATTACTTTTTCTGCAATAAATTAGAAAATGATTTTAAACTAAAAATTATTGCTGGAAAGAGAGCAAAAATTAAGTTCAAGACAGACAACCCTATTAGTGAAACATGCGTTTGCTTAATGTAAATAGCAGGCCATGAATCACAGTACAATGCTCTATTCCACCTGTGTGCTTAAGTGTGGAACCTGAAGCAGCCCAACAGGAGGTCTAAAACATTAATGATCACCTTTGTTAGGTGCGATGCCTGCAGCATTTAAATTCAGCAACTCAGCTAAAATGAGAAATAAAAACAAAAAGCACTGAGTAAAAATCACTTTTGAAAGCGTCATACATTGTTTAACAGAAACAGCTGTATTAACATGTTATATTACAAGTTAATCTGTTTCAGTAGCCCATGTGTATAAATATTAAAATAAGACTTGCACATTTCTTCCCAACCCAACATTTTCTTTAACATGTACTGGAATAAAATATATTGTTCATCTATCTGTTTAGGGCCATTACCTAATGCAGCTTTTGGTGAGACACTAAGGCAATCAACACTTGGTCCATGGTCTGGTTCACCTAAAAATGTAAAAAATATTGAGAACAAGAGAAGTATGTTTATTAGGAGGTTTTGAACAGCTCGTGTATTCAGAAAAGATTTTTTTTTTTTTTTTTTTTTTTAAGGTAACTTCCCTGCCCACATTCTTAAACCTGGTTCTCCCTTCATTTCCCTGCAATTTTCTGTATTTGCACAGAGGCATGATAGTGCTTGATGCACAGTTAAAATTACATTTCTCCTGTAGTAACATTACCAGTGACTCACAAAACAGCAGGTAGAAGGGACTTTTTTTTATATTGAGATAATTTGTATGTGATTGTAACTGCTCAAAATTCCAGTGTCTGTCTTGGACTACAAAACCTGAAAACTAGAAGCCTGAAATATGTTTGGAAGATACAGAAGTAAAAATTAGCTAATTCCAGGGACCAGAGGTTGAAAATTTTGGCTCATGTATGTTATCACAAGGATGTAACCAAATATGGGAAAACCAGAATGATACAATCAGGAAAAATACATTTGAACAGAACTGATTTTAAAAAACCTATTTAAAACTGGTTCAAGTTAACATGTTTTTCTTGACCAGCAGGACATGGCATAACAATGCCTTCCCTGTTTACAGCTCTTAGTAGGAAAACAGAAAATGTAATGACTGGTTCACATAGACCAGACAAACTGAGTTAGCCTGAGCCACTTCTAAATCTTATTTAAAGCCAGTTCTGCTAACAAGGTTTAATTCTCAATATAAATAGTGCTTAAGCCTCTGGCTGAGTTTCAGGTCATTGTCTGCATTCTTAAAATACAGAATTCAGATTTGTAATGTTACAGAAAAAAAAAATCAATATACTTTTTATTTACATAAGCAGAATAGTTTCGTGAATCCACATACAAAACTATACTGGAAAAATAATCTATCCATATATTTCACTTAACAAATGTGAAATAAAATAAAAATAAAATCTTAGACAATTAATCTGCTATTTGATTTATGAAAAAAAGCTCTCGAGTATCCTAGCAACATCACATTTTAATCTACTAGTAGCCTATGAACTGCTAACTAATAATAAAATATCTTTAAATGTTTAAATACATTATTAAAATGACTTTCTGGTGTAAGACTTACATTATGATTTCAGTAATTCCCAACTTGACCAAGTCTAATGGATCATTCAAAGAGTAAAATCTGGCCCAAGGGGTTTCCAATTAAAATTTAAGTGCCTCCAACGCTGTACAGTCCTGTACAGCACAGCATGACTCTTCTACACAGTGTTCCCTACCTACCCAAAGGCTTCTTAAATTATTTCCAGCAGAACACAATTACATGGTGAGTAGCTGTTACTGTTATAATAAGTAGCATTAGAAACTAAAATCAACACAGAGGTAAACTTAGTTTATTGTTAATGGAGGATGAACCATACCTTCATTAGATTCTGGAATGATTTCTGAAGAATCCTCCTTTTGAAAAACTGGCTCCAGTTCTGATGATGCCCATTCTGTGCTACTCACCTGCAAGAGGAAAAGGAAGTTACTAAATAATAATGTACAGAAAATAAAATGCATTAAGTAAAATACAAATAGTATCTGCATTGACTAAGTAAGGCAGTGACTGATCTTAGCACTTTCAGTATGACACATTTTGGGGTAACTGTTGGATTTGATTTCTCATATCGTAGCTACAGTTTTTGTTTAAAAAAATTGCCCTCAATTAGTAATGGACTTTTTTTTTTTTTGTTAAATAGGTACAACCATAATATGCAAGCCACATAGGGGAGCAATTAAATTTACCAGAAACAGCTGCTTCTAACGAAGATACACACTAATGGCCTGATTTTTCCATAAGGTGCTGAGCATCTGCAATCTCCCATTTATTTCAAGGGGCTTGGGGGAGGGAAGGGGGACTCAGCACTTAAAGATTAGGGTATAAATTGTTTTATTATATTTTACAGTATGTCTGTCATTATTCCACACTGGTTATTCCATTTTGACCAAGATTATATGCTACAGAAAAGCTGGACAGTTTATTTACTGCTCTACCCCCAAACTCTTCCCTTCTCTGTAGTCTTGCATCTCAAACTCTCTTAATGTTTCATTTTGGACATCGAGCTGCCATCTCATCTTTTCCTGGCAACACTCTCTTCTCTTTCGTGATAGGAAATTTCACTATCCTACCCACCAGCAAGGCTTGCAACTTTGGCATAATTTATTATGCTCTCTCCCCAAAATGCACCTGTCACCAACTCCTGCTTTTTCTTCCTTTACAATTCAAATTAATGCTTTCCTACAACCCTATTGTCAAAATCATTGTCAATGCCCCGATTATCTCTTGCAAGGACTACTGCCAACCTGCTCCTCTCTGGAGTCCCTCCTTTACAGGCCATCCAAAAACATTCTGTGAAAATCATCTCTTTCTCCTGTTCAGACCATGTCACTTCTCTATTTAAATTATTTTACTGGCTTCCACGTCAAGTTCCAGGTTCTGGTCCTACGCTTCAAGGATCTGTACAACTCTACTCCCATCTACAACTCTACTTCATTTCTTGCTCTCTTCTTTGGTTCTGCCCAAGTATTCCTTAGCCCCTTTCTCCCACTCTTGTTTTCACATCATCTTCCATGATAACTTTTATGCTTAGAATTCTTCCACTTATTTTGCAGTCCCAGGAAGTCTTGTCTTGTCACTAAGATACTGAATCAGAATTCAGGATAGCTAAGTTAAATTCTTGACTTTGCCACAGAATTCCTGGGTGATGCTGGGAAAGCAACTTAAACTCTGCTCTAGTCCTCCATCTATAAAATGAGGATATACTTCCCTACCTCTCAGAGATATTACAAGAATAAATGTATTAATGTTTGTGAGACACTCGGGTACTAATGGTGATAGGAACCACAAAATCATGCAGCCAGATACATTTGAATCCCGTCTTAAAAAATTCACAACTTCTGCGAAGCCTTAAAAATACAGTAAGAATTAATTTAAAAAATAATTTCAAGTGAAAAATTGAGAAAAAATGTAAAAATTGCTTTTCATTGAAACTGCACTCTTAAGAGCAGTACTGCTCCATTCCTAAGGTTACGATTTAGTCACAGATATTTTTAGTAAAAGTCATGGTCATGTCATGGGCAATAAACAAAAAATCATGGCCCATAACCTGCCCATGACTTATACTAAAAATACCTGTGATTAAATCTTGGGGGAGGGGCTGGTGGGGTGCTGCTGCTGGAGTGGGATTGGCCAGGGCCAGCGGCAACAGCTTCTGGGAGCCACAGACTGCAGCTGCTCCAGCCAGCCAGTAAGGGACAGCGGTAGCTGCAGCCGGCTGGCCACCCCTGCCCAGGGACCGCTGCCGCTCTGGCCGGCTGCCCAGGGACCGCTGCCGCTCTGGCCGCCAGAGCAGTTGCTGGTGTGGCTCTCTCCGGGGGGGCCACCTGAGCAGCTGGCCCTGGAGTCAGCTGCTTGGGCAGCCCTGGGATCAGGCACACAGGCCACTGCATAAGTCACAGTGGTCGCAGAAAGTCATGGAATCAGCAACCTCCGTGACAGACACGAGCCCTACCCATTACTAACTGCTGACATCTCCCTCTCCTTAAATTCCCCCCCAAAATTATACCCACTGTAGTCTTGTCATTTTCATTGTCATTTTTTATCTAATGTAGCTAGTAAGCATCCGAGGGTAACTTTTTATTTGCATGTAAAACATTGTGCACGCTATTATACTGTAACAACTTTAATACCAACGTTAGTAAACTGAATGGGTATTTTGCATACCAAGGGCTAGTCTGTCATTACAGAATCATAGAAATATAGGACTGGAAGAAACCTTGGTAGGTCATCTAGTCCAGTCCCCTGCACTGATCTATTCCTAAAAACCCCCAATGACGAAGATTTCACAACCTCACTAGGTAATTTGTTCCAGTGCCCTTACAGTTAAGAATTGTTTCCTAATGTCTAGCCTAAATCTCCTTTGCTGCAAGTAAAGCCCATTACTTCTTGTCCTGTCCTCAGTGGATAAGGAGAACTTATCACTCTCCTCTTAATAGCCAACTTCTATGTATTTGAAAACTGATACCACATCCCCACACTCAGTCTTCTCTTCTCCAGACAAACCAAACCAAATTGTTTTCAATCTTTCCTTGTATATCATACTGTCTAGACATTTAATCATTCTTGTTGCTCTCCTCTGGACTTTCTCCAAATTTGTCCACATCTTTCCCAAAGTGTGGTGCCCAGAGCTGGAGTAACACTCCAGTTGAGGCCTTATCAGGGCTGAGTAGAGTGAAAGAATTACTTCTCAGGTCTTGCTTCCAACACTTCTGCTAATAGGTCCCAGAATAATGTTCGCTTTTCTTGCAACAGTATTACCTTGTTGACTCATACTTAGTTTGTGATCCACTATAACCTCCAGGTCATTTCTGTCTTTCCTAGCCAGTCATTTCCCATTTTGTATTTGTGCAATTAATTATTCCTTCCCAAGTATAGTACTTTGTATTTGTCCTTATTGAATTTAATCCTATTTATTTCAGATAATTTCTCCAGTTTATCAAGATTTTGAATTCTAATCTTGTCCTCCAAAATGCTTGCAACCCCTCCCAGCTTGGTATACTCTTCAAAATTTATAAAAGTATTCTCTATGCCATTATTCAAATAATTTTTGAAGATATTGAATAGAACTGAACCCAGGATAGATCCCTGCAGGACCCCACTCTACATGACCTTCCAGCTTGACTGTGAACCACTGATAACTGCTCTCTGAGTACGCTTTTCCAGCCACCTTATAGAAGGTTCATGTAAGCTATACTACTTTAATTTGTTTATGAGAAGATCATTTAGGACAATATCAAAAACCTTACTAAAGTTGATATCTCACACTATTGCTTCTTCTTACCCTACCCACAAGGTTTGTTACCCTGTCAAAGAATGATATTAGGCTGGTGTGACATGATTTGTTCTGACAAGTCCATGTTGACCGTTAATTATGACCTTATTTGCTTCTAGGTGCTTACAAACTCATTATTTGCTCCATTATCTTTCCATACAGAAGTCAAGCTGATGTCTATAATTTCCTGATTTGTCCTTATTATCCTTTTTATAGCTAGGTACTATATTTGCCCCTTTCCAGTCCTCTGGAATCTCTCTGATCTTCTACTAGTTCTCTGATGGCTCAGAGTTCTCAGCCAGTTCCTTAAGTATTCGACGATGTATTTCATCGGGCCCTGCTGACTTGAGCACATCTAACTTTTTAAATGATTCTTAAGTTTCTTTTCCTGTTTTAGCCTCAGATCCTACCCCATTTACACTGATATTTGCTATGGTAGTCATCCAGTCACTGATAGTTTTCCCCAGAAAAGTTGAAACTGACCATTGCTATGTTTCTCTTATCGACTTTCTCCCCCCATTGAGAAATATGCTTGAACCTTCTGAAAGGTTCTTTGTCTCTTTGGGCATTCTACTATGACAATACTTGACATTGTTTGTAATAATATCAAGTTACTACAAATTTAAGATCATAGCTGCTAAAACTGTTTTCTAGTCCAGGCATCTGGATTTTTCTGTTACCATACTCCCCACGCTACTGAAGCTGTAACAACGGAACTGAATGTTGCCTCTATCACTTCCATATGAAACTGTAGAAAGGTGCATCGGGCACAGAGGAAGTGAGGCAGACCAAGTTTCAGCTGAAAACTTGAACTAAAATTAAAAGAGAATAGTGACAGCATGAAGTACAATACTTTAGCTCTTATAAAGATCAAATAAATATTCTGGAGATTCTATTTTTTCAGGGAAATTTCCACTTATAAATATTTGCTAGGAGCTATTGCGCTCTTATTGATTTACCATAAATTTATGGGAGATTTAATTAGTTATGTTTTAATCTCATCTGACAAATTTACTGTGACTAAAAGTACAGCATCTATGGATCACAAAATAAATAGGAAAGTAGCTTCAATCCAAACTGTTGTCAGACTAGCATCCTTCATATAAAATTGTTGTATTTCACGTATTAGTGTCTAACTATCACAGAGTATACATTTAACAACACTGAGACAATAAGTAATTGAAAAGACTAATGTAAGAATTATGTACAGCGTATTCTATACCTTCAGAGAAGCATGAGATGCAAAAAAATCCTCCTCTTTGTGTTGGGGTGACACAGGCGGAATTCCACAGCCATCTATCCACAACTAGAAAAAAAAAAATCATATGATAAGAGTTTCAGCTTCCATCTGACATTACACAAATATATTTAAAATTTCTTCCAAATATACAGGACAAAAATGAAACTTTTTTTTAAAGCTGGGACTTAAATTGATCTTAGGCATACGGACAATGCGAGATTCATGACACAGCCTTTTATCCCAAAGGCAACACATTTCATTTTCCACATTGTCTGATGTCCCACTCCAATAACTGTCCAAAGCTGGTTCTCTTTTCCCACCCGTTATCTGAAGCAGCAGTGTTCTGAACCTTTTTAATAAAAAAAAGAATTGAAAAAATGGTCTTTTAAGTGTTGATATAGTGCTTTCAAAACCTAATGTGCTAATTATAATGTAATGAAAATGTAGCATTTGACTGAGATTAACAAACATACTTTGAACTAAATAATAAAAATAGGTTCTAGAGTTTCAACAATTTGCTCATATTCAACATACCTTACATCACATATCTATTATATATGCCATACACTTCTGCATAATTATATGTACAATTTTAAACTGAATTGTTCAAAGGTTCAGAGATATATAGTTTTCCTTAACGAATTCACAATCACAAAAAATTATTTATCATTGTGCAGGTATATCTATGCTATATGCAATTTTAAAAAGCTACCAAGTAGCAAACTAAGATTATTACAGGAAAGCATAAGGTAATGTTTAAAAAATAACTTTCAGGCTGGATACCTGCTGATTTTCCCAGATAAATACATGGGGAGGGAGGTTGTTATTGTTTTTTATGCCCATTTGATTTTAAATGAATCTTTCTTTTCCCACTGTGAAAAGCAGTTGCCCTACAGACTGTTGAATTCCTCCTGAGGAAAATGCCTTTCTATGACCTTTGTGGGCAACAGTTCAAACAACATTTAACAGCCCTGGGGCTTGATGCAATAAGATAAACCCACTATTTTTTTCCAAATATCACACAGCTATCTATATTTCCCCCCCTAATATTCCTATTCTGCATCAGAGTATAACAATCAACACATAAGACTGTTGGACGACAACTGGAAAAAGCCTTCCAAATTTTCTCAACATGGCTTAGCCCTACTTTGAAGGAATCGTCCCACTCACTCCCAAGAATAAGAGGGTGCCAAAGTTTCCATCACATTTAAGGGCTCAATTGGCACGGTTCTGATATTTAACTCCCCACTGATTTCGAAAAAAGGCTGAAGGCTTTTGGCACATTGCAGGATCTTGCAAGTCAGGACTTTAAACCTTTGCCTGCACCCTGGGACAATTGATAAGAAAGTCATTTCTCATGGCAGTTTGAATTTTGTGGACTAGAAAACTAAAACTAGCAGTCTATTCCTTAAAGGTCACAGAATAATAAGTTAACAACTTTACTTCTATACTAGCTTAAGCAGGATTTGAACAAGTGACCCAGAGAAAGAAAGTTCCCATATCATTTCCAAAGCCAAAATGTATTTTTTAAGTACGCATTTCATAACCCTTGCTGACCATCCCTTTTTGTACTATTTTCACCTGCTCTATTAACTGATTAGGGTTCAACTCCAGAAGAAGCAAAATAGATACACACTTTACAAAAAAAAAATACTGGCACTTTTTCCATTAAAGTTATATAAATTCATAAATGTGCTACTTCATAACTACAATAATTGTAATTAAAAACAATAAAAATTACATCTTTTTAATGAAATCTGTAAGGTTTTTTTCTAGCATTCATAACTATTAACACAGTAGTTAGTACTCATCTAATTAATCCAAAACTGCATGACAATATTAACTCACACTTGACTTTTTAGCATTTCCCTCCCTCCCCAACTAACAAGATTAGTTTCAGAACTTCATCTCCTAGCCCCACAGATTCATTGCAATTTGTATTTACTTAGCTACAAAAACGAACACCACTCTTCACATTACATTTTGGCTACTGTTTAGAAATCTAAAATTACTTTGGAGCCAGAAAACCAATTATTTTATATTAAAATGAATGATCTAATGCATTACTTACATCAGTACCATGCTTCCTTGTTGCTTGTGTTGCAAGATATTTAATCTTTTCCCTGTAAAGTTGCGCACCACGACTATTGTACTTGGCATTGGTGTCATTTGTTATGCACCCATGTTGTTGAAAAAATGCAGACTATAAAAATAAACAAAAACATGCATATTATGAGAAACAGAATTAAATATTTGTGGGATAGAACGAGGTAATTTTAAATGATTAGATGCCAAACAATTTTATTTTAAAAATTATTAAAATTATTTATATTTTTATTGGACCAGCTTCTGTTGGTAAGAGAGAGACAACAGAAGCTGGTCCAATAAAAGATATTACCTCACCCACTTTGATTCTCTAATATCTTGGGACCAACATGGCTGCAACATCACTACATACAAAAATATTTAGTTCAAAGAAACAAGAAGTTATAAGCCAGCTATCTTTACTTATTTCTTTTATTGCCAAATCATGGAAAACCAAAAATCAAAACATGGAATTATTGATACAGGCTATTCATGAGATTAAAATGGAGTCACATCCCCATAGATAGACATAAGTTTTGTAAAAGAACTCCTACAGGACACTATGATTAAAAACCAAGCAAAATAATGACAGGTTTCAGAGTAGCAGCCGTACAGTTAGTAACCATGGCTATTTTATTATTAAAAAATAGAAAAGAAAATATTAAACACCACAACCCAAATGATCAGAGATTTTAACCGAAGTAACCACTTTCTCTATGTCTCTCTGTGGAGAGCTTTTAGCAGAGATTACACCTTTGACAATACCATCTGTGGAGCATTCTTCATTTAGTTAATTAAGACCAAGGTATATTGTTTCCCAAAATTACTGTGAATCCAGACTTAGTACCTTAGATGCTTAAAAACTATTTGTATATAGACATAATTGGTTTAAGGGGAGGTGAAATTTGTCTAGGTTTTATTAACAGCCAGCAAGCTTATAGACAGGCAAAGCAAACAAACAATCTCAATTCAATCCTATGAAACCAAAAGAAATCTTGAAATTTGTTACTTTAAGCACCTGTCTTGAGACAGGTCAATTACAAATATTAAGAATCTCAAATCCTGTTAAATCCTACTATTTCTCTATTACCAATGTTAGGCCGGTCCTTCTCTCCAGGAACACATAAGAACGTAAGAATGGCCATATACTGGGGCAGACCAAAGATCCATCCAGGCCAGTATCCTGTCTACCGACAGTGGCCAATGCCAGGAGCCCCAGAGGGAGTGAAGCTAACAGGTATCGATCAAGTGATCTCTCTCCTGCCATCCATCTCCACCCTCTGACAAACAGAGGCTAGGGACATCATTCCTTACCCGTCCTGGCTAATAGCCATTAATGGACTTAACTGGATAAATTCATGGAGGTTCTCTTTTGTTATAGTCCTAGCCTTCACAACCTCCTCAGGCAAGGAGTTCCACAGATTGACTGTGCACTGAGTTAGACATGGTCTAACCATTAGGTGATTAACAGGAGAAAATGTTAGTATCTTGAGTTACAATAGCATTTCCCTAGTCCAATAAAATGTTACAAGAATTTCAAATATAATCCCTTTGCAGTGTTTTTTGTTAACTTCTCACCAATCCACGTTGAAGTCTTGGGTAGGTTTTCCTTGGGTATGGTTTCTTCTTGAGTCTTTTCTGTTCTTAGCCATCTGTAGTAGCTTGCTTGTAGAGATGGACAGGATGAGTTGTGGAATGCTTGCTGTTTAAGCAGGGTAGCAGTATGTGTGAGATGGAGGAGTTGCTCACGTCACAGTTTTATACCCTTTCCTTCCTATTTTCATGAAAATTATAGGAAAACATCGCTTTCACACGTTTAGATTCAAAGTTGGTTGCTGTCATTCTTTCACTGGCTCAGTACCTTCCTGAGTTGTCCTTAAGAGCCTCTTCATCTTATGAAGATGTAGTTTGTTAATGACATATGCATTACATTTGTAATTCTTTCTTGACAGTTGTATCTCTTTTGTCTTTGGGGCAGGAGGGTCTCACAAAAATCTTTGAAGTTAGAGTTTTAACTCTTCCTTTTTCTTCAATCCATTTTCTAGAGCTAGCACTTCAATTTTATTACAGTTCAACAGAAAATAAAATGTTTTCAGAAAGCCCAAACACTCCTGTTTTTTATATAATTTTTTTTGTTTCAAAATAGTCTTTTAAAATTCGTAATTATTTATGTAAAGAGTTATTTAAACAAGTTGTTGATTCTTTATAACAATTTTTGGAGATTTATTCTTGTCTTCCTGAGTTGCATGAGGGAGTTGCTTGAGCATTACTAGTAATTAATTAATTCCCTGTTAATATAAACATTCTATTCTTAAATGATTTTACATTAGTAATTAGTTTAGTAAAATCATTAATTCTATGTTGATATTTAAAGCATGTTACCATTTATAGCAATGATATTAAGAAATTACATTAGACACTGGCATATTTGCAAGTATTTTAACTAAACAAATCCATCTGCCACTACAACATTTAAGAAATAAACATAGGCCTGATCTACACTATACAGTTAGATCAGTGTAAGATGCCTTATGTCAATCTAAAAATACCTGTGTCTACACTACCAGGTCCCTTCTGCCGACGTAACTCACCTGCTACGTCAACTTAATTATTCCATCTCCACAAGAGGCGTAGCGCTTAATTCAACATAGATCGACATGGTGGCAACGTAGGCACTGCGTTGCTTACGTTGACTTAACTGGCCTCCAGGAGATGTCCCACAATGCTCCGTTGTGACCGCTCTAGTCACCATTCTCAACTCTGCTGCCCAAAGTCAGCTACACAGGAAACAGCGCCTCCCCTGTTAAAGGACCGTGAACTTTTGAATTTCCATTTCCTGTTTGTTTGGCGCAGAGTGCCTGCCTGCCCAGCTGACTGTGCTGGCTCCATGTTGGGAGTACACAGGAGGTGATGGATCTTCTGAGTCTGTGGGGAGAAGAGGCTGTACAGGTACAGCTCCGATTCCGCCATAGAAATGTAGACATATATGAGCAGATCGCTCAGGACATGGGGGAGAAGGGCTACACCATGAACACGCAGCAATGTCACATGAAAATCAAGGAATTACAGCAGGCATATCAGAAGGCAAGGGAGGTGAACAGTCACTCCGGTGCAGCACTGCAGGCATGCCGTTTTTACACGGAGCTGCTTGCTATTCTCAGTGACAACCACACCATGACACCCAAGAGCTGCATCAAAACCTCGGAGGAGTCGGAGTCCAGGGCCACTCAGGCAACACTCAGGTTTCAGAGTAGCAGCCGTGTTAGTCTGTATTCGCAAAAAGAAAAGGAGTACTTGTGGCACCTTAGAGACTAACAAATTTATTTGAGCATAAGCTTTCGTGAGCTACAGCTCACTTCATCGGATGCATTTGGTGGAAAATACAGTGGGGAGATTTATATACACACACAGAGAACATGAAACAATGGGTTTTATCATACACACTGTAAGGAGAGTGATCACTTAAGATGAGCCATCACCAGCAGCGGGGGGGGGCGGGAAAGGAGGAAAACCTTTCATGGTGACAAGCAAGGTAGGCTATTTCCAGCAGTTAACAAGAACATCTGAGGAACAGTGGGGGGTGGGAGAAATAACATGGGGAAATAGTTTTACTTTGTGCAATGACTCATCCACTCCCAGTCTCCATTCAAGCCCAAGTCAACTGCATCCAGTCTGCAAACCAACTCCAACTCAGCAGTCTCCCATTGGAGTCCATCCCCGAAGTTTCCCTGTTGAAGGACAGCCACCCCCAGGTCCGCAATCGAGCGACCAGAGAGACTGAAGTGCCCTCTGACTGGCCCCCGAATGCCACAATTCTTGACGTCCAATCCGTGTCCACCGATTCCCCCATGTAGAGACTGTCCAGTTTCCTTTCCCCACCCCTGCTGCTGGTGATGACTCATCTTAAGTGATCACTCTCCTTACAGTGTGTATGATAAAACCCATTGTTTCGTGTTCTCTGTGTGTGTGTATATAAATCTCCCCACTGTATTTTCCACCAAATGCATCCGATGAAGTGAGCTGTAGCTCACGAAAGCTTATGCTCAAATAAATTTGTGTCTCTAAGGTGCCACAAGTTCTCCTTTTCTTTCAGGCAACACTGAGGAGGTGGTCTTGGACAAGGAAGAAGAGGAGGAGAATGGGAGAAAGGCAAGCAGGAGGATCCATTGTCCCAAAGAGCTAGGAGCTGTTTTTAACCCCAGAGCAGTGCAGCCAGTCACAGCACAGCAGCATGGACGAGCATGATGCCAGGGAAGGAACCTCTGGTGAGTATGCAATTCCAATTAATATTTTGGGGTCACATGTTCTAATATGCTATTTTTTATTTTAAAAAACTAGCTGAGGTAAAGTGGCTATCTGCTTTCCAGTGACTGTACCAGCTAGGCAGAACTTTGAATTTTCCATATGTTTTGGCCTTAGTGAAGGGAAGAATCAGCTGTGCTCAAAGATTACACAAGTGATAGCATGAAATGTTATTGGTTATTTTCTATCCTAATATTCTAAGAAAATCAAAAGACAAAAATGCAGGTCTTTTTTAAAGAAATGGCAAATACCCAAAAGAATTAGGTTAGTTTTTACTTTTGCTTCAATATGCTTTATTTTTGTTGGTCAAAGCTCAGTTTTTAAAGTTAAATGAATACAGATGTAGTGAAGGGAAAATATCAAAATGTATCTCTTCAAAATTTGTGTTTTGTCATCTAATACGCAATGCCAAGAATTCTTGTATGCAATTCAATTGGTACCAACAGGACCCTTGTAAATTCATTATCTATGAGTTAATACGAGTTCCTGTCTGAAATTTGCGATACCATAGCTAATGAACTAAAATTTTTTCGGGTAACTTGGTTTCAGTAATAGCTGCACTCAAATTCTGTTAAATTGCATTGTCATACATTTCATATGAAGTTTGTTTTGTTTTTTTACTAACTCCTGTTTTGGACTATTATTAATTTTTGCTATTTCTTTACTGTAGTTGCAATTTAATCTTGAACCTCAGCTACGATAGTGATTAACTCCCTAGAAATATCTAGGGTAGTTAGAAAATCAGTAGAGTCTTCTGAGGTTCTTCTTCTTCTTCTTCCCGGAATAGCTTTTTCAAAACTGTGCCCCTAAAGTCACGCTTGTAACTGTATATTTAGAGGCCTGAATAAATGGCCATGTTTTTCAAAGAACTGAGCACCCAGAAGTTTCCATTAAAGTCACTGGCAGCTGCTAAGTGATGAGTGATCAGCACTTTCAAAAATCAGGCAATTTATTTGGACATTTAAATATGTCTTTAGGAGTCTAACTTTAGGGGCACAGTTCTGAAAATCTTGGGCTTAGAGCCTATTACAGTTAAAACTGAAGCACAGTTGCTGGATTTGTTAGCCCATCTAGAAACTGTTACACTCTGTATCCAGCCTTCAGCTATAGTAGGTTGGCAAACATTTCTACATGTTACTAATATTGCATTATTTATCATCCATAACTGTGCTCTGAAGAAAGTGTCAAAGCTTCAGATTCACCAGACCAAGATCTCTCAAGCAGTTTTGGAATGCACCACTATAATTTACATAGGCTGATAGATTATTTTTCATATTAGAAGAGCTCCACTGTCACCATTCATGAAGTCTGAATGAATAACGATTTTTTTCTTTCCTTTAAGCTTTTATTTTAGTAAGATATTCTGTAATCAGATTTGCTTGTTGAGATGGTGTTTGCATATTCCTACATATGGTGATAAATTCAACTGGGCTGGAGAGCACGAGGAAGAGCAGTGCCTATTGGACTATGAGTTTCCTGTATAGCCAAGAACATTCAGTCATGGTTGTAAGAGGCTGTCTGGTCCCCAGCTTCCTCAGTTCCTTCCTTTCCATAGTTACTTGCAGGACTAGGGTTCTTTGCAACATGCGTGAAGAGGTTTTTGGAATATTTTTTTAAATTAAAATCTCCTGTTCGCATGTTTCCAGTTGTCATAGTGTTTCATAGATTTTGCCCTGTTGCAAAGCTAGTTTAGTGGACTAGTTCTATTTTTGTTCTGGAGCAAGACCAGAAAAGAGAGACCAAATTTCAACAGGGATTGTCTTGCTGCAATCAGGGAACCTTTAATGTTAAAACTGCTTAAATTAATTTGTGTGTGTTGGACAGACCTCATTATTAATGCAAAACTGATATTAATATATAATAACTTTTTAACTTATTAAAACTTGTTTGTATCTTTAGTGAGTATAAAGATATGGATACAAGTAGGTTATAGCCAAAATGCTGGAAAATATAACACCTGTTTGTTTTAGTTAGCTATATGATAAAATGTTCAGGATGGTTAAAGGAATTCCAGGAGGTTTCTGCTTTTTGTAACCCTGGAGACAGAAACCAAAAAAGACTGTCTTATTTAGACCAAGAAGCCTCCCTTTGTATAACATACCAGCTTGGTACAAATGTAATTCTTATTTCAAGAAAACCAACTATGTAAAAGATTCATGTTTTAGGAAAATACCTAATTGTAAAAAAGAATGTAGGGTTGTATCATCAGAGCAATAAATGCAAGTGTAAAGTGATCTTTTTCACCTCACTTCCACCTGTCCAAAACAAAAAACAAACAAAAAAAACCCACCAGAACAGCAAAAATTTCTAAGTAAACCTATGCAAAGAATTGAGAAAATATCCTTGTTGAAATTTTATAATTGGTCTAAAAACTTCTCTAGGAAAAATCATGTGTAGTTGAAAATGCTTTAAACCTATGGGCATGTCTACACTACAGACTTAAGTCAACATCCCATCACCGCAGTAATTAAGTCAGTTGTACATGTCCACACCACACTATCAGTGGAGCACATCCTCACTAGCAGCACTTGCATCTATGCAGAGAGCAGTGCACCGTGAGTAGCTATCCCATAGGGGAGTTTTTGGAAGGGTTTGCAGTGCCTTATGCCGTGTCTCGCAGGGGTGAGTGGAAACATAACTTCAAGGTCCCATAATGCAGTTTTCTCCCTCCCGATTTCATCTTCACTCCATAATATTTCACGCCTTTTTTCAAAAGGCTGGTCTAGCCGTGCATACGCCATATGCAGAGAAGCATGGACACCACTCAGCTCTGCACTATTGTGGTGAGCGTTGCAAACACTACATGCCTTATCCTGTGGTTTTTCCAGAGCTGCAAGAACTTCCGTGTGTAACTTGGCAATGTCCTTCAAGTAGCCCTGAGGGTAGTCATGGAACTAAACAATTCCCAGTTGCTGTTGGCATTTATGTAGCAGCTGAACACAGTGGAGTATAGGTTCTGGTCCCAGAAAACAAGCACAGATTGATGGGATCCCATCATTATGAAGATATGGGATGATGAGCAGTGGCTGCAGAACTTTCATATGCACAAGGCCACTTACCAGGAATTGTGTGCAGAGCTTTCCCCAGCCCTGCAGGGCAGCAATATTACAATGAGACCTTCTCTGACAGTGGAGAAGTCAGTGATGACTGCTGTGTGGAAGCCTGCAACGCCAGACTGCTACCGGTCAGTGGGAAATCAATTTGGAGTTGGTAAATCTGTTGTGGGGGTTGCGGTGATCCAAGTATGTAGGGCCATTAATCACCTTCTGCTAAGAAAGGTAGCGACTCTGGGCAATGTGCAGGACATATTGGATGGTTTTGCCGCAGTGGGGTTCTGTAACTGCTGTGGGCGACAGATGGCATGCATATCCCTATCTGGGCACCAGATCACCTTGCCAAAGAGTACATAAACAGAAAGAGATGTTTTTCTGTGGTGTTGCATCCACTGGTGGATCACCGGGGGTATGTTACCGACATCAACATGAGATGATCCAGGAAGGTGCATGATGTGTGTGTCTTGAAGAACACAGGTCTCTTCAGAAAGCAAGCAGGGATTTTCTTTCTGGACCACAAAATCACCATTGGTAACACTGAAATGCCAATAGTGAACCTGGGAGATCCAGCCTACCCCTTACTCCAATGGCTCATGAAACCGAACAACTGGATATTCAACAATATGCTCAGCAAGTGCAGAATGGTGGTTGAATGTGCCTTTGGCTATTTGAAGGGCCGCTGGTGCAGTTTGCTCACTAGATTAGACCTCAGTGAAAAATAGATCCCCATGGTTTTAGCTCTGTGAAGCAACGAGAGAGAAGTTTCCACAGGGGTGGGGCCTGAAGGTGGATAGGCTGTCTGCTAATTTTGAGTAGCCAGATATCATGGCTATAAGAAGAGCTCAGCGTGGAGCAATGTGTCCCAGGGAGGCTTTGAAAACCCATTTTAATAAAAACCCACAGCAATGTGTCCTGCTTTTCTGCGTTGTGCCTCCCCATAGTCCAAACCCTGCTATGACCACTGTTTTTCTCTCTCATGCACATCTCCCACTCCGGTGCCTCAGTTTCCCTGTCCCTCCTCTTCTTCTCCACCCCCCCCCTTTGAATTAATAAAGATGATTTTGTTTTCAAGACTTTTATTGCACACATATATAGTGTGACGTTCTCCTCTGGTGGTATCTGGACCGCTGATCTGCTAGGTCTCTTCAATCCTTGACTCTGGGAGCCAGCCTTACCCTGCTCTGCTGTGAGAGCCCCCACTCCTGGGCTGTTCACGCAAGCCTCTGGCATGTAAGCTGCTCCTTGGATTGTGCAACCAAATGACACTAGCCAATATCTCCGGTCCCAGGCACAACCCTAGGAACCTCCATCTTGCAGTGTCCAGTTATGCCCGCTGGACTCTGCAAGCTTATATTAGTTTGCCAATTTAGTGAAGAAATTGATATGTACCAGGCTTGTTATCCCAAGGGGAGACTCTGAGCTGTTTCAAACCAAACGCACTAGTAGAATAAACAAACAGATTTATTAACTATTAAGATAAATTTTAAGTGATTATAAGTCAAAACATAAGTCAGATTTGGTCAAATGAAATAAAAGCAAAATGCATTCTAAGCTTATCTTAACGGCTTTCAATGTCCTTACAAACTTAGATGCTTCTCACCACAGCCTGGCTGGTTGCTCTTCAGCCAGGCTCTCCCATTTGATCAGCACTTGGTGTGATGTCTGTAGACGCAGGAAGGATTGAGAGAGCGCATGGCAAATGTCTCTCCCTTTTATCATGTCTTTTCTTCCCTCTTGGTTTTGCGCCCCCCCACCCCCACTTCATAGTCAGGTGAGCATTACCTCATTGCAGTTCCAAACTGATCAAAGGAAGCTGGGTGACTCCCTCGAGAGTCTAACAGATTCTTTTGTTGCTGCCTAGGCCAGCATCCTTTGTTCCTGTGAGGCTGGGCTGGGCTTGTCCCATACACACCCTGATGAGTTGTGCTCTCTGCTCTTGGAGACTTTTTGTCAGGGCTTATTTTAAGCAGGAGGATATCTTTTCTGTATTTTGCTAGAATTCTAAGAGAGACATTTATTGATCTTATGCTTTTGAAGCCTGTGCAGATCTCTTGAAACAGCATACGTATTGTCATGACCCCATTTCCATATAAACTAGTTTCTTCCCAACACAATGTATAAAGTTTTAGGAGTGCAGCAGTTAATTCGTTATTTTAAACTTGAAACGCACAAAAAATACACAGATATTCTAGGGGGCTATGGAGTTAACTCCTTCATCCCTGAATGCTTCACTAACACATAAAATGAGCAATGACGCTAAGTGTGAAGCTGTTAAACATGAAAAGCAAATACCTGAAATAAGAAAAACATTTCTAAGATATACTTACGGCATTAGCATTTCCTCCTATTTGCATGCATCTCAACTGAAACCAAGACCAGTTGGAATCTAATTCCGTAGATCTAAGCAGAGGAAATATTTTAAATGTTATTTTCAAAAACAATTTTAAACACATCTTTTAAAAGTTGTTTTAAGAAAAAACTAGCAGTTTGTAATAAATATTACAAAACTTGTAGGGGTTTTGTGTACAATAATCCACTAACTCAAGGCATGTCTACACTACAAACTTAAGTTAAGTTGACATACAGCCCCTCAGTAATTACTGTGGTTTTTCATGCCCACGCTACCCTCCTTCTGTCAGTGGTCACCAGTAGTACCAAGTATCAAGAATCAAAGTACCTTTTTGGCTGTCCATAAAACTCATGTATAGCTTTAGGTAAGGCAGGGTTAGCAAAGAATTTCTCCCAGGACTCTAATTAACTCTTCAGTGTCAAAGATCTAGTCATAGCTGCACCTGCAAACTACCCTAGTGTAAGATACAGCTTATACAGGCAAAAGAGCGCTCTTGCTAGCATAGCTGATACCAGTTGCCTGAACGAAATAAGCTATACCAGTAAAAGAACTTTTTTGCTCCTATAATTGCATCTACACAAAAGCTTTAGCTGGTATAAAAATGTTGTTTAAAATAAAAAAAAACACGTCTAATAATTTTTATTATATCAGCAAAAGTTTTAAGTGTAGACCTAGGCTATGTGAATAGGGAAAGCTACATTAGGATTCTGCCTGGTTTAAAGTTTTTCCAATTACAAAAGTCAAAAAAGAAAATGAAAACTGCAGGCAATATGCTGGAGGCCCTGACACAATAAAACTCCCTTTCCAAATATTTACATTTGTGCCTACGTATCAGAATATAACACTTGGACAATCTCACTCCTGCAAAGATCATCACCTAGTTTTTGTGAAGGTTCCTTCAATATTCAAAGGCAGGAAAAATGACACCTGTTACCAATTTCCACATTTTATCAGGGAAAGCAAGTATCATCTCACCTGCTACCACAATGAAGAGACTATAGTGCCATATTTCACTATTACAGGTTTAAAGAACAGAGGCATACCCTCCTTTTAAACATTTCTGATGCATGCACCCACGAAAGAATACTCAGTACCTTGTAACAAAAAGCTAAAGATGGCAAACAATCTTTACACAATGCTGCAGAAATCTGGTTCAACCTTGATATGGAAGTACCATAAAGATGAGAGAATTAAGTACTATTTCATGCCTGTTCAAATCTTCATCTTTTGCAAGGAAGTTTGAATAAGGCTGCCAATAAGGGACTTAATTACGTTTGTACCACAGCTTGTGCAATGTGAACACCTGCACAAGAGGAACTCTAATGAGACACTCTCCTCTCTCATTTATCTCATTCCCAAATACACAGCAGATAACTTTCAGCCAGTACCATCATGAGATGGATGTGAACCAGTAACTTAGAATGACAAGCTCATTCCCTCATTAATAAGTGTCCACAATAAAAGCCTCTGAAGAATCACAATGTCGTGACAGAAATACTAGAAACAAATCTTACCACTTATTTAGCATAGAATCATGCTAACTACTTACCGAATGAAAGTCAAGTGAACACCAAGTGATCGATGGGTCCCTGAGCAATCGATACAAAGAAAAACACCGTATGTTATGCTTGCCCAGCTAGGATTTTTGGCTCCACAGTCAAAACACACCTAAAAAAGATACACAAATAAATTAATCAATTCCCACTAAAAGATACTTTTTGACTAATCATCAATACATATGTAGTGCTTAGCATTTTAAAACTAATTAACCCCCAGATCACAGGTTGACTAGTTTATTTTATATTATCCCTATTTTATAGATGGGGAAACAAACTGAGGTTAAGCAACTTACCCAACTCTCACAACTAATTAGGAGCAGGCAGCATTAGAATTCTGAAATTCCTGGCTCCTAGTCTGTTCAATCCACTGTCTTCTAAGGAACTCTTAAATTCAACATATTTAATGATAAAGTAGTCACTTCTACTCATACGAACACTTACTCATTCCATCTATTTAGAATGTAAGCAGCTACATAGATTGTAAAATACTTGGGGATGAGAATTTGTCTTCATGCATACCTGCAGTGCATCTAGCACACTGCTGGCAACATACAAACACATATATTATAGAATCTTAAACATCATAATGTTCTATTTGTTAAAAATATTTGTGAAAAGCATAACACACTTCCTTGCAATCAACTTATCCTATCAGCCATTTAGTTTTTATATTCTGAAGCTTTTGTGTTTAAGAGAGACAAGCAATATGCATGTTTAAGAGAATCCGTATCAAAATAGCCCAAGAATAAGTCTGTTACAACTCTTTCTATATTACTAAAGACAAGTGTTTAAGGAATAGCATTTCAAGGATATTCTCTCTCATCATGGTAATAAATGATCCAGATAATATGTGTTTAATACCAACTGGATCTATTCTCTTCTCAATGAGTTTATGTACCATCAGTTAACATTGCTGGTAACTATGTCCTGCATGCTTTCCTTTTCCCCTGTAGATGCAAAGGGTTCCTGACAGCAAAACCAGTATGGTTCTGCTGAACATAGGGAGCATTCTCCCCATATATTACATAACCCAGCTCACGGTGGCTCTGAATGAGTCTGTTTGGGAACAGAGCCAGAAGATCTGTTTCAGAGTAGCAGCCGTGTTAGTCTGTATTCGCAAAAAGAAAAGGAGTACTTGTGGCACCTTAGAGACTAACAAATTTATTAGAGCATAAGCTTTCGTGAGCTACAAGATCTGTTGTTACACTGATCCTCTGGTTCCCCATAACATAGGAATGAGCACGCAGAAGTGCCATACAGCCACTCTCTTGCCTGAAGGGAGAATCCCTTTATTCATCCAAGTTATGCAGGATTTGGGCCTGTGCATCTTTTCAGGATTTGCATGTAAAAATTAGTTCAGTTTCATATTTCAGCTTTCATGTTTTGTTTCAGTAATCCTGACTTTTATTTTTTGGTGGCTGAGGGAAGTGAACCCTCACATTCAACTTGATGGCATTTCTCTGTCGGTAACATAACTTTTGAACCTCAATTCTAAGATTACAGGGAATGTTCTAAGCATCAGTGGGCATACAGATTTTGCTGAAAAACAGAAGAGGAATATGGGACACAAACAGAGCCCTTTACATCTGGTTAGCAAATGCAGCAGCTCCTACCACCTCAGGAATATGTCTATAGATAAAGAACTGGTTAATGGCTGTCACAAACACATTCAGCATAATACCCCACACCTCAGCTTGGCCCATCCTTCCAACAGAGTTTACAGTAACACAACCTGAATGACTTGTCTCAGAGACAGAACACTGTAAGAATGCTGGAGGGGAAAGGGGGGATGGGGTGCACAAAAAGCTCATTACAAGGGAAGAATAATTGGGGACTCTGGCACGGGGGGAAAAGGGGAATGCAGAGCCCCTGGCATGGGCAGGATGAGGAAATGGGGCGGGGGGGGGAGAGGAACTTGGAGCCCTTATTATAATGAGGAGTATGGGGGACAATGGTATGGAGGGAGGAGACCCTGGGAAAACACAGAGCTCCTGCCATGGTGGGAAAGAAGGGAAATGTGGAGGCACAGAGAGTCCTTAGCATAGGGGAATGTGGAGGCACAAAAAGTCCTTGGCATTATGGGGGGAGGGGATGGGAGATAATGGCATGGGGAATGAGACATAGAGAAAACACAGAGCCCCTGGCATGGTGGGAAAGGAGGAAATGAGGGGGCACACACAGACCCTGGCTTTAGGGGAAGAGGATTGCAGGGAGTCCCTGAAACAGAGGGAGATGGGAGAGTAGCACACAAAGAACTTGTGGGAGGAGTAAATGGAGGAACACAAAAAGCCCCTGATGTGTGCAATGCTCTCAGCCTACCGAAGCGACGAAGTTTACAGATCTTTTCCTTCAAAAGATTTACTGCAAATAGACTAAGTCCTAATCTACACTTAAAAATTAGACCGACCTAAATACGTTGCTCAGGGCTGTGAAAAATTTCGCACCCCAAGTGCCAAAGTTAGGTCAACCTAAGCCCTGCTGTAGAAGCAACTAACTAGACAGAGGAATTCTTCCTTCAACCTAGCTACAGTACTGCCCCTTGGAGAGACTGATTAACTACATGAGTGTAAAAATCCCTTCTGTTGATGTAGGAACTGTTTACTCTACAGTGCTATAGCAGCACAGCTGCAGCACTGTAGCTGTTCTGCTATAGAGGCTGTAGTGCAGACATGCCCTTAATTATGCCACATTATAAAAAAAATCTTGCTATCAACACCGACTTAATGTCCAAAACTCATCCCCCCCCCTTTTTTTTTAATAATAATTCAAAATTATCATAAAAATTTCAAATGTTAGCCTGGTCTTCCTTTTAAATTGGCTATTTCCAGACTTTTTCTTGTAAGATCTCCTGTTTCACCACCCCCAATTCCTTCTAACTGAAGGAAAGAAAAAGTTTATACTCTTGGACTGAAGCTAATAAGACCAACCTGCTTGTTTCTAAACATGAGACACCAGAATAGATTTACAGCTCTATTCTGGGTCCTAATCTCTAACAACCTACCCCAGTGAACATAGGAGAAAAATATCTGAATGTCAGTAAGCAGTTATGTTTAAACAAAGTGTTTTAAAAGTTCAACATAAGTAGTCCAAAATATTCCATTTTTCTATGTGATTTATAAACATTTGTTCTCTTATAGTTTTCTTGATTGCATCATCTTAAAACTGATTGCATCATCTTGTAAATTTGACTGCTGCAGTGCATTGAAGTTCAGTGTCTTTGCTGGTGCAGGGTCTAGCTCTAAATGAACTGGCTATTTTACTGTGTCCTCTGTGAAAATTCATGTATAATTTATAAATAGTTGGGTATACAGAAACAATGTATAAACGCCTCTGAAGGCTTTTTGTGAAGTCTACTATTTTGTAGACACTGTATCTTAGGTATTAGGCACTGTGCACACCACTGTTGTTGCAGAAGTAGAATCATCCACCTCATTAAAACAATATTCACATTCATTTACTCAACATTCTGAACTCTTTTTTTTTTATTCTCAACTTGCATGAACTGCGACTGGAAATTAATACAAATTTTAATTAGAACAAGAATTTCTGAACTAGTTTATGAAATAATTTCTACCTAAAAATAGAGCAGGGTACTCCCTACACTGTTTTAGGGGCAGACATTTGTCAACACCCGCAAGGAAAGCAGAACCCTGATCCTAGATTCTAGCAGGTAATTAAAGCATATCATTCTCAGTTACTTTATTTCAAGTTTTGCTTGTAATCCTGTTTCTACTGCATTGATTTTGGATGTTAAAATGTTTTTTAAAGGAAGCTTTTCTGTTCATCAGCTTAATAGTCATTTCTGAAAAATCAAGTGTCAGATAATCAGCATGTTTGCACCAGAGAACAGATAACTCAGATAAACTCTTTAGTGTCTTGCAACACGCATTTATTAAACCAGTACTTACATAGTACCATCTCTGTATATATAATGATATATACCACTACCAGATATGGAAATACACTAAATGTAGCCCTAAGAGATTTTGGTGGGTGTGGCACTTAAGAAGTTGAGCAGATTAACTGAATTCAGCACTCATCCCTCTGAGTAATGTCTTCTCTAGATATATTAATTTTAAAACAATGCAATTAACTTATATATCAAACTACATATAGTGTTGATAAATAATCTATTTTGACTGTTACAAAACTTTTGCTCTCTTCAAATATAGGCAATTATTCTGATCTTTTAGTGACACATTGACAATGGGTACTGCATTATACACAAAAGTAAAGACAGACCGTGCCCTGAAAAACTTAGTTTAAAGAGATTAGTTATTCCCTAATTTGTAGCATTGAACAGAGACACAAAAATTGACAACACAAACACTGGCCGCTTTGATGTTTTAATTATTTTTGAAAGGTCAGTAAATTAAGTCAAATATTTAGCTGAAAGGATTATTTAATTATACAAAAATTTTAAGTAAACAAGACTTGGGTCTACACTAGAAAAATTACAGCAGCACAGTTGTGCCAATGCAGCTGCACCACTGTCAGATCTCTCATGTAGCCGATCTATGCTGACAGGAGAGCTCTCCCATCAACATAAACCACCCCCAAAGAGTGGCAGTAGCTATTAGCACTATGCACACTATCACTTATGCCAGCAAAATTTATGTTGCTCAGGGGACTGTTTTTTCACACAGTGGTAGTACAGACATGGTGCCATAGCTGTGCTGGTCAAGGGAAAAATGAGATGTGATCTGTGACCAACATAACTATCAGCAAAAGCCTCTAGTGTAGATGTAGTTTTCCCAGTACAGCTTATTCTGCTCAGGGGTGGGAGGGCTGTAATAAATTATGCCAGCAATACCCAAGTTCTTCCCAAATTGCATATTTTAATATTTACAACAGCAGTACAGTCAAAGGACATTAGTAAGAAATATGAAAATACGCAGCTTTTTCAAGTCTTGTGCTTCCTCCTCACGTCAGCAAAAAATCAACATGAAAGAAAGTATGGAAAGCCGGGGGGGGGGGGGGGGGTAGAGAACAGATAAGAAAATGCCTAGAAAAAGAGGACACAGGACAAGTTGTAACAAAAAAAAGAATAAACGAACAAAATTATGCTACCTTTGAAGACTGAAACATTATGCACTTCAACACACACACACACACACACGCAAGTTGTCATTCTTCCTCCCCTCTCCCCCTTCTTCTCTCTGTCTTTGGAAGTGAATAAGATGCAACGTCACTTGAATTAACGAAACTTGAGATACTCTTCTTGAATTAGCCTAACTTGAGTAATTGAGGCCATACCAGAAAATAACATTTCAGCTGCTGCTCTCACTCTCGTGTGGCCCTAAGACTTCTACCAGCATATTTCTAAAAGTTCTTTGCACCAAAGTAAGTTGAGCTGCTCTATAAATTATTTCCCAACGTATTGGGTTAGATTTTGTTTGTCCTTTCTGGGCACATGGAGGGAATTGAGGGTAGGTATTGGAGGACTAGCTGCATTTGAATGGAGCTAGTCTGTGTCCACATGACAGAATAGTTGTGTTAGCAGCTAACAAATTGTGCTAATTCAAGCTTTAGTCTATGCCTGACAGACCAGCCAACCTGAGTTAAAAGCACCACTATATTCAAGTTGAGGAAGCATTTGTGGATGGGACTCGAGCTGTAGGGCAAGGCAGTGAAGACAAGGCCTCACCCTCCTCAGCACATACCAGTTAGGGTGAGAATTAGGCCAAAATGTTGAATCATATAGGCCTCAACATATTACTATTGTTTTTCATATAGAACTAAAATGTTATTAGGCATTTTGCAAACAGTAACAAGACAGAATCCATGCCTCAGACAGTTCCAGGATACATATGCATTTAATTTTACCTGTCTATTTCAGCGTTCTTCAAAGTTCAGGCCGCGACTCAAAAGGCACTGGGTCACCTTGCTCAGCGACCCAGCGGCTCTGGTCAGCAATGCGGACGGGGACATTAAAAGTCCCATTGGTGGTGCTGCCCAGCTAATGCAGGCTAGTACCTACCTGCTGACGCTGCGCTGCGCCCCGGAAGCGGCCAGCAGTGGGTCCGGCTTCTAGGTGGGGGGGCCCACAGGGCTCCACATGCTGCCCCTACCCTGAGCACGGTCTCCGCATGCTCCAGGAGGCGGGGGGTGCCTGCGGGCGAGAGCTGTGTGGACCTGCTGCTGGCCGCTTCTGGGGCACAGTATGGACTGCAGTGCCAGGACAGGCGGGAAGCCTGCCTCTGCACCCTGGCTGCGCCACTGACCAGGAGCCACCAGAGGTAAATCTGCACACCAACCATGTGCCCCCCCCCCAACCTGGAACCTCTTCCTGCACCCCAAACCCCTCATACCCAGCCCCACCCAGAGCCTGAACCCCAGCTTCAGCCCTGAGGCCCCCCCACCTGGAACCCCTTCCTGCATCTCAAACCCCTCATCTCCAGCCCCACCCCACAGCCTTTACCCCTGCATCTCAACCTTCTGCCCTAGCCTTGAGCCCCTCCCACACCCCAAACCCCTCATTGCCATTTCCGTTGAGTCATGGGCATCAACAATTTTCTTCAATTGGGTCCACAGAAAAAAAAGTTTGAAAACCACTGATCTATTTTGGTAGGGCCAAAGCATAAAACAATACTTGATGAGAAAACTGTGAAGAATATTCTGAGATTATACTACAAATCATACATCTTTCATATTTGGATTTTTCCTTTCATTAGGTGCAAAAGAAGGCCAATGAAATTAGTTGTCATAGTTTTGAAGGGGTTCTTAGTGAATAAAGTTTTCTTCATAGTTTATAAAAGCTAATTGAACATCTTAGTGCAAAGGTATCAACAAAATGAAACATTGCTTCAGAACACTGAGGAAACAAAGTGCCTATTGGACAATGGTCCAAGTAATTTGCAATAAGACAACAGCACAATTTATGGACTACAAAAAGAATGATGCCACTTTTATTAATTTCAAGTAAGGAAACAGACAAGATGTTAAATCCACTGCAGTCTAACCATAGCTTCTATTTTGAAACTTTCTTTGCTTCCATTCCCCTGCTGTAAAATAGCGATGATGCTACTTACTCACCTCACACAGGGATTGAGAGGTTTCATTTGTGTTCGTCCTGAACATGGGAAGCTCTATCCATAAAGTAACAGCTGTTTGGAAACAGGGGACGGTTGGGGTGCAAGAGGTTATAGCACCCTGCTCCCCATACTCACTTCTCCCAGACTGCATGCTGGTTTCCCTCCCTAGGAGAGGCAACACTTCTTGGTGGTAAATTGGGTTGAAAACATAATGATGGAGCCAGTATTGCCTGCCCCTTCCCAGGAGAGATGAGGTGAAAGGATGTGGGCTAGATCCCAAGTCTCCTCATACTGGGGGACAGGAGGGTGGAGTGGGGCAGTGAAGCAGGGGGAGGCTTTGACAAGAGCCCTGCAGGGGGTGAGTCACTCAGAGGAGGTTTGTGCACGGGGGAGAGTTAGTTAATATTAACTATTAATAATAACTAATAAATAATAAATAATAATAATACAATTTACAGGTGGAATGAGATGGGTGTCTTCTGGACATATGCTGAGCTCAGTCACACTATCAAGTCCTAGCTTTTAAGGCCAAAATAAGGGACCACCAGGTCAAGTAGTCTGAACTCTTGTACATCACAGACCACCAATACCACCCAGTGTCGGGGAACTAAATACAACCAAAATTACATCAAAGAATTACAGCCCACAGTAGACTAGATTATTAGGTGCCACAGGAAGAGATTAGAAGGGACCAAGGTGCACCAGTGCCAGACAGCCCTGCAATAACAGGGAAATGATGAGACATACCCAGAAAATCCTGGCAAGTGACCTGCACCCTATGCTGCAGAGGAAGGTAAAAAAAGAACTCCAAAGTCAACTGCCAAGCTAGCCTGGGGGAAAATTCCTTCCGGACCCCACAAGTGGTAATCACTTAGACCTTAAGCATGTGAGTAAGAACCAGCCAGCCAAGAACCTGAGGGGGGAGAGAAAGAGTGAGAGAGCATGTTCGGTGCCACCTCAGGAACTCTGATCCTCCCAGTCTAATGTTCCATCTGCAGCCATGGCCATCCCTGATCCTTCAGAGGAAGGAGATATATATACACACACACACACACACACACACACACACACAGAGTAGAACTTCGGAGTTATGAACTGACCAGTCAGCCGCACACCTCACTTGTAATTGGAAGTACAATCAGGCGGCAGCAGCAGAGACCAAAAATAAAGCAAATACATGAAGTTTTAAACAAACTATTAAAAAAAGTAAAGGGAACTTTAAAAAAAAATAGGTTTGGCAAGGTAAGGAAACTGTTTCTGTGCTTGTTTAGCTTAAATTAAGATACTTAAAAGCCACATTTTTCTTCTGCATAGTAAAGTTTCAAAGCTGTATCAAGTCGATATTCAGTTGTAAACTTTTGAAAGAACAATCACAACCTTTTGTTCAGAGTTAGGAACAACCTCAATTCCTGAGGTGTTCCTAACTCGGAGTTCTACTGAACATACACAATTAAATTGGCGGAGGCCAGCGACATCCCTTTCCGACACCAGCCAGAGGCTGACCGAAACCCTGAAATACGAGTTTTAGGAACATAAGGCATAAACCGGAAGTGAACCCTCCCCCGCCACCACACAATCCAGTTTATTATTGTCCAGCTCCCACTTAAAACTAATCAAACGGCCCCCACCCCCACCCCTTCCCCACTACTCCCTGGGGGAGGCTGTTCCACAGCCTCAGGGCCCCTGGTGGTTAGAAACCTTTTTCTAACGTCCCGCCTGAATTTGTTCAGGGCTAGTTCACGCTCATTTGTTCTTATGCCAACATCCCCCTTTAGCTTATACAGCCCCTCGCCCTCCCTTGTGTTTCCCCTGTAGAGAGCAACCATCCCTCCCCCCCGGCCAGACTACACAAAAGCCTGTTCCTCCGTTATGACAGACCCCCCCCGAGCACTGGCCTTGCCAGGGCTGCCCATAGCAGGTAGGGGGAAGCAATGGCGGGTCGGTACCCCCGGCTCCATTGGCGCGTCAGCGCTGGGGGGGGGGGGAGTGGCCCCCCATGATCCCATTGGCCAGTCACAGCGGGGGGGGGGGAAGGTATCCGCTGGCACCGCCCCCTCCCGCTCCCAACAGTGCGACGTGTCACTAACAAAGTTCAGCTCTCCCCGCCCCCCAGCGCCGGCTCCCGCCCGACCGCTGCCCCGTTACCTTGTTGGTGGGGACGGCGCGGAGCCGCTTGAAGATGGCGACAATGTCCTGCTTGCGGGGCTCGCACATGGCCACGCCGCGCGGCGGGCCGCTGTCGGCGGCGGCCGCAGGGCAGGAGAGCGAAGGATCCGGCCGCCCTCGCACGCAGCACGGACGGATGGGGCGGGCGCTGAGCGGGCCGGCCCGCGAGGGGCGGGGCGCTGCGCGGGAAGCCGCCGTCCACGTTCCTCCTCGGCCGGGGGCGGGAGTGGCTCCCGCCAACCGCCACTTTACCCCGGCGGCCGAGCGAAGGCGGAGCCAGGGGACTTCGGGCTGCACCGCGAGACGACGGGGCAAGAGGGAGATGGAAACCCCCCGAGGAGCTTCCCGCGAGAGGCCTCCGCCGGAGCCTGCCGGAGCCGCCGCGCCACGTCCCGGCTGGCCGTGGTGTGTCCTGAGGGCTTTACCAGCCGCTAATGTCCGCTGCCCCCCGCGCCCCGCTCGCCTTCGCTTTGTGCTCGTCGTACCCGCCGCCACCCAAACCAGCCATCGGAGCGGGAGAGGCGAGGCGGCAGGAGCCCGCCCCGCCGCCGCTGACGGGGGGGGGGGGGGCAAGGCACTTCGTCTCAGGCTGCTTCGGTTTCCCCGTCTCCAGCCTCTCTCCCGCCCCGCCTCCGCGTTCCTGGACCCCCGCGAAGCGGCCGTCGCGCTCCGCAAAGCCTTCCCGACTCCCCTGCCGCCCGCTCCCAGCCGCGGCCTTAACATTGCGCACACGGCCGCGTGGAAGGAAGGACTCGATCCCTGGCAGCTAACGTCCGTGTCCTCGTACGCACACCGCCCCAGGGGAACGTAGCCTCAGCCCCCGCCCTCAGAACTTACCCACAGGCAAAGAAAAAATGCGGCTGGAGCCCCTACTAGGATTTGATGGGGGGATATTTACTTGGTATATTTCACAGAATGGTGATTTCCCCCCACCCCATAATTTCACACCACTAGGAACGTTGAAATTGATCAAAGATTTTAAAAAGGGAATGCTGCCAAACCTGATTATGTAGGGGTGCAGAAGAGCCGCTGTGTTAGTCTACAGCCGCAAACAAATCAGGCGTGGTTGGGGCACCTTAGAGACTAACAAATTTATTAGAGCATAAACTTTCCTGAGCTCCAGCTCACTTCATCGGCTGCACTGAATGGAACATGCAGTAAGAAGCAATATGTACACATACAGAGAAGGTGGAATTTGCCATGCAAACTGTAAGAGGCTAATTAGTTAAGATAAACTAGTATCAGCAGGAGGAAAAAAAACTTCTGAAGTGATAATAAAGGTGACCCATTTAGGCAGTTGACAAGTAGGTATGAGAATGCTTAACATGGGGAAATAGATTCAATATGTGTAAGGACCCAGCCACTCCCAATCTCTATTCAAACCCAAGTTAATGGTATCCAGTATGCATATTAATTCAAGCTCAGCAGTTTCTCTTTTTAAAGCTTTTCTGTTGCAGAACTGCCACCCTTAAGTCTTTTACTGAGTGGCCAGAGAGGCTGAAGTGTTCTCCTACCGGTTTTTGAATGTTATAGATTCCTGATGTCAGAGTTGTGTCCATTTATTCTTTTGCTTAGAGACTGTCTGGTTTAGTCAATGTATATGGCAGAGGGCATTGCCGGCACATGATGGCATATATCACATTGGTAGATGCGCAGGTGAATGAGCTCCTGATGGCGTGGCTAATGTGATTAGGTCCGATGATGGTGTCACTTGAATAAATACGTGGATAGAGTTGGCATCGGACTTTGTTGCAAGGATAGGTTCCTGGGTTAGTGGTTCTGTTGTGTGGTGTGTGGTTGCTGGAGTCTATTTGCTTCAGGTTGGGGGGCTATCCGTAAGCGAGGACTGGTCTGTCTCCCAAGATCTGTGAGAGTGAGGGATCATTTTTCAGGATAGGTTGTAGGTCTTTGATGATTCACTGGAGAGGTTTTAGTTGAGGGCTGAAGGTGACAGCTAATGGCATTCTGTTATTTTCTTCGTTGGGCCTGTCCTGTAGTAGGTGACATCTGGGTACTCTTCTGGCTCTGTCAATCTGTTTCTTCACTGCAGCAGGTGGGTAGTGTAGTTTTAAGACCGCTTGATAGAGATCTTGTAGGTGTTTGTCTCTGTCTGAGGATTGGAGCAAATGCGGTTGTATCTTAGAGCTTGGCTGTAGACAATGGCTCGTGTGGTGTGTCACGGATGGAAGCTGAAGGCAAGTATAGCAGTCAGTAGGTTTCCGATATAGGGTGGTGTTTATGTGACCATCGCTTATTAGCACAGTAGTGTACAGGAAATAGACCGCTTGTGTGGATCAATCCAGGCTGAGGTTGATGGTGGGATGGAAATTGTTGAAATCATGGAATTCCTCAAGGGCTTCTTTTCCATGGGTCCAGATGATGAAGATGTCATCAATGTAGTGCAAGTAGAGTAGGGGCATTAGGGGATAAGAGCTAAGGAAGCGTTCTTAGTCAGCCATAAAAATGTTGGCATACTGTGGGGCCATGCGGGTACCCATCACAGTGCTGCTGATTTGAAGGTATACATTGTCCCCAAATGTGAAATAGTTATGGATGAGGACAAAGACACAAAGGTCAGCCACCAGGTTTGCCGTGACATTATCGGGGATACTGTTCCTGATAGCCTGTAGTTCATCTTTGTGTGGAATGTTGGTGTAGAGGGCTTCTACATCCATAGTGGCCAAGATGGTGTTTTTAGGAAGATCACCGATGGATTGTAGTTTCCTCAGGAAGTCAGTGGTGTCTCGAAGATAGCTGGGAGAGCTGGTAGCGTAGGGCCTGAGAAGAGAGTCCACATAGCCAGACAATCCTGCTGTTAGGGTGCCAATACCACTCAGTTGAAAAGATCCCAACTAGCAGGGGACAGTGTGATAAATCTGATGCTGCTCAGAAAGGGGATGGTACCAGGGCTGTGTCAGAGGCAGGTAGAGTGACCAGACAGCAAATGTGAAAAATTGGGACAGTGGGGGGGGGGGGAAATAGGAGCCTATATAAGAAAAAGACTGCAAAATCGGGACTGTCCCTATGAAATCGGGATATCATAGAGGCAGGTGGAGGTGGGTGGCTAGAGTTGTCTGGAAGGAAGAAGGGGGCCTGAGGCAGTGAAGAATACTTACAAATGTTTATAAGCACCTGAAAATAGAAATTTATAATGGAATAAAAAGAACGAGGAGTACTTGTGGCACCTTAGAGACTAACAAATTTATTTGAACATAAGCTTTTGTGGGCTAAAGCCCACTTCATCAGATGCATGCAGTGGAAAATACAGATATATAGATATCTATATAGATACACACACACACACACACAGCATGAAAAAATAGGGGTTGCCATACCAACTCTAACATGAGAGTTGGTATGGCAACCCCCATTTTTTCATCATCTGGTGAAAGTTCTGCTCAAGTGGTCTGCCAGACTGTTCTGATCACCTGGAAGGTGGGACGCTTTGAAGTGAATCGCATCGGTGATACAAAACTCATAAAGCTGTATCTCCTCTTGGCAGAGACAATCCGATCAGGCCCCTCCCCTGTCTGTTGACGTAGAACATAAGTTACATCTAGCAGGGGACATAAAGAGCAATAACCCGAAGAGGTTCTTTAAATAGATTAGGAGCAAGAGAAAGATGAAGGAAAACATAGTTCCTCTACTTAGTGGGGAAGGAGAGCTAATAATCGATGACATCAAGAAAGCTGAGGTTTTAAATGCCTATTTTGCATTAGTCTTCACTAGAAAGGTTAATGGTGACCAGATGTTCACACAAATAATATGAAGAAAGGGAAAGTAATACAAGCCAAAATAGGGAAAGAACAGGTTAAAGAATATTTAGGTAAATTAGATATATTCAAGTTGGCAGGGCCCAATGAAATTCACCAGTAGCTACTCAAGAGTTAGCTGAAGCAATTTCAGAACCACTAGCAATTACTAGCAATTTTCCCAGAAAGGAAAAAAAAGTGATCCGGGTAACTACAGGCCAGTTAGTTTGACATCTGTAGTATGCAAGGTCCTGGAAAAAATTTTGAAGGAGAAATTAGTTAAGGACATTGAAGTCAATGGTAAATGGGACAAAATACAACATGGTTTTACAAAAGGTAGATCGTGCCAAACCAGCCTAATCTCCTTTTTTGAAAAAGTAACAGATTTTTTAGATAAAGGAAATGCAGTGGATCTAGTTTACCTAGATTTCAGTAAGGCATTTGATACCGTGCCACATGGGGAATTATTAGTTAAATTGGAGAAGATGGGGATCAATATGAACATCAAAAGGCGGATAAGGAATTGGTTAAAGGGGAGACTGCAGCGGGTCCTACTGAAAGGCAAACTGTCAGGTTGGAGGGAGATTACCAGTGGAGTTCCTCAGGGATCGGTTTTGGGACCAGTCTTATTTAATCTTTTTATCACTGACCTTGGCACAAAAAGTGGGTGTGTGCTAATAAAGTTTGCAGATGATACAAAGCTGGGAGGTATTGCCAATTCAGAGAAGGATCGGGATATTATACAGGAGGATCTGGATGACCTTGTAAACTGGAGTAATAGTATGAATAGGATGAAATTTAATAGTGAGAAGTGTAAGGTTATGCATTTAGGGATTAATAACAAGAATTTTAGTTACAAGTTGGGGACGCATCAATTAGAAGTAACGGAAGAGGAGAAGGACCTTGGAATATTGGTTGATCATAGGATGACTATGAGCTGCCAATGTGATATGGCTGTGAAAAAAGCTAATGCGGTTTTGGGATGCATCAGGAGAGGCATTTCCAGTAAGGATAAGGAGGTTTTAGTACCATTATACAAGGCACTGGTGAGACCTCACCTAGAATACTGTGTGCAGTTCTGGTCTCCCATGTTTAAAAAGGATGAATTCAAACTGGAGCAGGTACAGAGAAGGGCTACTAGGATGATCCGAGGAATGGAAAACTTGTCTTATGAAAGGAGACTTAAGGAGCTTGGCTTGTTTAGCCTAACTAAAAGAAGGTTGAGGGGAGATATGATTGCTCTCTATAAATATATCAGAGGAATAAATACAGGAAAGGGAGAGGAATTATTTCAGCTCAGCACCAATGTGGACACAAGAACAAATGGGTATAAACTGGCCACCAGGAAGTTTAGACTTGAAATAAGACGAAGGTTTCTAACCATCAGAGGAATGAAGTTTTGGAATAGCCTTCCAAGGGAAGCAGTGAGGGCAAAAGATCTATCTGGTTTAAGATTCTACTCGGTAAGTTTATGGAGGAGATGGTATGATGGGATAATGTGATTTTGGTAAGTAATTGATCTTTAAATATTCAGGGTAAATAGGCCTAATCCCCTGAGATGGGATATTAGATGGATGGGATCTGAGTTACCCAGGAAAGAATTTTCTGTAGTATCTAGCTGGTGAATCTTGCCCATGTGCTCAGGGTTTAGCTGACTGCCATATTTGGGGTTGGGAAGGAATTTTCCTCCAGGGCAGATTGGAGAGGCCCTGGAGGTTTTTCGCCTTCTTCTGTAGCATGGGTGACTTGAGGGAGGCTTCTCTGCTCCTTGAAGTCTTTAAACCATGATTTGAGGACTTCAATAGTTCAGACATAGGTGAGGTTTTTCGTAGGAGTGGGTGGGTGAGATTCTGTGGCCTGCGCTGTGCAGGAGGTCGGACTAGATGATCAGAAAGGTCCCTTCTGACCTTAGTATCTATGAATCTACTGTATCTTTGAGAACTCCTGAAGGATGAGGGAGGTCCCAGAAGACTGGAGAAGGGCAAACATAGTGCCTGTCTTTAAAAAGGGGCACAAAGACCTGAGGAATTACAGACCAGTCAGCCTAACTTTGATACTTGGAAAGATACAGGAACAAATTATTAAACAATTATTTTGTAAGCACTTGGAAGATAATATGGTTATAAGGAATAGCCAACGTGGATTTGTCAAAAACAAATTATGCCAAACTAACCTAATTTATTTCCTTGACAGGATTACTGGCTTAGTGGCTGGGGGATTTTAGTAAAACAAGATGGGTAAAGTAAATATCTTTTATTAGATCAACTTTTGTTGATGGAAGAGAGATGACTTTGAGCTACACACCAGAGCTTTTCTTCATATCTGGCTTTTGACACAGTCCCACATGACATTCTCGTAAGGAAGCTAGGGAAATGCGGTCTACCTGAAGTTACTATAAGGTAACTGGTTGAAAGACTACACTCAAGGAGTAGTTAAAGAGTCACTGTCAAACTAGGAGAACATGTCTATTGGGGATCCACAGGGGTCATTCTGGGGCCACTACTGTTTAATGTATGCACTAATGACTTGGATAATGGAGTGGACAATATGCTTATAAAATGTGCAGATGACACCAAGCTTTGAGGAGTTGCAAGAACTTCGGAGGACAGGATTAGAATTAAAAGTGATGTTGACAAATTAGAGAATTGGTCTGAATTCAGCAAGATGAAATTCAATAAAGTAGTGCAAAGTACTTCACTTACGAAGAAAAAAATCAATGCACAACTACAAAATGGGAATAACTGGCTAGATGGTTATACTGCTGAAAAAGATCTAGGATTATAATGGATCACAGATTTAGTAAATGAGTTAATTTCTGTTATACAGCTGCAAAAAAGGCTAATATTATTCTGGGGTGTATTAACAGGAGTAGTGTATGTAAGACACAGGAGGCAACTCCCATTACTTGGCACTGGTGATGCCTGAGCTGAAGTACTATGTCCAATTCTGGGTACCACACTTAGGAAAGATGGACAAATTGGAGAGAGTCCAGAGGAGAGCAAAAAAAATTAAAGCTTAAACTTGATCAGTGAAGGAAGGGTAAATAAACTGGGTATGTTTAAAATTTAGAAAAGATAACTCTGGGGGACCTGATAACAGTCTTCATCTATGTTAAGGGCTGTTATGTAGAAGGCAGTGATCAGTTGTTCTCCATGTCCATGGAAGGTATGACAAGAAGTAATGAGCTTATTCTGCACCAAGGATGATTTAGGTTAAATATTAAGAAAAACTTTCTAACTACAAGGGTAGTTAAGCACTGGAATAGGCTTCCAAGGGATGGTGTGGAATCCCCATCATTTGAGGTTTTTAAGAATAGGTTGGAGAAACATCCATCAGGGATGGTGTAGGTTTACTTGGTCATATCACAGTGCAAGAGGTTGGACTCAATGACTTCTCAAGATCCTTTCCAGGAAGACATTTCTATGATTCTGTGAACGTTTCTCCTATGTTGTCCATAAAAAAAGTAAATTATTTCACTTGATGTGGGGGAGGAAAGCCTGGCAGGTTAGATGAATGGCTCAACTGCCTCACATTTATATGGAGAGACCGGAGACCTTGAGTCTGTAGTACCTCCAGGTAGGCTCTCTAACTTCTAGAAGAAGCATCTGTAACCAGAATCAGCGTGGGTTGTGGGGGTGACAAAGGTAACTCCCACCTGTACATTGGCTGCATCCATCCACAAGTCCAAGGAGGCTACTCCCGTGGGCACTCAAACTACCATGTCAGGTTGATGAGGAATTGGGAGGTACACTGAGCTCACTCAGCTCTGCAACTTCCTGAGACAAAGAATGACATGCCAAACATATGTACATGAGGCCATGTACCCCACAAGTCTGAGGCAGTTCCTTATGGTTATGGTTGGATGAGCCTTCAAATCTAATGAAATGACTAACAGTTTAGAATCTGGTTTGTGGGAGGAAAGCTCACCCTACTGTGAAATCCAGGACTGTCCCTATAATCTCTATCCTCTGAACAGGGGAGAAGACTGACTTGTCCTTATTGATCAGCAGCCCCAAAACTCTGAAGAGGGACTGGATCTTGGTCACATTGAATTCTACCTGGACTGACCCTTCACCAAACAGTCTTCCAGGTATGGAAACACATACTCCTAATCTCTTTAGGAACATAGTCATCATTGTCATGAATTTTGTAAATAATGCATGGATAGGCCAGAGGGCAGAACTGTAAACTGATAATGGGATTCATTGACTATAAATCTGAGGAATCCCTGTGGCTTTGACAGATAGCTGTAGCTCACAAAAGCTAATGCTTAAATACATTTGTTAGTCTCTAAGGTGCCTCAAGTACTCCTTTTCTTTTTGCGGATACAGACTAACATGGCTGCTACTCTGAAATATGAAAATAAGTGTCCTTTAAGTCAAGGACAGCATACCAGTCACCGGGAACTAGGGAGGCGATTTGGTCAGGATGACCATAGAAAACGGTATTTTCTTTATCTATTTGTTTAGCTCTCATGAGCCTAATATGGGGTTGAGACCTCCTTTTGCCTTTGGAATAGGGAGTAGTGTGCATTTTCCTATGGGTAAAGGAGGGATCTCCTCAATAGCTCCCAACAGGACAAGAGGCTGCATCTCCCAAAGGACAAACTCCTTGTCAGAGTGGTCCCTGAAAAGGATGGGGAAGGGTGGTAGAAAGGAGGGATAGAAAAACTAAGGGTGTATCGCAACTCCACAATGCTTAGGACCGACTGATCTGTGGGAATATGGGTCCAAGCAGGTAGAAAGTAGGATAACTTGTTGGAAAACTCAGGGATAGGAGAAGCTGGCATAAGGCAAACTGGTAAACTATCCTTTGCAAGGCTGTCAAAAAGACCTGCTTAGAATTTCCAGGCTATCTGGATGAGCTTGCTAAAGACCAAAAGTAAGGAGGTCGTAATTTCCTCCTGTGACGCTTCCCCTTTCTTCTAGATGGATCAGGATTCCTAGGCATAAAGGAATTGTAGTGGTGGAATGATTGAAGGCGGAATTGCATCTTTTTAGGGAGCAGAGTATAAATCCTTAAAGACTTCAACGTAGCCCTGGAGTCCTTGAGACTGAAGCTGATCAATCTGCTAGGAAAAGAGGGTTGATCCCTCAAATCGGAGATCCTGATAGTCTGTTGGACCTCCTCTGGCAGACCCAGCGATGGAAGCTATGAATAATCTGTGTGTTGAGATCGCAGATGTCATGGCCATGACTGCAGAATATGCCCCATCCAATGAAGCCTGGAGAGACATACTAGCTACCAGCTTTCCCTCTTCTACTACTGGCTGAAAGTCTTGCCTGTCATCCTCTGGTAACTTGTTCACCAACTTAACATGGTCCCAGAGGGAGAAATCATATCTACCCAGCAAGGCTTGTTGGTTCAGGATATGAAACTGTAGTCCAGTTTTTCAACTTTGAGGTAGAAGCATGCTGTAAAAATGCTCAAATCCCATGAGGAGACGTGGTACCTCCACTCAGTCCTTTTGGCTGTTGGTGGTTTACACAAAACCCTTGTGGGTTCCAGAATGTCTTCATTTATGGAGAGAGCTACTCAGGAGGGACCTGATGATAAATATCCACCAATCTATGTGAGCTCTCCTGAACTACCTCCACCTGTATGTCCAGGGAGGAAGCAACTCTCTTAACTGATAGGCACTGTAATCATTCTGTAGAGGTGAGGACACTCCAGTCATCACCATCTTATGGGTAGGGCCTTAGCAAATTCACAGCTGTGAAAAACGCATCATGGACGCTGAAATCTTACCTCCCCCATGAAATCTGGCAGCTAGCTGGAGGCTCCTACCCACCACAGGGCTCCAGCTGCTAAACCTGGCCAGGGATGGTGAGAGACAAAACTTCTTCCCCTGCAGGGGCTGCTCCCAGGGCAGGTCAGACCCACCTCTGGGAGCCTCTGGCAGCTCCAGCCATCACCATCCCATGCCGGGAGGCTTCAGCTCCAGACGTTAGCCCTTCATGCCAGGAGGCTGCTAGGAAACCAGACATATGGTAACCCACTCCCCATGCCCTGCGACCCTCACTTCTGCGCTGCTGCTGGCGGTGGCACTGGGTTTAGAGCCGAGTGCCTGGCCAGCAGCCTTCCTCTCTGGCTGCCCAGCTATGAAGGAAGCACCACTGCCAGGAGCAGGGCAGAAGTAAGGATGGCATTCCCACAACCCTCCTACAAAGGCCTTGCAACCCTCCCACCTTTGACCGCCTTTGGGTCAGTACCCCCAAGATTACAACATTGTGACATTTCAGATGTATGCATCTGAAAATGTGAAACTGACTCATTTTAAAACCTCCTGGCCGTGAAATTAACCAAAATGGACTGTGAATTTGGTAGGGCCCTACTTATGGGTGATGAAGATGAGAAATGCAGAGGAGATTGAGATGGAGCTTCCTATAATTCCAAGGGAGGTTCTGCTGAAGCAGTTTGCTCCTGCTCAGTACCCAACTCACAAGCTTCTTCATGCAAACTTTCCTAGCATCTACTTGGGGATATGGAGGGAGGAAGGCATAGGGAAGATCTGATGGTGGAAGGAAAACCTCATGGGCTGCAATATGGCCACTTTTAAGGCATTGGACCCCAACCTCTTCCAGATCAAGGATCCAAGACCCTTGAGCAACATGGAACCTCTGCTGGATACCAAGAGCGAAAACCCCTTGGTGATGGAGAGTAATGCTTCTCTCATCTCAGGACTGAGGCATATATGACCTAATCTCAGATTCCAAAGATGAGTCCAAGTCACTGACCAGGGGCGCATGATACCCCTAAGTGCCAAGGAACGCTACCAAGACTCTGAAGATGATGGTAGCAAGGGAAGCATATGGGCTTGCCTCTGAACAGCACCAGACAAGGAGATGCAGGAGGGTCTCAAACTGCCCACAGTACTGGAAACTGATTTCTACCTGCAGGCAGGTCTAATGCAGACTGAGGGTTTGCAGTACCAGGTGAGGTGTCCCCTGTAGTGCTGGAGAGGCCAGAACTAAGCAGCATAGGAGGTCTTGCATTGCAGCATGTGCCTCAGACATCACTGGTACCGAGAGTTTCCCTTGATGTTGCTGTTGTTGCATCAAAGCAGTCAGTATGGCAGAATGCATCGGTTCAAATGCAGTGATCAGTCTCAATGGCCCAGGCACCAGTGTCAGAGTCGACAACCCTGCATGAGATGCCATTGGCACTGAACAGCCTCTTTTCTAAGGATACTCTACGCTGCTTCCCAGTCTGTTTACTCGTTGATGGTATGGGGATCCTTGATCTCTTGGGAGATGAGTCCTTTGAAGCATCCTGCCAACGTTTTTTCCTCAGTACTGGAGAAGTAGAGCAGCACCAAGACTCAGTAATGTCTGGAGGGGCACCTCTGACTAAAACAGAAATGCTCAGGGCCTGCCCCAAACAGGAAGGCTTTGGAGGTGAACACAGGGCTGCTTCCATCAGAAGGTGATAGAGCTTCATCTCCCTATCTTTTAGTTCGGGGACTAAAGTCCCTACTGATACCTGTCCCAGAAATGACCCTCACCAAGGCACTTTTGACATAGAGAATGAGGGTCGCTCACCAGCACAAATTTTCTGCATCCTATGCAAAAACTGAAAGCTCAAAGACAGAAGCATTCCCAATTACCAGGTATTGGCACCTAGAACAAGTGGGAATCAACACTCCACTAACTATCGAAAACAACTAAGAAATTGAACTTACACTAAGCTAACTCTGAACAAGTACAAAACTATATACATGAGGAAAAACAATCTAACTGAAAGGAAAAACTTGCCGAAGCAAGCAAACATGCTCCGACTGCCAAACATGGGCAGTAAGAAGAAAACGAGTGGGGTCAGGCGAGACTCCTCCCTTTATACCATTGTGTAGGAGCACAGAGCAGCAGAAGTGCATGCCCCAATGGATACCGCTAAGGGAAAAATCTCCAACTCTGGTGCACTGGGTGCTCATGCACCTGAGATTGAATGGAAGAAGAATCAAAATTTGCCACCGGGAAAACCAAAGTATTTAGTTTTGGGTTAGTTCAATCGTAACCTAAATGTTTTGGATTTTTTATACTGACCCACAATGTTTGGTTTCAAGTCAGTTCAACATTAAACTGTACAATGGGGATAATCACAGGTTTCAGAGTAGCAGCCGTGTTAGTCTGTATTCGCAAAAAGAAAAGGAGTACTTGTGGCACCTTAGACTAACAAATTTATTAGAGCATAAGCTTTCGTGAGCTCAGCTCACTTCATCGGATGCATTTGGTGGAAAAAACAGAGGAGAGATTTATATACACACACACAGAGAACATGAAACAATGGGTTTATCATACACACTGTAAGGAGAGTGATCACTTAAGATAAGCCATCACCAACAGCAGGGGGGGGAAGGAGGAAAACCTTTCATGGTGACAAGCAGGTAGGCTAATTCCAGCAGTTAACAAGAATATCAGAGGAACAGTGGGGGGTGGGGTGGGAGGGAGAAATACCATGGGGAAATAGTTTTACTTTGTGTAATGACTCATCCATTCCCAGTCTCTATTCAAGCCTAAGTTAATTGTATCCAGTTTGCAAATTAATTCCAATTCAGCAGTCTCTCGTTGGAGTCTGTTTTTGAAGCTTTTTTGTTGAAGGATAGCCACTCTTAGGTCTGTGATCGAGTGACCAGAGAGATTGAAGTGTTCTCCAACTGGTTTTTGAATGTTATAATTCTTGACGTCTGATTTGTGTCCATTCATTCTTTTACGTAGAGACTGTCCAGTTTGGCCAATGTACATGGCAGAGGGGCATTGCTGGCACATGATGGCATATATCACATTGGTAGATGCGCAGGTGAACGAGCCTCTGATAGTGTGGCTGATGTGATTAGGCCCTATGATGGTATCCCCTGAATAGATATGTGGACAGAGTTGGCAACGGGCTTTGTTGCAAGGATAGGTTCCTGGGTTAGTGGTTCTGTTGTGTGGTGTGTGGTTGCTGGTGAGTATTTGCTTCAGATTGGGGGGCTGTCTGTAAGCAAGGACTGGTCTGTCTCCCAAGATCTGAGAGAGCGATGGCTCGTCCTTCAGGATAGGTTGTAGATCCTTGATGATGCGTTGGAGGGGTTTTAGTTGGGGGCTGAAGGTGATGGCTAGTGGCGTTCTGTTGTTTTCTTTGTTGGGCCTGTCCTGTAGTAGGTGACTTCTGGGTACTCTTCTGGCTCTGTCAATCTGTTTCTTCACTTCAGCAGGTGGGTACTGTAGATGTAGCCATGCAGAACACAGTGCCATCCACAGCCTCAGAAACAACTCTGACATCATAATCAAAAAGGCTGACAAAGGAGGTGCTGTCGTCATCATGAATAGGTCAGAGTATGAACAAGAGGCTACTAGGCAGCTCTCCAACACCACTTTCTACAAGCCATTACCCTCTGATCCCACTGAGAGTTACCAAAAGAAACTACAGCATTTGCTCAAGAAACTCCCTGAAAAAGCACAAGAACAAATCCGCACAGACACACCCCTGGAGCCAGGACCTGGGGTATTCTATCTGCTACCCAAGATCCATAAACCTGGAAATCCTGGACGCCCCATCATCTCAGGCATTGGCACCCTGACAGCAGGATTGTCTGGCTATGTAGACTCCCTCCTCAGGCCCTTCGTTACCAGCACTCCCAGCTATCTTCGAGACACCACCGATTTCCTGAGGAAACTACAGTCCATTGGTGATCTTCCTAAAAACACCATCCTAGCCACTATGGATGTAGAAGCCCTCTACACCAACATTCCACACAAAGATGGACTACAAGCCGTCAGGAACAGTATCCCCGATACTGTCACGGCTAACCTGGTGGCAGAACTTTGTGACTTTGTCCTGACCCATAACTATTTCACATTTGGTGACAATGTATACCTTCAAATCAGCGGCACTGCGATGGGTACCCGCATGGCCCCACAGTATGCCAACATTTTTATGGCTGACTAAGAACGCTTCCTCAGCTCTTGTTCCCTAATGCCCCTACTCTACTTGCGCTACATTGATGACATCTTCATCATCTGGACCCATGGAAAAGAAGCTCTTGAGGAATTCCACCATGATTTCAACAATTTCCATCCCACCATCAACCTCAGCCTGGACCAGTCCACACAAGAGATCCACTTCCTGGACACTACGGTGCTAATAAGCGATGGTCACATAAACACCACCCTATATCGGAAACCTACTGACCGCTATTCCTACCTACATGCCTCTAGCTTTCATCCAGATCATACCACTCGATCCATTGTCTACAGCCAAGCGCTACGATATAACCGCATTTGCTCCAACCCCTCAGACAGAGACAAACACCTACAAGATCTCTATCATGCATTCCTACAACTACAGTACCCACCTGCTGAAGTGAAGAAACAGATTGACAGAGCCAGAAGAGTACCCAGAAGTCACCTACTACAGGACAGGCCCAACAAAGAAAACAACAGAACGCCACTAGCCATCACCTTCAGCCCCCAACTAAAACCCCTCCAACGCATCATCAAGGATCTACAACCTATCCTGAAGGACGAGCCATCGCTCTCTCAGATCTTGGGAGACAGACCAGTCCTTGCTTACAGACAGCCCCCCAATCTGAAGCAAATACTCACCAGCAACCACACACCACACAACAGAACCACTAACCCAGGAACCTATCCTTGCAACAAAGCCCGTTGCCAACTCTGTCCACATATCTATTCAGGGGATACCATCATAGGGCCTAATCACATCAGCCACACTATCAGAGGCTCGTTCACCTGCGCATCTACCAATGTGATATATGCCATCATGTGCCAGCAATGCCCCTCTGCCATGTACATTGGCCAAACTGGACAGTCTCTACGTAAAAGAATGAATGGACACAAATCAGACGTCAAGAATTATAACATTCAAAAACCAGTTGGAGAACACTTCAATCTCTCTGGTCACTCGATCACAGACCTAAGAGTGGCTATACTTCAACAAAAAAGCTTCAAAAACAGACTCCAACGAGAGACTGCTGAATTGGAATTAATTTACAAACTGGATACAATTAACTTAGGCTTGAATAGAGACTGGGAATGGATGAGTCATTACACAAAGTAAAACTATTTCCCCATGGTATTTCTCCCTCCCACCCCACCCCCCACTGTTCCTCTGATATTCTTGTTAACTGCTGGAATTAGCCTACCTGCTTGTCACCATGAAAGGTTTTCCTCCTTCCCCCCCCTGCTGTTGGTGATGGCTTATCTTAAGTGATCACTCTCCTTACAGTGTGTATGATAAACCCATTGTTTCATGTTCTCTGTGTTAGTGTATATAAATCTCTCCTCTGTTTTTTCCACCAAATGCATCCGATGAAGTGAGCTGTAGCTCACGAAAGCTTATGCTCTAATAAATTTGTTAGTCTCTAAGGTGCCACAAGTACTCCTTTTCTTAATGGGGATAATGATACTGACTGCCTTTTAAAGCATTTTGAAATCTGTGGATGAAAAGTGCTATTGAAGAGCTAGGTATTGTTTTCCTATGGTGTTGTATTGCCTCAGGGGAGTTGTTGTTTGGCATCTCATGCTCCAAGCCTTTCCTATAAGATAGGCTTCCTGGCCAGACTACATTTTCCATTATGAAACGTGATCTCTCTCTGACCAACCTAGGTGCTGCATTCAAGTACCCAAACTAGAACTCCCATCAGACAATGCAGCACCACAAGGAGATGCAGTTTAATGTTGAACTGGTCAGTTTTGGGTCAGTTCAACACACTGAAGTATGTTAAAATACCTAAATGTTTCATTTCAGTAGAAAATACCAAAATGAGACGTTTCATCATTTCTGAATCAAAAATGTTTTAGAACTTTTCATTCCCTGAAAATTTTGGTATTTCTACTTCTTGTCCCAGTTTAGGCCAGAAACAAATGTCAAAATATCAGAATTTCCCATCTAACAGAAATTCTAATCATAGTTCAGATGTATGTAGGATAAACTCTGTACAGGCAGCATTTGTGCTCACAGAGAGGAAGCTGTGGATTACAAAACAAAAGTATTTGGTGCAATCTCATCCATTCCAATGGCAAAATTTGCTCCTTAGAAGCAATTTTATGAGCTGCAGGGATAACTCATTTATCTTAGGTACTTCTTTGTCCCCCCATTACCATAGTATCTGAGCTCCTCACAATCTTTAATGCATTTATTAATTTATTTATACTTACAACATCCCTGTGAGGTAAGGCAGTTCTGTTATCTCCATTTCACAGATAAGGAACAGAAGTACTGAGGACCAAATACAAATCTTATGAGTGGAAGTCTTTCCATATTTTTCATTGAAACTCCCATGCAATGGGATTTAGATCAGCCCCAGAGAAATGAAAGGTGCCTCAAAATGTGGTCCTATGTGGCTTCCTCAAGGTCATACATGAAGTCTGTGGCAGAGCAGTGAATTGTACCTGGGTCTCCAGAGTCTGAGGCTAGTGCCCTAACCACTGGGCCATCCTTCCTCATCTCTAGCAGGAGTGAGATATTGATTCTGAGCCTGGAGATTATTTTTGAAAAGTTGATAAAGATCTGATTTGCCATAGGTGACCTACCCAGGCACCAGTTTTGAAGTTTCAGCTACTTTTAAATATTTGGATAAATGAGGTTTTATTTAATTAAATTTCATAGTTGTTACTGAAGATGCCTAAGATTTATTTGATTAAATTTAGTATACAGGTAATGTAGTTACATGCATAAACAACATACAGAACGACATTCTTTTCTCACTATAATGTGCAATACTTCTAGGGTGACCAGACAGCAAGTGTGAAAAATCGGGATGGGAGGTAATAGGTGTATATATAAGACAAAGCCCCAAATATCAGGACTGTCCTATAGAATCAGGACATGTGGTCACCCTAAATACATCCAATTAACACATGCACGTCTTGATATGTTATAACAAGCGTTGCCCTTTTGCAGGTATGTCAGTTAAAGAGATCTAGCTTAGTATGCACTATTGGTCCTAAATAGTCAGGTATGAAGGAGAGATTGGAGCAGGGAAGGGCAGGTGGGTCCACCTTGATGAGGATACACTGACCCAAAATCGCCACTGTTCAATCTTGTAACCCCCCTGCAGCTGTTATTCCAGCTAACTACAGCATGCTAGTGGGTTAGGAGGTGGCTGCCACGACTCCCAACCCGAAGTCCAGTTATTTGGGCTTTGTGCAGGGAATGAGATTAATTAATTAATATAATTTATAACATAACTGCAAAATATATATTATTCAAATGATTTAGTTACCAGTGTAGTAAAGCTATAAATACACATTACGCATATGCCTTAGCCATGAGCAAAGAGCATCCTTATGTTCAGCATCACATAAGACTGAATAAAATAATCCATGTAGCAAAGCATCACTATGATCTTTCTTGCAGCCTTCATAGCAATAGTTATTGACCAAGCCAGCTCTAATAGAACTTGGTCCATGAACATGATTATTTTGTTAACCCAGCCTTTCTGCACCTGCACAAGCAGACAGTATTGCTAGACCTGTTACAGATTAACCCCATCCTGATGTCTTCATACACATCTCCCATTGAAGTCTATAAAAGTTTTGCCTGAAGAATTGAATTGGGTCAGTTATGTTCCAAGGTAGTATTAGCAGATTCATAATGTACCATTTCTGAAAACTATGGCACTTATGTTGCACACAGTTTAATGCAGGGATTCTCACAACAAATTTTTTGATGGCTTTAAAGTGGGGCCACCAACTCTTGCTGGTGGCTGCACTGACTTTTTCCTAAAATACTTAATTAACTTTAGGAAAAACAAATAAATAGATATGCACTTACACATGTCCAAATCATTGTAATTTATTGAATCTTTTTGCAGACCCAATAATAAAAATAATGTATAGTTGTCTCTCTTCTTTACAGGACCTAAACAGAATAGAAACACATAAGGTGCTCTGCAGGTTCTTTTTTGTTGTTGCTTCTTTCCCTTTTTTTGGTTGCTTTTTTAAAAAGACTTGCTAGCTAAAACATACAAATTAAACATACAAATATCACTTTTCACAGCAGCAGACTTACTCAGTCCTGGCAAGCCCAAGGTCAAATTAAGCATTGGATGGGGAGGTCGGGAAGTGGGGGATGGAGGGGAGGAATGCATGATGGGGCAGCAGAGGCCAGGGGCACTGGGGGGTGAGCCCTGCAGCCAGGGGTAGGATCCCCGTGGCCAGAGCCTGCTGCCCACCACCCCAAGGCTGGCGCCGAAGTCTACATCCCCAGGAAGGTGGGGAACTCACTAGCTGCCTCCTCCTCCAGCATTTGTGTCTCCAGAGGGGGACAGGGTCCAACTCCTGCTGGTGGCCCTCAGGGAGGGACCACTGCTTTGCCCCCCACCCATCACTGCCCAGGAGGCTGGGGCTGCAAGAAAAGTCTCTGGTGGCCATATTTGAGAAATGCTAGTTTAATGCATTAGTTACTGAATTTTAATGCAATTCATTTAAAACATTTGGGGCTAAATTCTGTGCTGACTTATGATTGGTGCATCCCCATTAGATAGCCAAGAATTTAGTCCAGAGTCTATTTTAGCTAAAACAAACTTGAGGGTCTAACAAACCTGTGTGAAGCAGAACGGAACAGAAAACAAGGATGTAAAGACAGAGTGAGATACACAAAAAAAAATTGGCAAAAATCCATCCTACCAGATAAAGCTACTTCAGTCAGTAGCACACACGAGGTGTTGTTTCAAGGGCAGCCAATTCAAACACTGGGAAGTTCAAGAATGGAGATGGAACTGAATCACTGAACTAAGGAATTGGGGGGGAAGGCGGGGGGCAAATTAGAGCAAGACAAAGACGTCTTCCAGCCTACCCTTCCCATTACTTATCACCACAGCCTTCATTCTGGACACTAGACATTTTAATCTAGTTATCCAAAAACCCTGAAATGAAGCTAACATGGTTTAAACATAACAATAAGCACAGCACGCTTCCACTCCTGCATCCCCACTCCCCTGTTTATTGCCATTCATTGTAGTGTTACAATTTAAGGCCCTGAGTCTGAAAACTGTTCCACACAAGCAGTCTTATGCACAGATATAACCCTACTGAAGTCAATGAGGCCCTGAATAGGCAGAGAGGACTAGTCACACACAGCAGCTCACAGGATCAGGGCCTAAATTAGACTGTAAGCTTCTCAGGGACAGGACTTGTAATGTCTAGTTTGTCAGTAAAGCATTGTGCATTCTTGTGGTGCTGTATAATTATCAGTAACCTCTTGGAATTAAAGTATTTCAAATTTGCATCATTCCAGCAGCAACACTCTCCACAATTGTTAATCTTGTTGATAATCTCAAGGAGTAAGGCCAGGAACATAGGGCTTTATCCAAAGAGGTGCTGAACACTTGCACAGAGGCTGAATTCCCCTTTCACCACTGCGAGCAGCCCTTCCAGTTCAAGGTTGGAGCAGACTGGTAGTACAGCGTACAGAAGCTTATACTGGCACCTGGGCTGCAGCTGTTTTATAGATAAAGAATAGTTGACCCACAGGGAGGGAAGAGGGCAATGACTCCTGCTCTCGTGCATGGTAACGCAAGTAATGGGATATGCCTATATGGCATAGACTTAATGATTACTTTTAAGTACAAGTACTGTCTGCTTTGTGAATTTTACATACTTTTGAAAATTTCACTAATTTAGTGTAGAATCAGAATTCACATGGCAAATTGTCAAGTGTGCTAACAATCAATATACACTGGTTTCTACTTCATTGTCAATGTAATTTCAGGTTTATTTGATGAATTGCAGCTGAAAAATCCAACAGTCCACAGCATTGAGGACTGAAATTAATGTGAGTGGTTTTCCAACATGTTTATGACCTCACAGGTAAGAAGAGTCACAAAATAAAGTTTCCCTCTACATTTGAGATTATGTAAAAATATACCACATATATAAATAGTGAGTGATCGTAACCAATGGAGGAACTGGACCACCTGATATATCAACAGCACAAGGAGCAGTAAGATAAGGAAATCATAATTCATCAGTAGTATTGTAGAGACAAAAAGATTCATCAAATTTTTTCATCTTAATATTTTTGGATAAAAATTTTTTAAAGAGATCGTTTCAACAAATCTCACTCCAAAAGTCATTGACTGGTAGAACCTTAGAGATAGCATAGTACATAATGTAGAATTTCTCAAAAAATAAGAATAGTTTTCATGACATTTTGTGTTAAAAACTGTCAAGGTTTTTGTTTGTTTTGGGGGGCGATATGGGAGAGAAGGATTTAAACATTTCCCTCCAAGTTTTGATTTGCAGTGCAAAAACTGCAGTATTAATACCTGAAAATGATGACAATTTAGCAGACTAATGTAATTTCAATGTCCAAGCAGAGTGAAATGCAAGAGGCAGCCAGCCAGTATAAATAGTGAAAAATGCATTTGTAATAATTTTTTAGATCAGTTAAACTAAAATGTTACAATTAGCAAGAAATTAATTTTATTAATTTTTCAAGAAAAATAAGTGTGAGAGAGTTGACAGCGTTCATTCCAAATAGGAGATATTGCTGTGTATACAATACGGCAGTAATGTTTTAATTTAGTGCTATCAGTGAAAGTTTTTAAATGGCATTATTTTTAAACGGCAACAATCTTTGTGAACTCTTCCTGTTGCTTCTTATTGAACATTACCTCTTGGGCCATTCTTGCTTTTAGCATTGGTAGATGATATACAAGAAAAAGAAATGTCAGCTTCCTCAGCACATTAATTTTCTTTTAAATTTGGAGTGAATTTAGTGCTTGTAAAGGATGCTGCTAGATTGTCAGTTTTAGAAAAGGAAATCCTCTTTGCTCAAGAAGCACACCATTGGAAATAGCAGTGGAAGCTTCTCGGATTATCTACCAAACCCTAGACATAGAAAATTAACTACACGCTTGCCCCATGATGGGATTTCTCTACATCCGTTCAATTTTTGGTCTCTTTGCTGAGCTGTCGACAAGATTGCCAATCAGTACCTATTGCAGTGGGGACATCTGTTCTCTCGAAGCGGATCGGAGGACACCAGATTAAATTCACACAGGGCAAAAATACCGTATTATGTGACAGCATCCAGCATATCCAATATGGGAAGCTGTAAACCCACCTAGCACTTTATATGAAAGCTCAGAGAAAGCAGTATTTGCCACTGTTTGCCACCACCACCTTTGTATTAAATACCCAGAAGGCTTCACTTGCTACAGTGCCACTGTTGCCTCTAACTCAGCGGTTCTCAAACTATGGGTCGGGACTGCAAAATGGGTCATGACCTCATTTTAATGGGGTTGCTAAGACCAGCGTTAGACATGCTGGGGCCCAAGGCTGAAGACAAAGCTGAGTCCCACTGCATGGGACTGAAGCCAAACCCTAAGGGCTTCAGACCAGGGCAGTGGGGCTCAGGCTCCGCCTCCTCCCTACCCCCGGGTCATATAGTAATTTTTGTTGTCAGAAGGGGGTCACGATGCAATGAAGTTTGAGAATTGCTGCTCTAACTCATGTTAGGTAGTGGGCTTGACTTTCTGCTGCTTGTTGCTAGACAACAGCACTAAATTTGTCCATTCACCTTTGAGAAAACAGTAGGCAGACAAAAGCAACAGCAAAAGCACATCAAACACACAAGTGCCAGGATAACTGGCAACTCATGGCTCCACCAAGGGGAAGACAATAAGCCTGTTTCCTCAGTAGAATCCAGATTATTTCTGGGCCCTGTGGAGCTTCTGATCTCACCAAGGACAAATCAAGCCCAGAGGAGCCTTGAGTCCTAGCAAGAGCAAGCATACACAACACTAGCAGATGTCAGCACATTAAGGACCTGTTCTACTATAGCAACTGAGTCATAGAAGCTTACTTAGGTTCCAGAACCAGAGGAGAGTCTACTCCCTAGTCCAAAGAGGAGAGAAGTCTAAAAAAAAAAAAAAAAGGACAACTTCTAGCAACTCTTGAATAAATGCATTCACCATTTCATTGCCACCGCTGAGCTCAGAGGCAGAATCTGTGATTCTTAGATTGATTACTAGGTATGATTATTTTAGATACATTCAGCAAGTCTCCTGTTTTGACATGAACGTACATTGACTGCTGTTAAGCCTGCCAAAGAAGAAAAGTTTGAAAGAGGCGCCACCCCTAGCCAAGAGCTCTATTTCAGAAGTGAGTCAGGAAGATTAAAGAAAAGGATTATATAGCCTGAAAATTAACTTCACCACCTAAAAATAATTAAACAGGAAACAACAGCAGCCAGCAGAGAAGAGGGAACCCTACTACCAGGAGTCCAACCTGCAGCAGACTCAGAGCTGTTGATAGTAGAAGGTTCTTTCTCTTCTCAGCCCCTCTTCCCCTCCTCCGCTTTGACCCTAATATTTTATTGTATTATGTAGCTAATACAACTGCTGGTTTGTGAAGGAACCTAAAATTCATGTAATAAGAATTTCAGTTTAAAATTAGATGCACTGATGACTCAGGGAGATTTCCCATTATCATTAGAGAAGACCTAATAACTACAAAAAGAAAAGGAGTACTTGTGGCACCTTAGAGACTAACAAATTTATTAGAGCATAAGCTTTCGTGAGCTACAGCTCACTTCATCGGATGCATTTGGTGGAAAATACAGAGGGGAGATTGGTATACACACACAGAGAACATGAAACAATGGGTTTATCATACACACTGTAAGGAGAGTGATCACTTAAGATAAGCCATCACCAGCAGCGGGGGGGGGGGGGAAGGAGGAAAACCTTTCATGGTGACAAGCAAGGTAGGCTAATTCCAGCAGTTAACAAGAATATCAGAGGAACAGTGGGGGGGGGGGGGGGGAGGGAGAAATACCATGGGGAAATAGTTTTACTTTGTGTAATGACTCATCCATTCCCAGTCTCTATTCAAGCCTAAGTTAATTGTATCCAGTTTGCAAATTAATTCCAATTCAGCAGTCTCTCGTTGGAGTCTGTTTTTGAAGCTTTTTTGTTGAAGTATAGCCACTCTTAGGTCTGTGATCGAGTGACCAGAGAGATTGAAGTGTTCTCCAACTGGTTTTTGAATGTTATAATTCTTGACGTCTGATTTGTGTCCATTCATTCTTTTACGTAGAGACTGTCCAGTTTGGCCAATGTACATGGCAGAGGGGCATTGCTGGCACATGATGGCATATATCACATTGGTAGATGCGCAGGTGAACGAGCCTCTGATATTGTGGCTGATGTGATTAGGCCCTATGATGGTATCCCCCGAATAGATATGTGGACAGAGTTGGCAAACTAAACTAAACTAACTAAACTAAAACTAAAACCTCTCCAACGCATCATCAAGGATCTACAACCTATCCTGAAGGACGAGCCGTCGCTCTCTCAGATCTTGGGAGACAGACCAGTCCTTGCTTACAGACAGCCCCCCAATCTGAAGCAAATACTCACCAGCAACCACACACCACACAACAGAACCACTAACCCAGGAACCTATCCTTGCAACAAAGCCCGTTGCCAACTCTGTCCACATATCTATTCGGGGGATACCATCATAGGGCCTAATCACATCAGCCACAATATCAGAGGCTCGTTCACCTGCGCATCTACCAATGTGATATATGCCATCATGTGCCAGCAATGCCCCTCTGCCATGTACATTGGCCAAACTGGACAGTCTCTACGTAAAAGAATGAATGGACACAAATCAGACGTCAAGAATTATAACATTCAAAAACCAATTGGAGAACACTTCAATCTCTCTGGTCACTCGATCACAGACCTAAGAGTGGCTATACTTCAACAAAAAAGCTTCAAAAACAGACTCCAACGAGAGACTGCTGAATTGGAATTAATTTGCAAACTGGATACAATTAACTTAGGCTTGAATAGAGACTGGGAATGGATGAGTCATTACACAAAGTAAAACTATTTCCCCATGGTATTTCTCCCTCCCACCCCACCCCCCACTGTTCCTCTGATATTCTTGTTAACTGCTGGAATTAGCCTACCTTGCTTGTCACCATGAAAGGTTTTCCTCCTTCCCCGCCCCTGCTGCTGGTGATGGCTTATCTTAAGTGATCACTCTCCTTACAGTGTGTATGATAAACCCATTGTTTCATGTTCTCTGTGTGTGTATATACCAATCTCCCCTCTGTATTTTCCACCAAATGCATCCGATGAAGTGAGCTGTAGCTCACGAAAGCTTATGCTCTAATAAATTTGTTAGTCTCTAAGGTGCCACAAGTACTCCTTTTCTTTTTGCGAATACAGACTAACACGGCCGCTACTCTGAAACTAATAACTACAGTTTCTGTAGTTTTAAAACTAGTTTTACTTTGCTATGCCAATATTATGAAAAAAGAAATTAGTTAGGATGAAAAGATATCAATATGGTACTAGTCCAGCTTCTGGCTTTAGCAACAGAAGTAGTTTTACTATGTTAACACTACTAATATTGCATAAAAAACAGTTACTTTCTCAAGGATTGAACTCACAACCCTGGGTTTAGCAGGCTAATGCTCGTAACTGTTGTTCTTAGAGATGTGTTGATCACGTCCATTCCACGTTAGGTGTGCCCCCGCTGCATGCTTGAGCTTCGGAAACTTTTTCCCTTAGTGGCTCCTGATGGGGCCCTGAGTGGCACCACTGCGCCGTACATATATATTCCCGCTGGCCTGACCCCCTCCAGTTTTTTCTTGCCAGCAACTCCAACAGAGGGGTAGGAGGGTGAATGGTGAAATGGACGTGAATACCACATCTCAAAGAATAACTATTATGAGAAAGTAACCGTTTTTTCTTCTTTGAGTGCTTGTTCACGTCCATTCCACATTAGGTGAATCACAAGCTTACCTCTGGAGGAGGGTAGGAGTCATGGAACAACTGATTGGAGGACTGCTCTGCCAACCGCCACGTTCTCTCTGGTCTGCTGGTTGACCGTGTAGTGGGTCGTGAAGGTGTGCACTGAGGACCAGGTGGCTGCTCTGCAGATCTCCTGGATCAGGACCTGTGCCAGGATTGCCGTGGAAGTCGCTTGCGCCCTGGTCGAGTGGGCCGTGACTGCCACGGCTGGAACACCTGCGAGCTAATAGCACACCTGAATGCAGCTTGTAATCCAAGACTAAATCCACTGCACTGACACTGGGAGGCCTTTCATCCTCCCAGCTACAGCCACAAACAGCTGTGCGGATTTGCGATAGAGTTTGGTGCACTCCAAATAGAACACCAGTGCTCGATGCACATCCAGGGTGTGCAAGCTGCAGTGACTCGGGTCCGTATGGGGTTTCAGAAAGAACACTGGCAGACAAATGTCCTGGCCCAAATGGAATTGGGAGACCACCTTAGGGAGGAACTTGTGGTGCGGCCGGAGCTGCACCTTGTCCTTGTGAAATACTGTGTACGGTGGCTCAGATGTGAGGGCCCTCAGTTCGGACATCCTTCTGGTCGAGGTAATGGCAACCAGAAATGCCACCTTCCAGGAAAGGTGCAGCAGGGAACAGGAAGCGAGGAGCTTGAAAGGGGGTCCCATGAGTTTAGAGAGGACCAGGTTAAGGTCCATGAAGGGACTGATGGGTGGGAGTATGGGAATACCCTCTCCAACCCTTTAAGGAACTGTCCCACCATTGGGTGGGAAAAATACTGAGCCTCCTGAGAACCCCAGATGGAAGGCAGAGATGGCCGCCAGGTGCACTCTGAGTGAGGACGGGGCTAGTCCTTGCTGCTTGAGGTGCAGGAGGTACTCCAGGATGGCCTGCACTGGGGCCTGGCACGGCCACACCTGACGGGATTCACACCAACACGAGAACCTTTTCCACTTGGCTATATAGGCCACCCTGCTAGAGGGCTTTCTACTGCCAAGCAAAATCTGCTGCACTGAAAGGGAGCACTGGCTTTCCAGGGCATTTAGTCACAAAGCCTCCATGCCGACAGGTGCAGTGACTGTAGGTTGGGGTGGAGAAGCCGCCCACCGTCCTGTGTAATGAGGTCCCGGTGTGGGGGCAGGACTACTGGGGCCTCCACCAACAGCTCTAGGAGCGATGTGTACCAGTGCTGGCGGGCCCAGGCTGGGGCGATGAGGATCGCCGCCGCCCTGTCCCTGGGCACCTTGAGTAGGACCTTGTGCACCAAGTTGAGCAGGGGGGAAGGCATGCACCAAGGGGAGCGGGGGGGAAGGCATACATCAAGCCCCCGCTCCACAAGATCGCAAACAAATCCATGAGCAAGCCTGGGCTGCAGCCCTGGAATGAGCAGAACTGCGGGCACTGGGCGTTGGCTCTGGTGGCAAACAGGTCTACCCGGGGAAACCGCCACCTGCAGAAGAGCGAAAGCAACATCCGCCACTCATGCATGCGGCACAACCTGCTGAGGGAGTCTGCCAGCTTGTTTCGTACCCCCGGGAGATAGGACGCCTCGAGGTGAATTGCATGGGCTATGCAAAGATCCCAGAAGAGGAGAGCCTCACGACAGAGTGGCAAGGAACGAGCCCTGCCCTGTTTGTTTATATAAAACATGGCAGTACTGTTGTCTGTCAGAACTGTTATGCTGTGACCACTCAGAGTGGCGTGAAAGGTCAGGCAGGCGAGACAAACCGCCCTGAGCTCCTTCACGTGGATATGGAGCGACTGCTTTGCTCTGGACCACAACCCCTGCCTCATAAGGTCCCCCAGGTGAGCCCCCCATCCAAGGTCTGATGCATCCGTCACCAGTGTCAGGTCTGGTTGTGGGGTGGTGAAGGGGATGCCTTTGCAAACCACAGGCTGGGACTGCCACCACAGCAGGGAGTCCAGCACGTCCCTTGGGGCTGTCACTACTAAGTCCAGGGGGTCCCTGCCTGGAGGTAGCGAGCCACGCCTGCAGAGTCCTGAGTCTCAGTCTGGCATGCATGCATGCATGCTGCCATGTGGCCCAGCAGCCATAGGCAGCACCTGGCCGTTGTTGATGGAAACTGGCGCAGGGAGGCCACCGCTTGCTGGATAGCTCAGAATCGGGATACCAGAAGGCTTGCCCTGGCCTGCACCAGTCCAGGACCACCCCTATGAATTCCACTCTCTGTGTGGGTATGAACATGGACTTGGGGACATTGACCAGGAGCTCCAGTTTGCGGAACAACCTCAGGGTCACCTCAACATGGCCCTGCACTTCAGCCTTGGATCGGCCTGCCAGGAGCCAGTCGTCAAGGTACGGGTACACTCGGATTCTCTGCCTCCACAACAAGGCTGCCACCACTGCCATGCACTTTGTGAACACCCTTGGGGCAGCGGCTAGACTGAACGGGAGAACTGCAAACTGGTAATGTTCTCGGCCCATGGTGAAGCGTAGGAACCGCTGATGTACTGGGTGGATGGTGATATGAAAGTATGCATCCTTCATGTCGAGGGCAGCGTACCAGTCACCCAGATCCAGGGAAGGGATGATGGTGCCAAGAGAGACCATGCGGAACCAGGCCTTGACCAGGAACTTGTTGAGCCTGCGCAGGTCTAGGATGGGGTGAAGGTCCCCTTTGGCCTAGGGGATGAGGAAGTACCAGGAGTAGAACCCCTTCCTCCTCAGGCTGTGCGGCACTGCCTCTACCGCCCCCGCCTCTAGCAGCGAGCAAACTTCCTTTTCTAGGAGATGTTCGTGAGAGGGGTCCCTGAAGAGGGACGGGGAAGGAGGGGGGCAAACTGCAGCGAGTACTCATTCCACACTGTGCGTAAGATCCAACGGTCTGACGTAATGGGGGTGGACCACGCACAGGAGAAATGGGACAGGCGGTTCAGGAAACAAAGGGACGGATCCGGTGACTGGTCTGGTACACTGTCCTCGATCACACCTTCAAAAGCCTGACTTAGTGCCTGGCTGGGGTTTGTGCTGGCCTTGGTTCTGGCCCGGTGCATTATCGTTACTATTGTTGTTACGCCATCGCCTGTCATCCCTGCCTCGCCTACGATAAGGCTCATGTCTATGGCGAGGCTGGTACTGGCATTGAGGGGGAGGCTGCGGCTTAAAGGGCTTCCTCTGCGTTGCCGGGGTGTGCATATCCAGCAACTTAAGCTTAGCTTGCGAGTCCTTGAGGCTATGTTGCCTCGTGTCTGTCTGGTCCGAGAAGAACCCGGACCCTTCGAAGGGGAGATCCTAGAGTGTATTCTGGACCTCGGGTGGCAGGCCTGACTGCTGGAGCCAAGCCGAGCGCCTCATGACCACCCCTCACGTGATTGTTCTAGGTGCCGTGTCTGCCGAATCCAGGGAGGCCTGGAGAGAGGTCTTGGCTACTGCCTTGCCCTCGTCCACCAGGGCCGTGAACTCCTGTTGGGAACCTTGCAGGAGGTTGTCCTTAAAAACTTCCCCACCGCTGTCCAGGAGTTGAAATTGTGCCTGTTGAGGATGGCCTGCTGGTTCGCAATCCTCAACTGAAGGCCCCGTGACAAGTATATTTTTCTGCCAAAAAGGTCCAGGCGTTTTGCCTCCTTGGCCTTAGGGGCCAGGGCCTGCTGTCCATGGTGCTCCCTTTCATTTACCACTGAGACCACTAGGGAGCATGGACTCGGGTGGCAGAACTCATAGCCCTTAGATGGGGCAAAGTATTTACGCTCCACTCTTTTGGCTGTTGGAGCACTGGAAGCTGGGGTCTGCCATATAGTCTTATAGTTGGACTGAATGGTCCTAATGAGTGGGAGCGCTATTCTGGATGGACCTTTGGGGCTCAAAATGTCCAGCATGGGGTCCTCCAGCTCAACCGTCTCCTCAGCCTGCAACCCCAAGTTTTGGACAACCCTGCACAGCAATTCCTGGTGGGATCTATGGTCTATCAGCTCTGTACCCACCACTGCCTCACTGGGGGAAGATGAGGAGGTTAGCTGCTGCTCGACCTCCTCTGGTTGGTCCTCCTGCTCCCCTTCTCCCATGGGAGGGGCCTCCAGTTCAGGCTGAGGCGGGAGTCTATGGGACAGCACCAGGCTCAGTGCCGGTCTCTCTGTTTTATGCTGGGGGGATGCTGGAGGCCTGGATACTGTAGCCTCCAGCACCGTCTGATGTCGGTGCAGGGTCTGGGACTGCTGCACCGAGTAACCCTGATAGGTCCAGGGGGTCCAGAAGGGCCAATGGCCTGGCGGCCCCCATTGGGGTTGCCAGATCCCCTGAGAGTCCCTGCTGTCTGGGGCCTGGTGCGGGTAGCTATAGCAGGAACGGGAGTGGTACCATATCCCTGGGATCAGGATCTGGACCGGGACCATCTGTGGGAGTCCTCTGGTGAGGGCCGTCTCAACTCCTCTCAGTGATGGTCTCTGAGTGGTACTGGAGAGCGGCATGCCCTTTCTGGTGCTTCTTTGCGCCGAGCCGCTGCTGGTGCGGAAACTTCCTTCTGGGCTGCTGGCAAGTGTGAGTCCATGGAGTCGGAGCTCAACCGGGACGAACTCCGGGAGCAGTGCCAGGACAGTGTCCTTGAGCGGCACACCATTGCCGGCTTAGCCCTCAATGGCACCCGGGGCATGGGTGCCGGAGGGTTCTCCCCATATGGGAGGGGACTCACTGCCAACAGGTCGATGAGGTCCTTTGCAGCCTCAAAGGTGCCAGGCGTAGAGGGCTGATCCGTTATGCCCTCGAGCCCATCATGCGCACTGAGCTCACTTAGATCTGGGCTCGGTGAGGCTTATACTGCCGGTACCGCCGGTGTCGGTGCCGGAACCACGGCCTTCCTGCTCTTATCAACGCTCGGGTAATTGGGAGGCGCTGGCCTCCTGTGTGGGGATCGATTGCCACTTCCTTTCAGCTGTGCCGGGGGCTGCACCAGGGAGGACGAGCAGTGCTGGGGGGCCTAGGCTGGCACTCTGCCAGTGCCAGGTCTCTCGACGGCTCCAGGACACTACGCACCAAGGAAGCCTGAGCTGGCATTGGGCGCTCTGGGCCCAGAAGCTGCAATGAGGCCTCCATCAACAGTTGCTTTAGACGGAAGTCTCTTTCTTTCCTTGTCCTTGGCTTAAACACCTTGTAAATCCTACACCGTTCAGTTTGATGTCCGTCCCCCAGGCAACAGCCACGAGTCGTGGGGGTCACTGGCATAGGTTTGCGGCACATGGCGCAAGCCTTGAAGCCGTGGGCCTGTGGCATGCCCTGCGGCCCGGGACGGGTGCTGGAGTCCTCCAAGCACCTAATGACTTAAGTGTCCATAATAGGTATGTTAACAAACTGATGACAGCTACCTAAAGGCTAAGGGACTGCTCTTCTACGAGAGAGAAAGAGGTTGTTCCAACGCCGCCATGGACGGTAAGAAGGAACTTGAGGGGGTTGTGCCGGCGGGGGTATATATGCACGGCGCAGTGGTGCCACTCGGGGGGCCCCGCCTGGAGCTGCTAAGAGAAAAAGTTTCCGATGCTCTTTCACTCAGTGCACGCACACCTAATGTGGAATGGACGTGAACAAGCACTCCAAGAAGAAGCACCTTAGCTAAGACAGAATATCAGTGTAAATGTTTACTAACTACACTTCACATTTCTTTTGGCAGCAATTAGAACACATACACACACAGCCCCCCCTTCCCCTGTCCCCCACATAGGTATCAATAGCAGTATAGACCATGAGGCATGGCTTAGGCAAGTAAAGATATGCCTGAAGAGGGCGAGTATGTACCCGAGTACATATCCTATATGACACTCTAGTCACCAAAGCTGTGCCTCCCTATCTACACTGCTGTTTTAGTAGCAGTGTCCCGCGGGTAGAGCCTTTCCCTGCCGCAGGGAAACTCTAGCAGTGACGTGGCAGTGGGTAAAGGCTCAGCCTTTCCCCATTGCCGAACCCGTCAAAGTCTTTCCTAGACATAGTGAAAGTCTCCTGCAGTGGGGAGCTGCTGAAGCCTTTCACCATTGCCTCCCCTCTGCAAGAACCTTTCCTTGACATGTAGCTACACACCACACTGCCAGGTTTCAGAGTAGCAGTCGTGTTAGTCTGTATTCGCAAAAAGAAAAGGAGTACTTGTGGCACCTTAGAGACTAACATTTATTTGAGCATAAGCTTTCGTGATCTACAGTTGCATCCAATGAAGTGAGCTGTAGCTCTTGAAAGCTTATGCTCAAATAAATTTGTTAGTCTCTAAGGTGCCACAAGTACTCCTTTTCTTTTTACACCACACTGCGTACTCAGCCTGCTTTTCACTCCAGCATGTAGTTGCACATACACTACATGTAGCCACCAGTGGTGTAGATATGGCCTTGGTTTCAATTACAGAACCAGTTAGCTAAACCTAAACTAACTGAAGACAACAATGAGATTGCACTGTAGGTACAATTTAGCCTTTAGAATCTATTATAAAGCTATACAAGAAGATTCCGAGAATGTCACACTGTCATTTTGAAGCCTAAAGTATCTTGAGAGTCAATGTGAAGTGATGGAAACAGCTGAAGCATGGTTGAAGGCTTTTTGTTCATGATATAAGCAGGTTGAATAATCACTGGGTTTCTCAGTCTCTTTCCATCCAGTTTTCAAATTCTTGGCCATTTTGCCTCTATTTTGCCTGTGCAGTGTACAGCTACAATAAGGCATGTATGTATGTCGTGCCAAGCCAAGATGATAGACCATTGTGGTTGTGAGACATGGCAATTTCCTGGACAAATCTTATTGAATTAAACCTTACTGAATTAAGTGCAATACTTTTGGGGTACTAAAAATGCTATTGTTTTTTGTTGTGAGATTGTAAGTAACTTCTTTTGGAGAAGGGGCTATATGCTAGTGTACTTCCTTTGGTTATCAGTCCTTTGAAGTTTCACATGGGGGACCCATTGTCTGGCTGATTATCTATTCCCAGTCTCTTCAAAGGTTCAAATTGCATTCTCTGAAGAGCAGCAGACAAAGAAAGGAGATTGAGATAAATAATCTGAGTTTAAACTGACTCATAGCTTTTGTTCCAATCCAGCAAACTGACAGGACCTCCAGTCAAGGGAGGGCCCTAATCCTTAGGGAAAATCTGGAAGGATTTGAGCCTAAGGCCCCATAAAACTGAGTTCTCATCTGAGCAAAGAGTGTGATGAACTTGAAACCACAGGGAAACCTCTGGATGGGGTTTTGAAGGACTGCTTCTGCCAGAGCCCATGTTAAATGGATTATTGTAAATACCTATTAAAATTTATGACTAATCTCCTAGTGCACATCAAGTCTCATCTAGTTTTAAATTTTAAATGTGGTTTTAAAAAATAAAACATAGTAACAAACCAAACATTTTTCTAGTGTTCAGATTAGCCATAGTTGTGATATATAAATTTCAAAACATAGTTCAGGATTTTGAAAGGAGCTGGTGTTAAGAAAAAAAAAAATCTACAAAAGAACTGGGAGTTCTACCTTCATCTCCATTTTAGAAATTGTTAATTTAGTGCTGTGGAAGTAAACCATACTGCATAGACCCTCATGAGAAGTGGTCAGATCAAATTTCTCAATATTGCTCTATCAATACATCTCAGTCTTGACTCTCAATATCTTGCTATGCTCTTAAACAGAGATACACAGTTGACAGTCGTTTGTACCAGGTTGACAAAGGTCTACTATAAAACAAAAATGAGACCAAATTCATTTCCATTTGAGTTAATCGGAGACTGAATTTCCCACTCAGCAGCATTGCATGGCTGGAGCATAACAAAGGAGAAGAGTCCAAAGTATTTGAAAATAGGACTTGCTTGCTAAATCTCTATGGCCAATACCAACATAATTTTCTGACATGCAATTGTCACCCTGCAAAGGTTTTATAGAAAGGAAGTTTGTCATTTTTCTTCCAGCACATTCATTTTTCTGACAACATCTTTAAACTCTTTAGTGAGAGGCAGAAAGATCTTGTGGAATGTATTGTCTGAATCTTGAGGTGTTCAACTAACTTTATTACACAAACGCACATCTTGACGGAAAACAACATTAGACATCACCTGTCCTATAGACATTATGCTCCATATTCTTTATGGAAATATGCTTATGATATGGATATGACATAACTGGGATGTACTTTATGCAAGATGACTCATGTAAGGTATCATTGAAAAGATTATGATTTATTGAATGTGTTTATCCATTTGTATGCACGTATCATTTTTGTATCTGAAGCTGAAAATATTGACCATATCTCTGTATTTCAAATGTGCTACGTTGGATGAGGTCAAACAACGTTAGTGGCTTATTGAAGAAATGTACACAAGGATTACCCCAGGAACTGTGTGTAATAGAAACCTCTCAGAGATAACTCTACACAATGGAAACTGTTTGACACAGGTCAGATAGCTCTATACAATGGGAAATGATAGGCTTCAGAGAAGCAGCCGTGTTAGTCTGTATTCGCAAAAAGAAAAGGAGTACGTGTGGCCCCTTAGAGACTAAAATTTATTTGAGCATAAGCTTTCATGAGTTGCATCCGATGAAGTGAGCTGTAGCTCATGAAAGCTTATGCTCAAATAAATTTGTTAAGTCTCTAAGGTGCCACAAGTACTCCTTTTCTTTTTACAATGGGAAAATGTTTGACCCAGATCACAGCAAAAAAGCTTTCCAGCAAGTGGGGGGAAGATATAAAAGAGGGACAATAACACCACACCTGAAAACACATGAGGAACAAAGACTGAACTGTGAGAAGTGATGGTCCCAAGCTAAAAACTTTAGCCTGTGTATGAAAACCTGGGAAAGCCAAGGCAACTTGTGCCTTAAGAATCTGCCAGCCTGTTTATCACTCAGGCTGAGAATTTGCTAATTTGTATCCTACCAATCTAGTGTGTCAAGATTAATTTGCATGTTTTGTTTATTTACTCACCTCAGGTAATCTGCTTTGTTCTGTTCGCTATCCCTTTAACCACTTGAAATCTACCTTTTGTAGTGAATAAACTTATTTTGTTTATTATTAAACCCAGTTTATGTAATTTCTAACTGGGGGGAGTGGGGGAAGAAGTTCTGCACATCTCTCTTCACACTGAGGAAGAAGGTGGATTTTTATGTTCTTGCGGTGTGCAGATTTTTCTATACAGAGCAAGACAGTATTGTTTTGGGTTTATCTCCCAAAAGGGGTGTGCACGTGAGTGCTGGGGCTGTAGACAGATGTAAATAGACTGAAGCAATAATTCACTCTCTCCCCTTCTTCAACAAATATGGTTTCATTACAAGCTTTTGCCAATACAGTCTAAATTTGGTGCCATGCTTCCTTCTTTATCAAGGGGACAGGCTTCTGTTCATATCATGCACTAGTTTACGGATTTTGTAAACTCAACGCAATTTTGGTTATTCATCTCAAGTTGCAGTAAAATGCATAGAATATTTGCTTCACAGCTAAATTTTCATTTTCCACTAGGAAGTAAGAGGTTCATTGTGTATATTTAAGAGATTAACAGATTTTATTAATTTTCTAAAATAGTTTCAAATACAAAGACCAAGACCCCAAATTCTTGACAGTTTTCGTTAAGTCTTTATATTGTGAATGAGCAATTATGCTGGTAAACTTTTAATGACAGACATATATAGATCCACTTCCTAAGCCTGTACATTTCAACTCATTAGAAATGTTGACTAAATATATCTCTATGATCTCAAAAAGCAAACAGTATAGCTAAAGAACACTTAAAGTGTTTTAATTAAATGAAAATAGATTTCTTAATTTGATTACAGTGTAGTTTCCTAACATAGCATTTCGACTCACCTGATAAGATTTAGATTATTTTTAAAGACAAAAACCCACTAGAACATGTATAACCCATCTTTTAAATGTCCCAAATATATACTATTTGACACTATTATGACCGAGCTGTAGCTGTAAACAAGATGTAGAAGACTTTACAGTGTTCTGCTACAATAATCCACATAGGGACTACTAAAGCGAATTTATATTTGGAGCCACAATTTACCATCCAATACAGATTTAGAGTATACTGTTGTATTTACTATATTTCTGAGAATCTGAATCACAGAATACTTGCTCTATGATACAGGACAACTAATAGGGAATAACAATGCAGACTTAAATATGCCTATAATTTAAGTTTTCAAGCAGAGTATAAACCTAATCAACAGTCAGAAGGCTTGCAAAATTAACAGTAGACATGCTCTTTAAATTTTTTGAATATCAAATTATATATACATATACACAACAAAGAGCCTCTTAATAAAAAGCAATTTAGTCTATTTTACAGTCTCCTTTGCTTGAAAATTAGTCTAAATACATGTTTAACCTTCCAAATCACTGATAAAATCATTAATAATTTACAGAAGGGTACATTTCTCAGCAAGATGATCAGTGAAATAGTGTTAAATATTCTATGTTATTTTTGCTTTTAGAATGCGATTTACGATCTATTTGGGAAACTCACATTTCAACGTCAAATTGCATAAATAGCATTCACAATAGAAACCCAACCATAATATATGCAGATATAGCTGCTACAAAACAATATTCTGTAACAGACATTTATTAAATACAATACTTGTTTGTACAACTTTAATCCATGATGACAGCATGGAAAGATTAACATTACAACATGGAAAGTTCTCATTCACTTAACTGGTCAATCAATCAGTCATAATTTAAGTATTAATTGAAAAATCCAAGCATTAAAAAAAAAAAGGTGCTTACCTACACAGGATTTAAATAAAAAAATACTGCATCTTTCAGACATTGCTAAGAACAAATAGAAAATCAATGACAATAGTCTTAAAAATTCAAGTTGAAAATTACTGAAGGTCACTTAAAATAATTGATTAAATGAAAATCAGGATAAACCACACACACTGTGGATTAGGGCACCAGAATAGAAAATGCAAAAAACATGGTAATACAGATTAGATAGGAAAGAAGCTAAAGAGGAATTTCCTTGTTGTACTATATTTTTCAACCTGACCCTTTTGTTTTCCATTGTGTACAAATTGCAATTTTGTTTTCAAATTGCCAATTCTAGCTTTTGTCTCTAAATCAACACAAAGTCAATATCAATCCATCATTCCTTTCCATTAAAAGAAATATATACATTCTATACATCATTCAATTCCCCTCATTGTGAGCAACGTGTTCTGTACTGGCTTACGAAGTTATTATAATACTTCCAGAATCACTTAATCCTTTGTCACTGGATTGCTTCTACATAGTTTGCAGGGTATAAGCCAATTTGTCCATTATCCAGACGTCCTTTGCACCAACCTTGCTCATCTTCATCCTCTGTTTTAGTTAGCTCATCCCCTGCAAAATAAATTTCACGTCTGACAACCATCACCACTTTGGTAGTAACAGAAAATAATGTAGTATAAACTCTATCCTTGATACCTACCCTTCTTCCTTACCCACCCCCACCATAAATGCTTCCTAACTCTGCTCTTTACCATCACTTTGATTTTAGCAAAAAATATCCCATTTTATAAACAAACATTCACATATGATATGAAGGCATACAGTAAGCACTTTAAGATACTTGGATGATAGGAGTTTTATAGAAGTGAAGTATTATAATGCTGACATTTCAGAAAGTTAACACTTTGCTTAACCCAAATGAAAATAAAATTTTAAGAATTACATAAATTAGTATTAACTCCCTACCTTTCTATAGTGTGGATAGAAAAGGTTAAATTTGGAAAGCATAATTGCCTCTACCAAGTCAAAAATGACATTTTTTTACACTAAGGAGATTTACAGCCATTTAATGTACACAATTTTTCCCTGTACATAAAAAATAGCTACAAAGGCATGTAGCAAAAAGCTATACAGCAGGGATTTAGTAATGTGCGCCAAGACATGGTCTCTAAAGTTCTCTGGTAGGTTACTGGTATACCTTCTGGATATATTGTGAAAAAAATAACTAACTAACTATCTCCCACCCTACACATTAGTTGTTTGTTTTTTTTTACCTCCCCCTTTAAACAAACATAATGGACATTAGGATTTAATTTCTGGTTTTGTGGTCCCAGCTTTACAGTTGGAAGTTCAGACATTTCAAGAAACTTCTGTTTCAAATGCTCAGTATAACAAAAGTCTCACACATTCTAATACTGTTGCACAAAACCTAGCCATTCTAGACCCCTCAGCTGCACTCACAGGTCCCGCTGGGAGGTGATCGTGTCCACCAGACTGAGCCAGCAGCGCACTTGGGGCCAGTCCTGGGGTGGGGATCGCTCTGGTTTCTCGGTAGCGGTGCGATCAGCCAGGATGGAGGGGAAGTGGGTCCTGCCTGGGCCAGGCTCCTTCAGGACCCACTTGCCTAGAAAGGCCCAGTCAACCCCCCTGCACTGCCCCCCCCCCACTGGCCAAGACCGGCTCAGCCTCTGCACCGGTCGCGTGCGGCTTGGCCCTGGAGAGGCAGGTGGAGCCCCGCAAGCGGTGGACAGCAGAGACCACTCACAGCCAGAGCCAGAGCCACACTGGGAAACAGGGCAGACCCCTGGGACATGACTCCCGAGAGCCTGTCTGTGCCCACCAGCACTCCCCAGACCACATGGCAGAGCCTGGCTACTGGGCAGTGAGCCCTCTACAGGCAAGCGGGACCTACTGCCTGGGAGCCTCCCATCCAGCAAGGCCTGGGCACTTAACTGCCCTGGGAGAATGGATGGATTAGATAGGTCCGTAATGGGCCCCTTCCAAGTGTAAACCTGGGACTGATGTAAACTATTTACTAAACTAGAACATGGATTGTGTATAATATGAACTTATTTAAGCATCTTCCCTATATGCATATTTAAATGCCTACAAACAGGTTGTCTATGCCTCCTTTAATGTAGGTAAGTACTATCCACATTTTAAGGATTATTTTCTACTGAGAACAGCAGGGCTAAATAGTTTAACCAAAGTCACACAGCTAGGAATAGATCCCAGAATACCTGACTCCAAGGTAACCTCTACATCCCAGTACATAAACAGCTTCATTTTGCTGTAGACAGCTAATCTAGTATGCTAATCCCTTGGAATACAGCACCTATCACTTGTCTGACATATTACTTGCTGCATCCCAAAGGGATTAGCACATCTCCAGGTCAGCTAGGTAAGCAGGAGGAGAGCAGAAGTTGCCACAATCCACTGTGGATGAGTAGCAATTTTTGGCTCCTGTTGATTCCAGGAAGGAATAAATAGGAGCTTGGTCTATCTTGTTACTGCTGTTCCCCTATCATGACAGGATTTAAAGCAAACCAGAACACTACTCACTTTTGGTTGCCCCAATTTGTTTAAAAATATCGAGAGCTGATTATTGTGATCATAGAGAGCATTTTACCACAGATAAATAGAAAAATGGGACAAAATAAAACATTGGTTTACCAAAGGTAAGTTGTGCCAGATTAACCGGATATCTACTTTTCAAAATATATCTAGTTTTTTAGACAAGGGAAATGCAGTAGATGTAATCTGGACTTCAGTAGAACTTTTGATATGGAACATCATGGTAAATTATTAATTAAACTGGAGAAGATTGGGATTAATACTAACACTGTAAAGTGGGTGAAACAATGGCTAAAGAAGAGATGACAATGGGTTGCACAGAAAGCAGAACTGTCAGGCTGGAAGGAAGTTACTAGTGGAGCGCTTCCAGGAGTGACCTTGGGACTGATGTCGTCATTTAGTATTTTTATTAAGGACTCTGGCACAAAAAGTAGGTGTGGTTAAGAAATCCGCTGATGACACAAATTTAGGAGGCACTGTCTATATAGATGTGCAAGGTCATGCACTTAGGACTAATAACAAGAATTCCTGCTGTAAGCTGGGGACTCATTTGGAAATGCCAGAAGAGACAATCGGAGTGAATTAGCTGATTGCAGGATGACTATGAGCCACCAATGTCATGTGGCTGTGAAAAAGACATCTACAATCTTAGGGTGTCTCAGGTGAGATATTTCCAGTAGAGAGTGGCAAAGTATTAATGCCATTTTACAAAACACCAATAGGACCTTATCTGGTCATCCATGTTCAGGAAAGATGAATTCAAATTGGAACAGGTGCAGAGAAGACCTACAAGGATGGATCAGGGGAATGGAGAACCTATGTTATGAGATTAGACTAAAAGAGATTGTTTTATTTAGCCTAGCAAAAAAAAGATTAAAAAGGAATATGACTGCTCTCTATAAATAAATCAACGAGATAAATGCCAGAGAGAGAGACTGAGTATTTCAGGTAAAGGGTAATGTCAGTACAAGAACAAAGGGGTATAAACAGGCCATTAATAGATTTAGGTTGAAAATTAGACAAAAGTCCTTAACCATCAGAGGAGTGACGTTCTGGAACAGCCTCCCAACAGGAGCAGCATGGGCCAACAACCAAACTAGCTTTAAGATGGAGCCTGATAAGTTTATCAATGGGGTTATATGATGTAGTTTCCTGTGATAGCAGGCGACTAGACTCTATAACCCAGGTGGTCTTTTCCAGTCCAATGTTTCTATTTTGTATTTTGAATATGCCTTAACACAGCCTTAATTGAATCTGGGGACAAACAGTTGGAAACAGCAGTTTGAAAACTTCCTGTCTAACTGGGGGGTGGGGGGTGTTTAACTAATGGCCACTGATTAGTGTCAATAGTAACTATTTTATGGCTGCACATTTGAGCAGGAACAACCCAGCTATGTACTCATTGTATTCACTGTAGTTGAATATGTAAGGTTTGATTAATTTGAAATTAGAAAAAACAGAAGCTTCCCAAATTTTTAACTTCATCTTGTTATTCCCATTTGTAACCTAATGCACTAAGTGAGCCATTAGAGAATGAATAAAGGGCCACAAGCAGGCACGGAGAGATAAAGCAGACACTGAGGGAAGGGGAACAAAGATGGCCAAATCTCACTTTTGCAAGCTGTGATTCTGCATCTTTTTTAGAAGCTGCGCACAAGATAACATCTATCATCTCAGAGATTCTGACTGAGTCGATTGTGAAAATGCAGATCTGGATACAGCACCAGCTGTTGATTTTTAGAGCCTGAACTAGTGGCCCTGATACAGTTTCAGCCTGCCACCACCGAAGGCTACTGCTCTTATGTTCTTCCTGCAGTGTTTCAAGCTCTCCACTCCTGTGCTCAACAAATGAGAAATCATCTTGCCAGGCTAGCACAGTGCAGGAAATACCAGAAAAGCACCCCAGCCAGAGACAGCAACACCTTCAGCTTGCACCTACTTGCTTAAAGTGCTGCACTGTTAACCAAAGCAAGTGAGCAATTTGTGTGTATGTATGTTGGGGTGAAAGTGGACTAGAACATGTCTCCCACACTGCAGTTCCCTGCAAGTTCAGCTACATTCTCCAACCTTCCTTTTGTTGCTGGGATGGGCTCATGGCTCAGGAGAGGACAGTACTATCCCAGCAAGCAGGGGAGAGATCTGGAGAGAGTATACCCAAGGGATGTCCTCAGAGAATAGAGCAGGGGTTCTCAAACTTCATTGCACTGTGACCCCCTTCTGACAACAAAAATTACTACACGACCCCAGGGAGGGCTGATGCCGAAGCCTGAGGGCTTCAGCCCTGGGTGGGTGAACCCAAAGTCCGAGCCCTACTGCCCAGGGCAGAAGCCGTTGGGCTTGGGCTTCAGCCCTGGGCTCCAACAAGTCTAGCACCGGCCCTGGTGACCCTATTAAAAGGGGGTCATGATGCACTTTGGGGTTATAACCCATAGTTTGAGAACTGCTGGGATAGAGGGTGACAGAGGAGGATGAGGATGGGGGAAAACAGTCTTTCCCAACTAGGGGGAAGAGGAAGAAATCTTTCCTAATCTGTGTGCATATTTAATATTAAATTTTTAACCAAAAAATGTGCACAGTGGGGAAACAGGAGGCAAAAATGGTACTTCCAGTTAAAGCTGTTAAAAAAGAAAGAGAAAGCTTTCCCCCTCCCCATAAAACTTCATGATTCACACTCATCTTGTGATACTTTTTTTTTCACGCAAAGTCTTGTGATTTTTGATCTTCCAGGGTTGGCGATTCTGGGGAGATAAAGTAGTAGCAGCAGCCGCCACCCCAATGAAGAAGAGAGAATTTGTTTCACAATATCCCCCTTCACTTCCAGAAAGCTTCCTTACCAGCAGCTAGTGCTCCCTGCACCTGCAAGGTATGAAGAGGCACTGCCAACACTTCCAGGACGAAGAGATGTTTGTAGACAGGAGGATGGATCACTTTCAGATAAACCCTCTCCGGTAATGTGAGACTCCGTTTAGAGCTGAAGTGTTTGTTGGTAAAAATCCCAATTCTCATGGTACCCAGAAGAGGTGAGAAAGCCATATTCTTCTGGTACTTTCTCATGTTTCCCCCTCTGACAAACATTTTAAATGAATGAAATAAACTTACCAGCCTTAAAGCTGAGTTCATCATGCTCTTGGCCTTCATAGTCATACAGTGCTCGTACTCTCACCTCCATGGCAGGGGAGGCATCTTCATCAAATGGGTTTGTGTCTCCATTTGCATCAGTGGAAGAAAATGGATTGCTAGACTCTTCATCAGACCATTCTGTAGGGTAGCTTTGGTTTTTCTCAGAGCTGCTAACACTAAAAGCAATTTAAAATTGTAGTTTACTCTAAAATATTAACTGAAATTACATACATCAACACCATAATACTAGTCTTATCTAGTTAAGTATAAACTTAATGGTTTATACATTAGAGCCAATGTTTCAAAATTTTATATTTCTAGGGTAGTGTTTCTTAACATGTTTAGGTCGCTGATACTTTAAATAAAGTCAAAACATTTTGCAACTTCCTTATATTTACTATAAAAAGAGTAAAAAGTGATAAGTCTATAATATTTGTTTGTTGAGTGACAGGGAAAACTTAACTTTGAAAGATAAGGGTGTGCAGAGGTTGTGGGGAAGCAAGATTTTCTTTGCTTTAGATGGTAATAAAATTTTCAGTGCCTCTCAAGCACCTAATTGCTTTTTGTGACCTCCCATGGGTCACAACGCACCAGTTTAGAAACACTGTTCTAGAGCAATACTTTTAGAGCAGTTAGTTTGTTTATAGTTAAAGAAAAGACAACTGTTGAGTGTGCACATGAGACATTCATACAATAATATGACACCAGGACTGGTACAATGAAACAGGTAACTGAGAAAGTATTAAGTGGAGAGAAAGTCTTAAAAGTAGACTTGTCCAGTGAGTGCACACACAGCAGCAAAGCTCCAGCAGTAGTTTCACAGTAGATTGTCAGAGTTCACATATTTTAGAACAATTAAATAGAACAAAAAGCAACTGGTAAATTGTGTTACCAACTGCCAATAACCTCAGTATAGTTTCAAACCAGAGGAGAATAAGGCAACATGCACAATCTCTGTTAGAAAAAGAAAAGTTAGGTTTACAATGTTGCTTATATGACTTCTCATAAGAACTGCCATGCACAATATGGTGCCTTTGTAGAAACCCAAAATTGGAAACCTTGGATAGCGAAAGAGCAAGTGTGAAAACAATTTAAAAAACGTTCTTTCACCAACTTTTTGATTTTATTGTCCTCCTTTTCACTGACAGTACTCCCCGTATCATCATCATCTTCAAAGGGATTGTAACTTGATTGTAATGACTGCACTGTATTACTCGGGACACTAAGATGGCTATTTGGGAGAGAAAAAGCATTAAGGTGACCCTATCTGCTCATGGATTCAAATGTATATTTAATTAGTGCCACACTAAAAATGAGCTACCTAGCAGTTACCCTTCTCCAGTCAAGCACATTGCTTGGGTCCCTTAGGACAGTACAGGGGCCCTCAAAAGCACTACATATAAATATTATACACTTAAATATAATACTTTTTTCTCTGTGAAGCTGTGAAGGATTTGCAAAGGACTTAAAAATCTCCAGACTTATCAGAAAGCTCAGTAGATCCCTCAGAGTAACTTGATTATTATAGTAATGAACTGTCAAAGCAGACAATATATCAATTTAATAGTCATTTGCAATTGACTGAACACATTTTTTTTTTAACTTAAATTCACAAAAAGCCACCTAAGAGAAAGTTCAATTTCAGTTGAAGTTTGATCTCTTCCAATTCTAAGCTGAAGGACAGATAAAGATATGCTGAACAACACAAAAATAAGATAAAACCAAAGTATTCTATGAGCTTGCACAACCCTTTCAGAAAGCTGAAGTTTAAGGGCTTTTCTGTTTGTTACCTAACTGCAGAAATATTGCAAACCACTAAGTCCTGTTCTGAGACAACAGAACCATATTCCCTTTACCTAGGTGAGTAGTGACATTTCTGACCTGTATCCACCTAATGTACTTCAAGATACCATTCTTTCAGCCTTTGCCTCTCACGGACATAAAAAAAGTTCTACCTGCTATGCTTGGTATGCTGTAAAGCCTGATCTCCTGTCTGGTTGACACCAGTTAGAGTCACTCCATCTGAAGCCTTCTTCTTCTCTCTTCTACTGAGAGTACGATTGAAATCTGCAGACCACTCCTGCAAAATGAATGCAAAAGAAGCTAGTAAGAGTTTAAGCTAATCAGCAGCACAATATTTAATGTTGAAATTCAGTTATAGTAAGGCAGTTATGTAAGCAATGAGAACAAAAGACTTCAAATATTTCAACTTCATTTTTCGATCCGTTCTCTTCTTTCCCTTGCCATCCATTCAGAGGATGCATCCTTGCTGGAGTCCTGAGGACACCCACGCTTCTCCCAGCCTCTTAAACCATGCCCAGCACTATGAAAGCCACTCAGTATTTAACAGCTTTAACCTGAGGTTGTCACTTGAACTAAGGCCAGGCAAGAAGTGGTTGGTGCAATTGATAATCATAGGTATATATAAGTAAGTTATAGTTTCTGTTCACTGAGTTGTTTTTGGCATATTTTGTTCTGCATACAAATATTGATCCTATGTAAAACTGTTAGTATCAGGGCTCTCCGATCACTTAACAGAAATCTCAGATTGCCTCACTTCATATTCACAGTCACTGGAAAAAAAGGATTTAAAATATTTTTAGCTGTCTTAATGTGATATGATATTACAGCTGGAAACAAGGAGGAGCCAGCAAACTCTCCTCAGAGAACTAGTGGTTCACAGACCAGTAGAAAACTGCTAACATAAGAATGCCCATATTGGGTCAGACCAAAGGTCTATCTAGCCCAGTATCCTGTCTTCTGACAGCGGCCAATACCAGGTGCCTCAGAGAGAATGAACAGAGCAGGTAATCATCAAGTGATCTGTCCTGTCACCCATTCCCAGCTTCTGGCGAACAGAGGCTAGGGACACCATACCTGCCCATCCTGGCTAATAGCCATTGATGGACCTAACCTCCACGAACTCATCTAGTTCTTTTTTTTAACCCTGTTCTATACTACTGAGGGAAGTCTATGCCAAAAAATTAAATACTCTGTGACAAAAAAATTGAATATTCTGCATACAATATTTTAAAATTCTGCATATTTTCTTTGTCAAAACAACATAATCACACCATTTTTAATTATTTGCCGACAAGTATTTTGAAATAAATTACTAAAATGGTGTGATTATATTGTTATTGTGTTTGTGTTATTTTGACAATTAAAATATGCGAACTTTGCAGAATTTTAAATTTTTTGGTGAAGAATTCCCTCAAGAGTACTAGATGCAATTTGGGTGCGGGCAGCTCGATGGGGATACGGGTGCAAGGGGGAACCTGGATGCACAGGGGCTCGGTGCAGGGTTCTGGGTGCAGGGGCAATGGGACTCTGCAGGAAAGTCCAGATGAAGGTGGTTAAGATTCAGTGGGGAGAAGGGGTGGACTCAGAGTACAGCTGGTTGGGGCTCAGTGGGGTGGGTGTCCAGATGTGGGGGAATCCTGATGCAGGGGGTGAAGCTCAGTAGGGTGGGGTGTGGGGAGACTCCCGATACGGAGGGGGCTCAGTGCTGGGGGTGGGGGTGTCCAGGTGCATGGAGGGGAAGGGTCACTGTACAGGGAACTGCTCCCTTGTCCGCCCAACCCCCATGCATCTCCCCCCAACCGAGCCTTCCTCCCCCACCCCCAAGCCCGGTGGTGTAGAGCTTCCTGCAGCCAGGGGAAGTTTCTGGGGCTTGATCTGACCCAGCCCCAGCTGCTCCGTGCAGGGAAGGAGGAATGGGTACTCAGTCTCCGTTCCCCCTAACCCCCCAGCAGCTGGGATTTACGTCCCTGGGTGGCCAGGGCATCCCGAGACACACACCCTCCCCAACCCGCTGCCTGAACAGCCAGGTCTGAGCTGCTGGGGAAGGGTGAGCGAATACTGGTGCAGCTAGTCTTTGCTTCCCCACAGAACCCATTTTCTGCAAGGAAGCAAATGGAATCTGCAGGGGGAAAGGGTGGGGGAGGGCATTTTTCTGCTGTGCCACAGTTGCGCAGAATTTCCCAGAAGTATGTTATAGTCTGGTGTACATATTCTTCTTTTCCAATCCCTATATTTTTGACATATATTTAGCCTACAGTTTTACAGTAAACCTAATCTTTAATTTTTTTTTCCCCTCACCTTGTCTGTTTCTAGTTCTAAGAAAGTTAAAGCCCAGAGGTGGCAGAAGGGAAGGGAGTAGTGCCCCCACAAGGGAAATATTGTGGTTTCTGCCCCTGCATAAACTCGTCTGGAGGGGTTGATGAGAGCAGGACACAGGGGGTGGGGCAACAGCTATGAGGCTCAAGATCAGGACCTAGAGAGGCCTGAGCAGCTGTGGTGAGGATTTGGATCAGGCCAGGAAGCAGGACCCAGAAGGGGTTGAACAGCAGCCGTGAGGCCCAGGATTGGGTTGGGGAGCAGAGAATGAAACCCAGAGAGGCTGGAATGGGCCAGAAAGCAGGTAGGAACTGCCCCAGAATCCTCCTTCCTAGCATGGAACCGTCCGCCCAATCCTCAGTACCTCCCCTTCCTCTCTCCCCATTCACAGGGAGTTTCCACTCCCAACATTCCTCGCCCCTCCCCCCCCCATGAAGGGAGGGAAATTCACTGTGACTATCAAAACAAGGTAGTGCATCAACAGAGACAATGGAAAACCTTTACCTTTGATACATAAACAAAATAAGGATTAGGAAGGTGACAGCAGAATACCTTTTTAAATTCTCTCTCTAAAAAGTGAGAGCACCAACATTCTCTTATGGTCAAGCTTATGGGTCTGCAAGGAAACAGTCATTGAAGGATCCATTGCTTATGTGAATAATAACAGCTGTTCTGCACAAATAGCATAAAAATTAAAGCTTTGCCCTGGATATCAGCAAGGAAATGAAGAGTAAAGTGAACCACTGGCAATGTCAGAAACAATATGCTGGTTTAACTTTTGTGCCAACTGAAGCCTTATATTTTATCTCCCTGCCTCTAAAAATGCCAAGCTCTCCCATGATGACTGTATCCACCTGCCAGTAGTCTAAAATTAAGGGAGAAACTACACAAACAGACTCTACAGGTAGTACACAGAGTGCTCTTCCACTGCTACAGAACAGCCAGGCACTGGTAATATACGTAGCTTTCAAGATTTCAGTTTAAAAGATAAGCAGCATGTCAAGAATGATCTGTGGAAAAGTCAACTTGTTAAACAAGTAAACTATCGCAGAAGTGACCTATTGCATGAAATGTGGTGATTTTGCATTTCAGTTTAAGTCCTTAAGGTACTACTCCCTAATTTAATACATTTGTGCTATTGCTGCTAAAACCCATTATTTTATATTGTGGAAGAGCTCTGACCTTGTCCCCGTGGATCCTGCACTTCCAGGCGGTTTATGCTAGCCTCAGAGGCTCACTGCAACCCTCCTCATAGCCCTTCTCTCTCTATGGCTAGGGTTACAGTCTACTCCCCCTTTTCATCATAAGCCAGCAAGGAGGTTGGTGAGAGAACTCCCACAATATCTATTGTCCCTGCGGGCTTATTCCAGAACAGTTTAGCCTCCTGTCCTGACAGGGGCCTGTCTTCCCATCCCAGGACGTGTTTCTGTAGTGGCGGGCTGGGACAGCTCTCCCGCTTCTCTCTCAACACCTTCTTCACCCTTACCTTAGGGCTCCCTTTCCAGTGGCTTGAGGGTGTCTTCATTACCCAGCCCTTCAGCCGCACTTCCTCTCCTCTGGCTCTCCTCGGCCTGACTGGAGTGAGCTCTTTTATAGTATCAGAGAGGCCTTAATTAGAATCAGGTGTTCACATTAGCTTAACGGCCTCACCTGACTCTTTGCAGGTTAATTGGAGTCATGTGTCAACCCTAGCCTGGAGCAGCCCCTGCTCTGGTCAGTCAAGGAACAGAAAACTGCTTATCCAGCGGCCAGTATATCTGCCTTCTATTACTCTGCTGTACCCAACTGGCCTGGATCTATCACAATAGCTAGAAAAAAATCAATAAGACTAAAGTTTGATCATGGAACTCCATGATTTTCATGTGTTTAAGTATCTCTGTCTCAACATTTTGGAGCATTTAAAGGCATATGAGTAGGTAGACAGGTAGGCACGAGTGAAGAGTTGAACACAATAGACCGCTGCAAAGTCAATCCTGAACTGAATGTTAATTCAAAGCAGGAATTAAATGACAACACTGCAGCAATACAAAGGACAAAATGGACAGACTAGGAAAAAACTTGAATTCGCAAGGTATTCTATGGTTTCTTCTACATCTCCCACACCTAAGGGTAAAATAAAACTGTTTTCGTAACTGTTGTTCTTTTCATAACTGTTGTTCTTAAAAGATATGTTGCTCATGTCTATTCCATTGTAGGTGTGCGCGCGCCCACGTGTGCAGTCAGAGATGTTTGCCTTAGCGGTATCGGTAGGGTCAGCTGTGGCACCCTCTGGAGTGCCACGCTATATCCTCCTGGCCACTGGCTCTGTGCCCTCTCAGTTCCTTCTGAGACAACTCCAGCAGAGGAGGAGGAGGATGGGTAATGGAATGCATGTGAGCAACACATCTCGAAGAACAGTTACAAAGGTGAGTAGCCGTTGTTTCTTCTTTGAGTGCTTGCTCATGTTGATTCCATTGTAGGTGACTCTCAAGCAGAATCCTCTGAGGTCGGCTCAGAGTTCACAGTCTTGCATATTGGAGCATTGCTCTGCCAAAGCCATCATCATCTTGAGCTTGCTGGGTCAGCATATATTTAGATGAGAATGTGTGGACGGACGACCAGGTTGCGGCGTGACAAATTTATTGGACTGGCACCTGAGCGAGGAAGGCTGCCGATTACGCCTGTGCCTTAGATGAGTGAGCCCTCATGATTGCCAGCGGGGGCACCTTCACCAGCTCACAACAGTAGCGGATGCAGGCTGTGATCCAAGAGGAGATTCTCTGGACAGACACTGGGCAACCCTTCACCCTGTCTGCAACAGCAACAAACTGTGTTGACCTATGGAACGGCTTGTTTCTATCTATGTAGAAGACCAGCACCCATCTGATGTCCAGGATATGCAGCCTGCGTTCCTCATCTGTCGCATGAAGCTTTGGACCAAGTACTAGTAAGTATAGGTCCTGACCAGTATGAAACTGGGAAATGACCTTGGGCAGAAAAGGCGGGTGCTGGCCCTTGTCCTTATAGAACATCTATATATACATATATAATGTATATGGTGGCTCTGATGTGAGCACCCTGATCTCGGACATGCTGTAGGTTGAAGTTATAGCAACCAAGATGACAACCTTCCAGGAGAGAAGCAGGAGAGAGTAGGAAGCCAAAGGTTCGAAGAGGGGGACCCATGAGCCTTGACAGAACAAGATTCAGGTCCCAAGAGGCAACCGGGTTCAGGTGCTCCAGACCTTTCAGGAACTGTGCCATCATGGGATGGGCGAAGACTGACTTGCCTTGAAATGGAAGGTGGAACACCAAAATGACTGCCAGGTGTACCCTGACCAAAAGATAGCGACAGGCCCTGGATCTTAAAGTGCAGCACATCGTCCATGAAGTGCAGCAGGGCCTCTTCAGCACGAATGTGTCGATCAGAGACTCAACATGTGACCCGCTTCCACTTCGCCACTAGGTAGCCATGGTGGAGGGTTTCCTGCTGCCCAGCAGGACCTGTGACACCAGCGGAGCACTCCGGTTTGTCCATACTTAGCCAGGCAGTAGCCAATCTGTCAAATGCAGTGTTGCCAGGTTCGGATTCAGCACATTGCCGTGGTTCTGGGACAGCAAATCCAGCTGAAGAGGCAGCGGCAGCAAGGTGGCTGCTAAAAGATTCAGCAGTATGCTGAACCAATGTTGGCAAGGCCACGCTGGGGCTATGAGGCTAACAGTTGCTTTGTCTTGCTTCACCTTTAGCAGGACTTAAAACCCGGAGACCGGGGCATGCCCCACCTGGGGCAAAGTCCCCACCGGGACATTAATTAAACACTTAACAGCTACTTAACAACTAACTAAAATGATTGGTTTCAGAGTAACAGCTGTGTTAGTCTGTATTCGCAAAAAGAAAAGGAGTACTTGTGGCACCTTAGAGACTAACAAATTTATTTGAGCATAAGCTTTCGTGAGCTACAGCTCACTTCATCGGATGCATTTGATGGAAAATACAGTGGGGAGATTTATATACACGCACAGAGAACATGAAACAATGGGTTTTATCACACACACTGTAAGGAGAGTGATCACTTAAGATGAGCCATCACCAGCAGTGGGGGGTGGGGGGAGAGGAAAACATTTCATGGTGACAAGCAAGGTAGGCCATTTCCAGCAGTTAACAAGAACATCTGAGGAACAGTGGGGGTGGGGGAGAAAACATGGGGAAATAGTTTTACTTTGTGCAATGACTCATCCACTCCCAGTCTCCATTCAAGCCTAAGTTAATTGTATCCAGTTTGCAAATTAATTCCAATTCAGCAGTCTCCCGTTCGAGTCTGTTTTTGAAGTTTTTTTGTTGAAGGATAGCCACCCTCAGGTCTGTAATCGAGTGACCAGAGAGATTGAAGTGTTTTTGAATGTTATAATTCTTGACGTCTGATTTGTGTCCATTTATTCTTTTACGTAGAGACTGTCCAGATTGACCAATGTACATGGCAGAGGGGCATTGCTGGCACATGATGGCATATATCACATTGGTAGATGCGCAGGTGAACGAGCCTCTGATAGTTTGGCTGATGTGATTAGGCCCTATGATGATGTCCCCATCTTTTCCTTGGGTCCAGATGATGATGATGTCATCAATGTAGCGCAGTCAGGAACAGTATCCCTGATAATGTCACGGCTAACCTGGTGGCTGAACTTTGTGATTTGCCCCTCCCGCTGCTGGTGATGGCTCATCTTAAGTGATCACTCTCCTTACAGTGTGTATGATAAAACCCATTGTTTCATGTTCTCTGTGTGTGTATATAAATCTCCCTGCTGTATTTTCCACCAAATGCATCCGATGAAGTGAGCTGTAGCTCACGAAAGCTTATGCTCAAATAAATTTGTTAGTCTCTAAGGTGCCACAAGTACACCTTTTCTTTTAACAAGTGATTGAACTATTTACAGCTGGAAGCACAAGGCTGAGATATGAGGGGAAAAAAACGCTGACAGCTTGCAAAGCAAGGGACAGAGGCGCTCCGACTGACCACCATGGGCTGTCAGAAGGAACTGAAAGGGCGTAGAGCCAGCAGAGCCTGATATACCACGACATGAGCGCAACACTCCAGAGGGCACCACAGCCGACCTCTACGGCAAAAGTCTCCGACGACCACGCACATGGGCCCGCACACACCTACGATGCAATCAACATGAGCAAGCACTCGAAGAAGCAGCTAGAGTTGGGTTTGTTATACAAAAAGGAAAAGAACTCAAATAGGCATTCAAATGAAGTGAAGTTTAAAAAATGAATCTGAAAGCTCTACATGCTGGTATTACCATTGGATTACACCAAGGGTAGTCAATAGGCAGACCGGAGGACAAATCCAGACCTCCAGATGCTTTTCAATGGATGCTGCAGCTGAGCCGGGGCTGGAGTACCCCTCTCAGTCTGTGCCCAGATTGCCCCCGACCCAGGCCCCTTGCTCCAGGGACTGATCCACCACCCCCTCACTCCAGGAACCAATACCCCCACCCTGCCCCAACTGTACCCAGCCCCTCATTCTGGGGACCGACTCCCTCCCCCTGATGCCTCCTGCTCCCAAGTGGACTCCAGAGTCTCCCACCCCAGCCTCGTGTCCTCCCCACCCACCATCCTTCGAGGCCAGTCCCAAAAGCCCTCACCAGTCCCTCTCCAACCCCAACTGGCCTCTTTCCTTCCCAATTTCTGCCACATCCCAGCCTCCTACCATCTCTCTAGGGCTGGTATCTGGAGTCTCCTTGGTCCCTCCCACTTTCCAATGCCTCCTTCCTGTGTCTCTGCTAACCCAGCCCACAAAACAGCATCGCATTACTAGCCGGATCATAGTCCAATAGCTTCACCTCCTGGTTCTGAGCTCAAAAGTACTCACACACACTCACACCCTGCTTTGTTGCCCAGATCCCAGCCCATACCCATTCCTGCTACTTGGCTCAATTGGGGGCACGGAGGAATATTGGGGAGGGAACAGCAACGCCAGGTGGTGCAGGCCACCCCCCCGTGTGTCCCGTTTTCAGTTTAGGGAAATATGGTCACCCTACTCTTCGGGTGGGGAGCCAACGAGTGATCAGGGAGTTGGGGGGGGCAACTGGAGGGTATGGGGAGGAGAGCTGAACTTTGATCAAGAAATTTGACACTTGACAAAATATAATTGACTACCCCTGGCTTACACAATTAATAAGTTCTATCAGTCTTAACAAGCAGACATCAATTTGTTTTCAATAGAGGACAAGTTCTTTGAACAACTTTGTACAGATATAAATTGGAAGTTTAAAGTACCATAACTTAACAAGGACCATTGCTTTAATCATACTTAATGTGTATGACAACATTTATAAATATGACCATAACATTTTTTACTTACTTCATCCTTGTTGCATGTAAAGAAAAAATTATTTTATTAGAAAAATAACTTACATTATATTTGTATCTGCATCTTATATTTCAAAAGGCTTGGCACAGCCCATGCATAAAAAGCAACTGTAGTCATGTCCTTCAAAACTTCACACCGAGAAACCCAAAAGCATATTTTTATCTTAAATTTGAGCTTTCCCACCCTCACTCCATTAGTATCCTGATACCAACATTTCATCCATGTGGAAACCGCCCCCTCACTCACAAGGTATATAAAAACGAAAGAAAAAAGAAAAACATCACAACATATTAATACTGCTAAAATGCATTTTCCCAGGCAGTGATCTCAAGCATGTTGTCTCCAATGTTCCCTTACTGAGTAAAGTGACATTTTAATTCCATCAACTCGGTGCCTCAAAATTAGCTGAAACTTTTTAAAAACTTCTGCTCCTTCCCATTAAGTATACTTTTAGCACCAATTTTATTTGGGGGATGGGGGAAGATATGTTAACAGCCACTACAAAACAAGTTTATACGGCCAACATCCAGTCCAGATTCCTGCCTTGTGATACGTTACGTGAACTAATTGCCAGTATATAAAACGGATAACTAGAAAGATGGAGTAAATTACATAGAAACTTGTCTTCAGGATGCTATTAATGATATCTAGAAGCAATTACAGTTTATAGTGAAACTTACTACTGCTTTTTGTGAAGGTGTTGGAAACAAGTTAAGTAAAAATAATTCTTGACTTTTACATGGATTTTTAAACACTAAAGTCTTCAACAGGATGGATTTATAAGTGGTTTAGTTATTAATAACTTGTTTTCTTACAGTAAAGCCCTTGCTTTCTGTACTTCATTTAGCTGCTTGTTGATATTAATGGGATAGGAGTTAAAGTCCAAGTCATAGCACAGAGTTATGCAGAATGTTTTATCTGGAAGCAAGAGACAGATGTGCCAGCAAAAGCATAGTTCACAACAAACTTACCCACAAAAGTGACATATGAATGATTTTAACTATCAGAGCTTTTTACAAGTGTTAGATTCAGTGACCAAAAACTATTAAAAAAAATTAAGACAAAAATAAGGAGGCAAGGAATATTCAGCTTTTTAAAACTAGACAAAAAATTACTGTTCCATTAAGGGAAAGAAGGAAAAAGTCAAGTATCAAAAAAACAAGTTTTTAAAAGGGTTAAATTCTTACCTCAAATTGAGGCCAATTCATTGACATCCCTGGACCATGATTAGCTCTAAACCACCTCAGATCTTCAATAGCATCTGCAGTTTTGATATTCTGCTCCAATTCACGATAGATATTTTTGTAACTATAAGACAAATTTGTTTTCTCATTTAATATATATGTTTGCTAGAAATCTGGTAAACCCACTAACCAGAATAGAAAAATGTATATTTTTACCATGATTTACATGAGCCAAAACACCATGAGCCAAGATTTACATGAGCCAAAACACCATGATTTACATGAGGACAAATACATCTGTATGAAATTCTTGTGCAAAACTTAGTAATAATGGCAAAATAAAAAGAAAAGCTATATAGCCCAGATATTGAGTTTTTGATAAATAAAACAAACACGACCTTGAGAGTTAAGTCATTTTATGTACCGCCCTCTGTGTAACCATTAATCAGTGATAGCAAATTATACGTGATAAATGTTTACGAGTTTGTGTATGAACTCATTTATAATATTGCCTAAAAAGCCAGTTATGCAAATTTTCATCAAGCTTGCCTAGTCTAGTCTGGAGACGGTTTTTATTATAGTTTTAGTATAGAACTAATGAATTCTAATGTAAATTATGCTCAAACACATTTACTAGGAAAATTAAGCTAAACTAGAAAAACCTGAAATGCCAGAAATCTGAAGTATAGTCAATAGGAATCTGAATTTTTAATACAAAGAATTAACCCAATTATTGGCCATTCTGTTTCCTTACAATATATATTTCCTGGCAATGTTGTCAGCAATTAGAGTAATCTGTGCAAGAAAAGAGAAAAAGATAAAGTGTAAAAATAGCCTTCAGAACAAAGATATGGGCAAGATCCCAAATAATGGTGGACTCTCTTTAAAACAGTTACTTCACATTTTAATCCATTTCAAATGGAAACCTGTTTCAATATCTCCAGTACAACTTCAGTCTTGTCCCTTTAACAATTAGTTTCAGACATGTTTATGCAGTTATATCTGTGTAGTCTGAGATTAATGAATTCTAGTTTAGCCTGTCAAAAACCAAGTGTTATTTCAAGCCACTACAAGCATATTTAACTTTCTGTTCTGCCATTTTTATATTCTAAACTCTAAAATCTAAATTAAATTCTAAAGAGGATTTCTTTTTAATAATTGGCAAGCGTTCACTTCTGAAAACCTTAATTAAGAGTGGAACAAAAAAAAAATCTCAAGTCACTAAATTTTAAAGCAGGCTACCAGATTATCATCTTTTCCCAACATCTGATCCTGAACAAAAGTAATAAATTAAATAATGGAAATGGCTTAACATTAAGTTATTAGAATCTTTAGATTTAATGCCATATAAAAGACACATACTTCAGAATGACTATTGTAAACTCTAGTTTACTGGATGCACAATATTTAATGGCCACATTAAAGCAATTTTAGCAAGAAATGTTTTAAGTCTTAAATTTACCTCACATCATTAGATAAGTCAAGGTGTTTCTGAACTTCTAGTAACACTTCCCGGAAGAAACGCAGACGTTTTTCCTCAAACTGCTGACATTGTTCAAATACCTGCTCCATATTTTCCATATACTGAGGTGTAACATGATCCAGGTCTTTCAGTGATTTTTCATACTTTTCTTTTGTCTGAAAAAGATGCAGTGCAAGTTGTTCTTGCTGTTACTAATGGCCTATAACAAGAGGTTCACAGAATGGAGAACTGGTCAATACTGTAACAGTCAATATTGAGACTATAATAGGAACATCTGCTTTATTTATCTTAGTAAAGTTAATTTGTTCTAGGTCATATGTTACGCAACAGCTCAGACTGCCATAAGAGGGGGCAATTTTCATTTGCAAGGTAATGAAATCTTGTAAAAGTGTTGAAAGCAATTGAGCTAATGAGAATATGAATCACCTAGGGCTATCTAGATTCTATTTTCTTTAAGCATTTTAAGTACCATATGTAGCAGTTCCAGAGACATCTGTAAAGCGGTCACATTCAGATGACTGGTGATAAGATCAGGAGACAGCCAAGAAAGAGCAGTTACCTTACAGTAACTATGATTCAAAAAGTGCTGTCCATGTGCATTCCACTTCTGCTACACATGTGCCCAATGCACACAAAATCAGATTATTTTGGCTAGCAGCGTCTGTTGGGGCTGTGGCTGTACTCTGGATGCTCTTGCATGCCACCACCCAAGGACACAAAAGGCAGGCCCAGCCATCTCTCAATTCCTTCACTAATACAGAATCCAGATGGTATAGGACTCCATAGCAGGAATGGAGGGCGAGTCATGGAATCCATATTATGATATAGTTAAATTAGATCCATCCTTGTATGATTTAATACAGATACCCATTTAGACAATCTTTGGGTGGATGTTTCCTGACCTTTAACCCTATCTACAAATGGTATAAAACAGCCCAGGGAAGCTCCTGAAGGGTCTTGTTCTGTCCAGATAATATAAAAGAGCCCTAGCCACATCAAGGCTGTGCAGCTCAGCTTTCCCTTAGTTTGTGGGGTTTGGGGAAGAAAACTGGCAGAATCTGTTGATTTAAGTAAAAATAAAGAAAATTCTGGTAAAAACTTAGAGTGCAGCCTAAATTACTTTGTCTTTGTGAAACATCGTGTGAGGTCAACCAGCCATGTGGAATTTCTCCTATCCTCCAAGTTAATGTTACAGCAACTAAAGAGATACTCTTTATGGACAGATGATATAAAGAGCAGGTTGCTAGGGCTCAAAGATGATCCCATTAAACCACCTAATGCCATGTTGAGGTTCCAGGAAGGAGGGGATTCCTGAACTGGGAAATACATGAATGAGACTCTTGAGGAATCTATTCACTATATGGTGAGAAAATAGCATGCAACCCCCGAAACATGAAGTGATGTGCTGCTATTGCTACCAAATGTACCCTTACAGAGCCAATGGATAGTCCTGAATGCTTTACGAATAGAAGACAGTCCTGAATAGCAGAAATTAGAGCTTCCAAAGGAAGATCTTTTCCATTTAGCTCAATCTAGTTGAATGGTTTTTGCTATGCACTGAGATGTGCTGGATTTCAGCTGAAAAACTTCTTTCAATGGTAGTTAACCAGCCGCATCTACACCCCTATTCACTTTCTCCACACCCTTCGTGATTTTATAGACCTCTGTTATATCCCCCTTAGTCTCTTTTCAAGGCTGAACAGTCTGTGTTTTTAATCTCATATGGATGCTGTTCCATACCCTTTATCATTTTTGTTGCCCTTTTCTGTACCTTTTCTAATTCTAAACTATCTTTTTTGTGATGGGGAGACTGGAACAGCACGCAGTATTCAAGGCGTGGATTTATATAGTGGCATTACGATATTTTATTTCTTATCCATCTCTTTCACAATGTTTCGTAACATTCTGTTAGCTTTGACGGCCGCTGCACACCGAGCGGATGTTTGCAAATAATTTTTCACCATGACTTCAAGATCTCTTTTGTGAGTGATGTCAGCTAATTTAGATCCCATCATTTTGTATGTATAGTTGGGACTATGTTTTCTAATGTGCATTACTTTGCATTTATCAACACTGAATTTCACCTGCTACTTTGTTGCCCAGTCACCCATTTTTGTGAGATCCTTTTATAACCCTTAGCAGTCTGCTTTGGATTTAACTGTCTTGAGTAACTTTCTATCATTTGCAGATGTTGCCACCTCATTATTTACCCCTTTTTCCAGATCATTTACGATTCTGAGTATGTTGAATAGCACTGGGTCACATACAGATTCCTGCAGGACACAAATATTTACCTCTCACTATTCTGAAAACTGATCACTTATCCTTATCTTTTGTTTCTTGTCTTTTAACCAGTTACTGATCCATGAGAGGACCTCTTGCCCATATGCTCAGGGTTTAGCTGATTGCCATATTTGGGGTCGGGAAGGAATTTTCCTCCAGGACAGATTGGAGAGGCCCTGGAGGTTTTTCGCCTTCCTCTGTAGCATGGGGCATGGGTGACTGGAGGGAGGCTTCTCTGCTCCTTGAAGTCTTTAAACCATGATTTAAGGACTTCAGTAGCTCAGACATAGGTGAGGTTTTTTGTTGGAGTGGGTGGTTGAGATTCTGTGGCCTGCACTGTGCAGGAGGTTGGACTAGATGATCAGAATGGTCCCTTCTGACCTTAGTATCTATGAATCTATGAATCTCACCTCTTATCCTATGACAGCTTACTTTGGGTTTTCTGAAAGTTCAAGTATACTATATCCACTGGATCACCCTTGTCCAAAAGTTTGTTGACCCCCTCAAAGAATTCTAATAGATTAATGAAGCATGATTTCCCATTACAAAAATCATGTTCACTCTTTCCCAACAAATAGTGTTCATCTATGCATCTGATAATTCTGTTCTTTAGTACAGTTTCAACCAATTTAGTTGGTACTGAAGTTAGGCTTACTGGCCTGTAATTGCCATGATTGCCTCTGGAGCCCTTTTTAAACTATTAGTATCATATTAACTATCCTCCAGTCATGTGGTGCAGAAGCTGATTTAAGTAATAGATTACATATCATAGTTAGTAGTCGTGCAATTTCATATTTGAGTTCCTTCAAAACTCCTGGGTGAATACCATCTTGCCCTGGAGACTTACTATTGTTTAATTTATCATTTTGTTCCAAAATCTCCTCTACTGATACCTCAATCGGGGACAGTTCCTCAGATGTCTTATCTAAAAAGACTGGTTCACGTGTGGAAATTTCCCTCATATCCTCAGCAATAAAGACTGATGCAAAGAATTCATGCAGCTTCTCCGCAACGGCTTCATCTTTCTTGAATGCTCCTTTAGCATCTTGATTATCCAGTGGCCCCACTGATTGTTTAGCAGGCCTCCTGCTTCTGATGTATTTCATTTTTTTGCAGCTAGTTTCTGAGTCTTTTGCTAGTTGCTCTTCAAATTCTTTTTTGGCCTACCTAATACTTTTACACTCCACTTGTCAGAATTTATGCTCCTTTCTATTTTCCTCAGTAGGATTTAAACTTCCAGTTTTTAAAGGATGCCTTTTTGCCTCTTACCACTTCTTTTACTTTGTTGTTTCACTATGGTAGCACTTTTTTTTTTTGATTCTCTTACTGTGTTTTTTAATTTGGGGTATACATTTAATTTGAGCCTCTATTGTGGTGTTAAACTTTCCATGCCACTTGCAGGCATTTTGTTCTTGTGATTGTTCCTTTTAATTTGCATTTAACTAGCTTCTTCATTTTTGCATAGTTCCCCTTTCTGAAGTTAAATCTCACTGTGGTGGGCTTCTTTGATATCCCCCCCCCTTCCCCAAAGATATTTAAATTCAATTATATTATGGTTGCTATTACCAAGTGATTCAGCTAGATCCTGTGCTCCACTGAGGACTAGAAGAACTGCCTCTCTCCTTGTGGGTTCCAAGACTAGCTGCTCAAAGAAGCAATCATTTATGGTGTCTAGAAATGTTATCTCTGCAGTCTGTCCTGAGGAGACATGTACCCAATCAATGTGGAGATAGTTGAAATCCCTCATTATTATTGAGTTTTTAATTATTATAGCCCCTCTAATCTCGCTGACCATTTCATAGTCACCATCACCATCTTGGTCAGGTGGTCAGTAGTATATTCCTGCTGCCATATTCTTCTTATTCAAGCATGGAATTTCTATCCACAAAGTTTCTATGGTACAGTTTGATTCATTTAAGATTTTTACTATATTTGATTCTATGCTGTCTTTCACATACAGTGGCACACCCTCTCCAGCACAACCTACTCTGTCATTCTTATATATTTTGTGCCCTGGTATTACCGTGTCCCATTGATCATCATCATTCCATCAAGCTTCTGTGATACCTATTATCTCAATATCCTTATTTAATAACAGGCCCTCAAGTTCACCCACACTAGTGTTTAGACTTTTAGCATTTGTATATAAGCACTTAAAAAATTTGTCATTTTTTAGCTATCTGCCATTATGCAATGTAACTGAATGTGACTCCTTTGCATTTGACTGTTTCTCTTCAGTTCCCAGCTGTACTTTATCAACTTCTATCCTCTCCTCTTTACTAGGATATAGAGAATCCCCATTAATAGATCCTCCATTAATATGTCTGTCCAAACCACGTGCTCCTCCACACCCGTCGACTTTTCCCCAGCCCCTAGTTTAAAACCTCATCTACAACATTTTTAATTTTACACGTCACCAATCTGGTTCTGTTTTGGTTTAGGTGGAGCCCATCTTTCCTGTATAGGCTCCTCCTTTCCCAAACGGTTCCCCAGTTCCTAATATACCTAAACCCATCCTCAATACACCATCATCTCATCCATGCATTAAGACCCTCCAATTCTGCTTGTCTGTCTGTCCCATTACGTAGAACTGGAAGAATGTCAGAGGTACCAAACAGGGGTTGGTACCAGATCAACTGTGGAGTGCTCTTTCAAGAGGTACTGTGGGTACTCTGACTGGTCCAGTGCTGAATATCAGAGGGACCTATTTGAGCCAGAACTGCCTTTTGGCTGCAAGACTTGAGGAGATGTTTGCCTCATTTTACTAGGCCCCTGGGTGGGTAACCTAGGCCTGTGCTCGTTAGGAAGACACTGTTCCCACATCCCCTTTGATGATTGGATAGACGAGGTCTTAGCTGCTCTATCAAGATCGGTAGCTGAAGCGTTCGATGTCTTAAATAAAGAGAGCCTGGGAGTTTCGAGTAGAGCCCCAGCTCACAGGAGCACTAGATGATGGAGCCTGATCAGGCTTGGTGGGCCCTTCTCTCTCAGATTCAGAAGCTCTCAGAGTGCTCCAGGAGAAAAAGTCTGAGGTAGGCCTCTCTTGCTGTGTGTCCTTTTAGTAAATAAGCAACAGACTGAGAACGCATCAGGGATGTGCCTTATACAAAGTCACTCTAATCACAAAAAATTGTGATTACCAAAAACTATATTTAAAAGTTATGAGAGAAACTGACAAGAACCAGCTAAATCAAATCAAGTTAGATCTATCCTTTAAATGTATGGTTCTTTGATCTATCTCTGACTAGGTCTTTACATCGTACAACATACAGACATAAAAAAGGAATTCACATAGGTCAGGAAATATTAATTATTTGTCCTTTCAATTCAGTGGGAACATACAGAACACTTATTAAAGGTGAGGCTCTGAATATGTACACTAGAACACTTACTACATCTATCTATAATGCTAATAAATCACTACAAGAATGTAATGCTGAGCCCTGGGGGGATCAAGAAAAGGAAAGGCTGTTTTTTCCCCTTCTTACACCCCAGAGAATGGCATCCCATATGGGGAATTACTCAAAAGAGGTGGAGAAGAAAAAGAGCAGAGAGGATCTGAGTGAGTAAAGGATGCCCAAATGGGGCAACTGGTAGGGAAATTTCACAGAAACATTTACTCTTTTTAACATAGCATCAATTTGACTCAATTGCCTTTCATGCACTATTTAACTGTGCTAAAGAGGTACATTCTGCAGTCAAATAAGACAATTTGCATGTTGCAGATGAGCTTTATTACCCCCAGCTCACGGCCCCTCTAAACCGAAAGGGTAATTCAGTCCTCATCCCACCCCTAGAACTCCCTTTCTCCCTTCACACTCTGTGATACTGAAAGCAACAGTACTGTGTAAGGCTCATATATTACCATTGTTATTGTTATAAATCTGCCATTGACATGTGCTGTGGAGAGAGGGTTGTACGTGTTCCTAACACTGTGGCTCTGGCACAAGGACCATAATTTAAAACGTGCCCTGCAGCATATAATGAGTTTGTCACTCCAACATTGCACTCGCTTGTACTGCAGTTCGCTGTGCATATATTCCATACACAGAGATTTGCAAAGTAGCATGCACAGAATGTTAAATGTGAACAGTACACTAGCATGCAGAGTTTACCTTTAGCACATCTTGTTTGCTTTTTTCCACTTTGTCTTGTAATTTCTTAAGTTGTTCTGGATTCAGTGCTGGATCTGCTTTGCTGTTAGTTTCTCGGGATATAGCAAGTTTCTCTTCTTTGCATGCTGCATGGTATGCTTTCTTAGCAGCTTCCACCTACAAATGAAGTTTTGAATCTTTCTGTCTGGTACAATTTACAAATAATCAGCAGCAGCTATGTATGAATGAGTAACTTCACTGTAATGAAAAAATTGGCATTTTGTTTGGAAGAACCTTACATTCAGACCCACTGCTATGCTCAAGCAATTTAATCATAATACAATGTAGGAGAACGAGCGTGAGGAAACTCAATATTATAAGATCCGATATTCTCCTTCCATACAAAATAAGTTACTGTCACTCAGTTTAGCTTAATAAACTTACTGAGGAAAGAAAGATTCAGTTATGCCTCTCAGAAAGCCCTGAATAAAAATTTTTCGCTTGTGTCTGTGTCTCCCCCGTGAGTCCCCTCCCATATACACCTTTAAATAACAGACACAATATTCAACTAAAAAGAAAAGGAGTACTTGTGGCACCTTAGAGACTAACAAATTTATTAGAGCATAAGCTTTCGTGAGCTACAGCTCACTTCATCGAATGCATCCGATGAAGTGAGCTGTAGCTCACGAAAGCTTATGCTCTAATAAATTTGTTAGTCTCTAAGGTGCCACAAGTACTCCTTTTCTTTTTGCGAATACAGACTAACACGGCTGCTACTCTGAAAAATATTCAACTAACCAGTCTCTCCATTTCTCTCAGGATGTTATTTTTTCCTTGAGCTCATTTTTCCTGTAGCATGTGCCTCAACTAACTCCTAAATCCTATATCTGTACAAACAGATGCTGTAAAAGGGCAGAAAAATAGGTTAACTCCACCTTCTCCAGAACTATGCTCAGGCTACTGAGGTTGGCGAGAGGGCAGTGGTTACTGAGAAAATATTAAGAGAAGATTTTTCTTCAGAAGAGGCTCTAAAGCAGACACCTAATTGAGAAAGAATCCAGTAGACTGTTTTTTCTCACTTTAGTGATTTCTATGAGGCATCAATATATTGACGCACAACATGCAAGCTACTGCTGTACCTCTTTTAGCTTTTTTGCCCAGGGTTTCTGTGCTTTTCTGTATCCATCTTCTGCTTCTTTCGTTTCCTTAAATCCTCCCATCATTTGCTTATGAAAGGCCTCCTTCTGCCAGTTCTTGATCTTTTCAAAGTCCTCATTCATCAGTGCACTTTTTATGTCTAGATGTAATTCACTCACTTTTTCAGCTTCTGACATAACTGCATGCCAAGCCTTTTCTACTGTTCCATACTGTGGACCTAAACACAACAGGACAAATCATTTTCAATAAATCACAACACACAGGACTTTCATCCCTAAAAAGCCTTCTCAAGCTATTTGTTGATACTGAGTTCTTATACTGTATTTAGTTGTACATAATCCATAATCCTATTTTGTATTTTACATTTTAAATCAGAGATTAGTGTATTTTCATGCTTTTTTTTAAACATTATGTAATTACAGATTAATAGATTTTAGATCCAGAAAGAACCATTTTGATCATTTAGTCTGACTTTCTCCATAACACCGGCCATAAAATTTAAACCATTAATTCTGACATCAAACTCAATGTGAGGTTAAATTATAACATTTTTAGAAAGACATCTAAATTTGATTTAAAGATTTGTAGTGACTGCAATCCACTACATCCCTTGGTGAATTATTCCAGAGGTTAATTACCTTCTCTAATAAATAACACCTTTTTTTTCAGTTTCAAGATTCAACTTCTAACCACTGGATCTTATTATGCCTTTGACTGTTAGAAAGACCTCTATCATCAGATATTCTCTTCCTAGGTAGGTTCTTGTAGACCAACATCAATTCCCCTCTTAACCATCTCGTCAATAAGCTAAATAGATTGAGTTCCTTAAGTCTGACCATACAGTATGTTTTTCAGTCCTTCCATCATTTGCTGAACCCTCACCAATTTTCAGAATTTTTGTGGCTCTATAAACACTACGAAAGACCACAGTATTCGACTAGTGGCCTCATTAGTGCCACATGCAGAGGTAATAACTTCCCTACTTGATGTATCGCTATTTTGATATAATCTTAATAGCCTATTTGATAGACTTCTGTTTATATACTAAAAAACTGTATTTGCTCTTTTGGTCATAGCACCACGCTGGGCACTGGTGTTAATTTGTAGTCCACAATGATGCCCAAATCTTCTGTAATTATGTACTAATCACAGTCAAAGCAGCCTTCCTTGAAATTGATTTATAGTCCCGTCACTGCTGATACTCCACCAGAACTGCCACTGACTTCTTAATATTCAATTGCAGTCTTCATAATGCATGTCTTCTACCACTACTTACCTGAAAAGTTCTCTTGTACTACACATCTATAAGAACCTCTGAGCAAGGAAGGGAAGATTCACTTGTTTTGACATGAAACAAGCAAGCAAGTCACGGGTGCAGGAATGGATGTCTCAATTTAGTTTAGATAACTGTGCTCATCTTTTACGGCATTTGGTGTTTTTGTAAAGAATCCATTAAGAGGCTAAGAAATTCTGTGCACCCTTTCACCTTGTAATCACTAATGTTGAAATACTCCTTTTGAAACTATTTTCTTCATCTCATGACATTTTGGTTACCTTTTTCCACAAGTTGTTTCCATCTTTTTGCCCATTCTGTAAGCTGCTGAGCATAGGTCTTCTCTATTCTTGCACGTTCATGAATACAGTTCATGAGATCGCTGCAAAGTCTGTGACCATCATCAATTCGTTTTACTGTACGTTTATAATTTCCAACCTAGGAATACAAAAAATATTTAGGAATTGCTACTTGAAAGCTGTGGGCCACAAGAGCGGCAAATCTTCAGGCTATCAGCAATTAACAGAACAGCATGAAAATGGGAACCAAACAGATTATAAAAAACAGTAAGAATCCACTGTTTATAGCATAATTTTCAACAGAAAGGGCTAAGTTAACTTAAAAGAAAGTATGAGAAAATGCATCTTTTGTTTAAATAGGAGAGCTGAATATGAGATTTTAATTTCAAGTACCCCCCCTTTTTCTTTTTTTTCTTTTTCTTTTTTTTTTTTTTTAAACAGAAGACTACAGCGAGCCAACAACAGCTCAAGGGTCACACTCCATGCTTTCCTGCTAAAAATAGTGTGGTCCACTTTGAAAGTTACACTAAGATAAAAACAGAACAACCAACATACATTAACATCAGCACTTCTGCACTACTAGCATCTAGGACTGTAATAAAATTATAGCCCTTTCGTAACGTAATTATGGCTGCAGCTTAAGTTAGTTGCAGGAGAAATTTTTCTTAAGAACAATTGCTTTACAGTATTATTTGATGTTTGCATAATAAAATATTCTAGTTTTTGCCTCCTGATTTTCTACTTTAACCTCAACATAGAAACACAAGATTTTACTTTAACACCCTTCACTAAGGGGTTCAATAGCCACATCCTAATTTGCTGTTCAATGTGTTAAAACAAACTGCACCTTTCTGTATTATGGAAGCTACAGTTAAGATTGAATGAATACAGGAGCACTGTGAAATTTACATTTAGTATGACATTTAAAGGAAATCTCCAGGGTGAGCGAGTACATATAGTTTAAGAATGCAACATGGAAGAGCTCAACCACTTCAAGTCTGGCAGAGACTCAGAGGACAGGCAGCAGATTTTCAACAGTGAAACAGATTAAAATATGGAGTAAGTAAGTAGCTGGCTCTAGAAGGTACTGTAAAGTTCCATTTGGGAAGAAACTGAGAGCCAACACCAGGTCCATTATTAATGTGCAGCCAGTAGAGAAAAAAAATATCCACAGGCACTGTGAAGGTAAACTAAAGCTTTTGTAAACATTAAAACAATTAACAGAATTTGTCCAATCTATAAATATGAGAATTAGTTACTCGTTTGTCAAAACCACTCAACTGCAAAGGAACACAGAATTTGGTTGTCAGGTGGAGGATGAACTTGTATTCAAGTATTTCATATTAAAATGAATTTGACGTCTTCACATCTGGACACTGTCTGATAGTGATCTGAGGTCCTAAACACATGAAGCTGTTCACCAAATCTTTTAGGTTTACTTTTTACAAAATTTTAGCACATAACTTTGTAAATGACTGAAAACTGAACAAGACAGCAAAGTAACCTATCTGTAAATCCACTTGATTCAGAATAGTTCTACAATCAAGTACACGGGTTACTCCTGGCGGAATTTTGTGCCACTGCGTATGCGCAGAATTCATATTCCCCGCATGTCTTTCCTTCCCCGCAGAAAAGTGAGTTTCTGACAAGAAGCCAAGGGAAGCTGCATGAGCAGTCACTCACCACTCCCTAGCTGTGCAGGATCATTGTTTCAGGCACCAGAAGCAGCCGTCAGAGAGGTTAATCGCCGCAGGGCTGGAGACACCCCAGACAGTGGCTCCTACCCTGAGCTGGAATCAGACCCACTCTCAGAAACCTCCCAGAGCTGCAGGAAGCTCAGCATCCTCCCCTGCTTCCTGCCCCCATCGCTTCTCAGTTGTGGAGGGCTAGGGGGGGTTCTGGATTTATGGGGTGAGGTTTGGTGGGAGTATCTGGGTATGGGAGGTCCAGATATATGGGGAGCAGCTCCCCCATCCACCTGGACCTCCCATACCCAGACACCCCCACCAAACCTCACCCCATAAATCCAGAACCACCCCTAGCCCTCCATACCCAAACCCCACACCACTGAACCGCATATCCTGCATCTGGACACTGCTGCATCCAGACCCCCTGCCTCTGGACCTCCACCTCTGCACCCAGGCCACTCCCCCACTGAGCTCCCTGCACTCAAACCCCACCCTGATCCCCCACATCCAGATCCCCATGCCACTGAGCCCCAATTAGCTGCACCCAGACCCCCACTCCCCAAGCCCCATTCTCCCAGTACCCAGACCCCACCACTGAGCCCCAACCACTTTCACCTGGAAGCCCCTGCAGAGTCCCATTGCCCCTGCATCCGGAACCTCCCCCCCCCATGAGCCTCTGTGCATCCAGATCCCCCCACACCTAGACACTCCCTCCACTGAACTGCCTACCCCCAGATTTTCCCACACACAATCCTCTCATCCCACTCCTGTATCCCCCACACTGAGCCCTTCCACACTTGGATCCTGCCTGTTCCACACCTGCTGCACCTGGCCTCACCACTGAGTCCGTGTCCTTAGGGTGGGAGATGGGGAGGCTGCAGGGTGATCTCCCACCTTCGTGCAGCCAGTGCCCTGTACTCCCCACTGACAATGCTGGAGCCTCTGCATTTATTTATTGACAAATAAAACTTGCAGAATTTTAAAATATTGTGCACAAAATTTTTAATTTTTGGCAGAGAATTCAATTTTTTGGCACGGAATGCCCTCAGGAGTAATGGGTGTACACTTTTAGAATACTCCTCCCACTTTTAGAAGAGGGGGTTAAACAAAAGCAATTGTTTTCTACATTAAAGTAAAAGGCCACACTTCATTTTCAGCTCATCAATAGCTACGCTGATATTTGATATAGAAATATTCTATGCCAAAAGTGACACAATATTGTTTGACTTTGACAACTAATGTCCTTACAGTAATCTGTTCAGCATTCCTTAATTACTGGGCTATACTCATTTCAGCAAAACAAAGAATGCCAGATGGCAACTAACCTACTACCCTCTCTCCTCCCAAAAAGACACCTGATCTAGCTTAGCTATACAAAGGTGATTTGTTTTAATCTTGTCAAAGAACAGTGTATTCACTGTTAAATAACTGCTTAACAGGATGTGACAAGCTAGAAATAAAGTCACCACAATCTCAAGTGAGAATGGTCAAAGTGCCCATGCCATACACCTTTCATCCAGTAACAGAGAAATGTTAATATTTCCCTTATTTTCAACAGAAACAGAGATGATTCACTTTATACTGACAACTAACAGCAAATATGACTTTACACTAATTACACAAAGATTAGGTAAATTAAGAAAAAAAAACTGAGCAGTACAAAAAGATCTTCACCAGACTCTTGATGATGGAGGAACAGACAAATCTGCTCAAAAATTATTCTGGTTCAAGTTCTGCAGCTGAATGCTATCAAAACTCGTTATGCTACCTTCCACCACTAAAGGAAACCTCAATATAAGCATCAGTTATTTTTATGTCTAATTACACATTCTGGGACTTTTATGGCTGTGGAAGTTAGAATATTTTCTTAATACTACAAATTTAAAATTTTTACCAAGATAATAGGATTTAATATATCAATACTTAATAGAACTTGGATGCCTTGTAGTATTCATAATGTAAGACAGAACCCTTTAATTCTAGGTTTCTCGCCATGCTGGTAATGGCTTAAAACTACCACTCTCAAACAACCATTCAGAGGCTTGTGAAACAAGATGATCTTTATCTTTCAGTTCCTAGTGGATAGGCATCCACCTCACAAAACCCACAATCACACCCAGAACTCTTTCTGGCCAAGAACTGCATCCATGTTGTAAGTGATTTATCATTTATTCCTAGAGATGGTCCCCGACTCCAGCTAGGGGTGGAAGCACATTGGCAAGGTAGTGTGGAAAGCTTGCTTTATATTAATTCATTCTGTGGTTAAAGTAGGCTATCATTTTCCAGGGCTGTAAAGACTGGTACTTTTCACCAGAGCTCTAAAAAGTATAAGAATAAAAAATGCTGACATCGAGAAACTATAAGCTATCCCATTTGATAGATTACTGTGACTTCACTGCCAATTGAAATAAATATATTTGAAAATGTAGAAAAACATCCAAAAATATTTAATAAATTTGATTGGTATTCTATTGTTTAACAGTGCAATTAAAACTGGGATTAATTGTGAGTGTTTTAATCACGATTAGTTTTTTTTAGTTAATCGCATTAGTTAACTGAGATTAATCGACAGCCCTAGTTAAAATAGTGTAATTGTATTTATTAAAAGGCTTGTGATTGGTGCAATATACACCCTGTGAATCAGCCTGACCCGGGAGTCTGATGGGTAAGGAATCCAAGTTCAAAGGTGGGAAAGGGTCTTCTTCTGAGAGATCACAGATTTAGTCCAGGGGTCTCACCCTGATCTGTGTTTACGACTCAGATTCTTAGCAGTGTCAGCACTGACTTCCCTAGACAGGGCCCGATTGGTGGTGGCAGAGTGGAGGAGCTGACTGTGGGCCTGGTGGTGTGAGCACTGGTTTTGCTGGACTGGAGGCAAGCATCCATTTGATCATTACCAAATCTAATGATATTTCTGAGAATTTAGATTGGGGGTGGCAGGGAACTGTATTGCAAATAAAGAGTTCTGGGCCTCAATAAGGCAGGCAATTAATAACTCAGACTCTCAGATCAATCAGATCTCTTATACACTGTTGGGTTTTGCTCATTTTATTTTATGCATATATTATTGTGTTTTTCCTAACATGTTGTTTGTGGTTTCATATTTCCAAAGAACTCCCAAGTCCTGCCAGTGGGGAAGAAACACCAACAAAGGGACAAGGGAGGATTTAAATTTTTAGTTCCAAAATCAGTTACTTACTGTAACTGCAAAAAGAAAAGGAGTACTTGTTGCACCTTAGAGACTAACAAATTTATTAGAGCATAAGCTTTCGTGAGCTACAGCTCACTTCATCGGATGCATGGTTCTTTAAGATGTGATGCTGATGTGTATTCCCATGCCTGCCAATGCGGGGGGGGGGGAGTGAGGGCAGCCAGCTTCAGCAGTGTTACTGAGCATGTTCCGTCTGTAAGAGCATGCTCAATATAAGCCAAGCAGCAAATTGGGGGGGGTGGACGACATAACCCCACATGCCCCCCACGTCGCCTCTGTAAGTAAGTCTGTGCACACCCCACACACCGGAGCTTTTTGCTTAGCAGTACCCCTAGAGGGGTGGCGCTTGCGCCTCATGCCTGTAGCCCCTCCCCTGGCTGTATGAGGTGGCACTGCCCCGAACCCCCTCAGTTCCTTCGCACTGAATGTCCAGGGAAAGACTCCAATACAGAGGGAATGTAGGGTATGTCATGGAATAGACATCTGCATCACATCTCAGAAGAATCGCCCCGGGACCTGCAGTGCTCCCAATTGGTCTTGCAACCTCTTCTTTGGCACCGACACCAGAGAATCATTCCTGTGCGTCTTCAGAGAGACCCCTGCCCTGGAACTAGAAGCAGCAACACTTTCTGAGCCAGAGGGCAATCTGTGGCCTGAGGAAGGCCGCAGTATCGGGTCAGGCTTCATGGCCTGTTCAAGCAGGTGCTGCTTAAGGCGAACGTCCTGCGTTGTCAACCCGAGTCCTCTCTTGAACGTTTACAAACTGACCAGTGCTCTTTAAGGTGGGCTTCGCCAAGGCACAGCAAGCACCGCATATGGGGGTCACTGTTAGGAATAGTCACTCCAAATGAAGGGCAACGTTTGAGCCCCAGTGAGGGGAGTATTACCGCTAACATTATAGTTAGGGCCCTACCAATTTCATGGCCGTAAAAAACGTGTCATGGACTGTGAAATAAGCCCTTCCCTGTGAAATCTGGTCTCCCCCTACTGCTAGGAGCACCCCAGGCAAGCAGCTCCTAGCTCCAGCTGGGCTGGGGAAGGACAGAACTTGTCCATCCCCTGCACAGCTACTCTCGGGGGGAGCTCAGACCCTCCACCACCTCTGGGAACCTTCTCCAGCTGAACGAAGCTCCGTGTTTGCTGCCTTTGGAGCCCAGCTCTGAAGGCAGCACAGAAGTGAGGGTGGCAATCCCATGCCCCCCAACAACAGCTCTGAAACCCACAGACAATCCCCCTTTTGAGTCAGGATCCCCACGGTTACAACACTGTGAAATTTCAGATTTAAACATCTGAAAATGTGAAATTTGTCAATTTTCAAATCCTATGGCTGTGAAATAGACCATAATGGAATGTGAATTTGATAGGGTCCTAACTATACTATATACTATAACTTTTACTCTAACACTATTAACTATGTACAATAAAATTAAGCTGTGACACAGCCAGAAAGGCTGTTAGTCTCTAAGGTGCCACAAGTACTCCTTTTCTTTTTGCGAATACAGACTAACACGGCTGCTACTCTGAAACCAGCCAGAAAGGGTTAAGCAACTTACAGGCTAATTGACCCAGATTCAACCTTTAGAGACATATTAGCATATATTTGGGTTTTTGTGTTTTTACATATATATATTGTTAGAATGTAATCAAACAGTTCCTGTCTCTCGCTGTATTTTGTTAATTCAGAGATCAAAAGGAGATATTAACATTTAAATCAACTGTGAATGTAGTGATATCATGGTCTCAATTTCTCTTTGGAGTATATATCAGATCACCTGCAAATGGTGGGATATAGCCAATTGCCTTATGTTAATCCATACAGCTAATTACCAGTGATATTTAGGGAACAGGTTACTTCAAAGTCACTATTGTTCACCTGAGGACTGCATGCTGTCAAGAGGATGCCCAAAACTGTAGAAAGGGCTCCTGGGACCGAATCCTTCATCATCTCAAATCTGCTTATTCTTCATCAGGGCAAGTCTGAGCCACAAGACTGAGGTCTCCAATTTCATTTCAGATAGTCCTGTTATTGAAAATTGCACAACCTATGGACTAATTCTGAAAGAACTCTTTGTAACTCTAGAGCTCACCACCTCTACTATGAAACTGAACAAAGAACTATATTCATGTCTGTACACATAATCTTTTAACCAATACACTCCCTCCTTTTTTAAATAAATTTTAGTTTAGTTCATAAGAATTGGCTGTAAGCGTGTATTTGAGCAAGATCTAGAATATTCATTAACTTGGTGCGTAATGTATCCAATCCCTTGGAACTGGTAGAACTTTTTATATGATTAACAAGATTTTCAATAATCCTCACCATATTTGGCCTGGCTGTCTGGGAGGATGCCTCAGGCTGGGTTGCTTTAAGGGAACTGTGTTATTGGCTTCTGGGTAACCACGAAGGTATTGTTGAAGCTGTTTTTTTGCTTGTTTTGTAAAGCTAAGTATCACAATAACCACCAGTTTTGGGGATTGTCTGCCCCATTCTTTGCAGTTTGCCCTAATTGAGCAATCTCAGCATGGCACTCCAGGACCCTGGTAATAGGTTAAGAAGATAAATTCTGAGGTTTTAAAAACTACAACCACACAGAGGTCAAACTCCAGCTGTCGGGCAATGAGAAGAAACAGAGGAGTTGGGGTGGCACCATCTCATGTAGCCAGGGGAAATGCTACAGGCTCAAGTGTTGCCCCTCTATTAGTACCACTAGTCAGAAGTCTCCAGCTCAGGTGCACGGGGTACGCACACACCTACTTGGAATACAAGTCTGTATCTACTTGAAGAAATCTGGGAAGTAATAAGCTTTTTAGATAGGGAGCACTATTACTGCTATGACTCCTGATAGAAGGAGAATATTGCATAACAGTGAAAATAAGTATCTTGCTTATTCTCCAGTCAACAGTTACGAGAGTGACACAGTGACACAGATTGACTAGGGATACAGAATCTCACACTTCTGAGTCACTGACCATTCATATAAGTTAAATGAGTTTCACAGGGCTTGTCTATATGAACATTTAGTTTGTGCAAAACTAACATGTGAATCTACCCAGCACTAGCCGGCCGTGGACCAACTGTCATGTGGATCCTGCTGACACACAGCAACAGTTTCTTAACGCGCTTTGACCTACTCTTGTTTCAAAGAGGACTAGATCAGAGTACATTAACAAAAATTGTTACTGCACATCAGCAGGGTCCACAATATAGTTGGTCTGAGCATGTTAGCATGGGGTAGATTCATACCTTGCCTGCAGTGAACTACATGTTCATGTGGACAAGACCTAATTCTAGTTCTTAAAGGCATTCCCCTCCCAAAAGGAGTCATCTTAATAAACGGCAGCCTTGCTAGCGGTGGCAGAAAGGCAGAGGCTTGAAATTGTTTTCAGAATATCTAATATAATAGAGGAATAGACAAATTACAGAAAAAAGTAATGACAGGTTTCAGAGTAGCAGCCGTGTTAGTCTGTATTCGCAAAAAGAAAAGGAGTACTTGTGGTACCTTAGAGACTAACAAGTTTATCTGAGCATTGCTCAAATAAATTTGTTAGTCTCTAAGGAGCCACAAGTACTACTTTTCTTTTTGAGAAAAAAGTAAGGTGGCTATCTGGCTTTTGTACTCTTTCTTCTGGTAATGTGCAGCTTGCCGGCCACTGATAGTTAAATTTCACAAAAAGAAAAGGAGTACTTGTGGCACCTTAGAGACTAACAAATTTATTAGAGCATAAGCTTTCGTGAGCTACAGCTCACTTCATCGGATGCATTCGATGAAGTGAGCTGTAGCTCACGAAAGCTTATGCTCTAATAAATTTGTTAGTCTCTAAGGTGCCACAAGTACTCCTTTTCTTTTTGCGAATACAGACTAACACGGCTGCTACTCTTAAATTTCACAACAACAATTAAAAAAATAACTGAATAAATCCTAGAAAAGAGGGAGAAAACAGTTTGACAGTAATATCAGTTTGGTCTGGGAAAACTGATTACCTCTCTGAACATTACTGAAACCACAGAAATGTAAAGCTGGAAGGGACCTCAAGGAGATCAAGTCTCTCTCCTCATGCCAAAGCACAACTATGTTTCTCTTATCAAATTCTTAATGACAAGCAAAGCTCAGAGAGCACACTAACAAGTTTTTTAAACTCAAATGATTTATAGAAAGTAAACTAATTACTTATTGTTATATTAATTTCCCAAAAAACAAATACATGCTTCTCCTCATCTTAATTTCTGTTGTAAACAGTCTCTTGCCAACTGCAAGAATCCCAGCTGGTAATGTTTTCTACATTTTTGTACATCTCTGCCAGAATTGCCAGGATATGATCTTTCTTTATTTTTTGCTTGATATTCGAGACAACTATTTTGCCTAAAAAGGCAATTTTTCACTGGATGCTTCCCACGGTTCATAAAAATAAATCCTGAGATGCTTTTACACATTGCAAAAGGCTGCTAACTTTCAGACAAAAAAATAAAAATCTAATTTCTTGTGTCTGTGGGTCATCATTTAGTGCAACTTCTCATCTATTTTTGTAATAAAACTATGTTGGGGTTCTCTTAAAAATCAGAAGTCCATAACACCAATAGAGTTGTCAGTGAATGAGACTTGAACTACTTTCCTCTCACAAATAGCAAAATATTCATTTCCACAGAAGTTGTTTAACATGGGTGTAGAGATGTGCAGAATTCTGAACTGTGCTGCTTCTATTCTGACAGGCATCAAATGCCAGTCCTTTTTAAGAAGCATGGTTTTAGGCTCTGGCAGATCTGACTATTACTTATGTCAAGCTTGATTGATTTCAATCATGATTATTTAAATCGCTGGTCTTAATCATGAGTACAAAATTTAGTAAATTAATTCACTTTTAAAATTTTGTAATTAATAAGAAAAAATGTTTTTCCCCTTAGACATTTCCTCTTATTCAGGCTCACTGATGGTTGCAGGGAATCTTAAGTCTCCATACAGCTTTATAAAACAACTACATAGGTAAGACACAACAACACATCTGAAAAGCACAAGGTATTTATAGATTTCCCAAGATGAAAACTCTCAGTTTTAATGAGCAGGTCAGATCAGCGCACCTGGTAATAGAAAGAACTTGTTTTCGATTGAGGGAAAAGCAGATTTGCCTATTCCCCTGCATATTAGAAGTCACAGTTTTTCATAGTAGTGTTGCCCTTTGCCAAGCAACAGCAGAAATTTGGGGCCCTGTGTGTCAGCTTCCCATTTGATGCAAAAATCTGAGAAACTAGGGTCAGGTATTTTCTTTTCATTTGTTTATTTGCAAAATATACAACAGTGCAGTTCCCCTAAACAGTAGGAACAAACCACACGTAGATATCTGGGATTCCCGCAAAAGAAGCAAAGAAACCACTGTTTTGTCTCAAGCAGCAACTATTTCGAACCTCTGCCTCTCTCCAGGAACTTATCAGTTCGATACAGACTACTTCCTTCCAGGGGCCAAAGAAGCTCACGTTTTGACTCCTTAACACACAACTTTGTTCCAGCCCTCACCCCCGAAAACCAGGAAATCCATTAGCGCTGCACTCGCCCTCTGGACCACATGCTCTCTCCAGGTGCCTCCTGGCATCAGCCCTCACCCTTTTAGGGCAAAATAGCTGCAAAATAAAGGACTCAGCTACTCCTACTATTGGACACAAAAGAGACTGCTTTAGCTTAATTTTGCCAGTGATCACCTTTGCATCCATGACCTCCAGTAGCAACATAACAGTAGTAAAACATTACAGTAAAACATGAACAAAAATTTTGGAGCCAGAAAACAATTTGAAAGGTATACAAGGAAGTGTTCAAGTTTACAGAGGCAATACCACATGCAACAACTTCCTGCCAAAGGAGGCATCATAAGAGTCTATGATTATTTATTAAGCCTATGAGAACATTAGTCCTAGGTTATGGGCACCCTTTAACCATCAGTTAAAAACTAAATATAAAAATTACAAAATGCAAAACAAGTAGTACACCCCCCACACAGACACACACAGCCAGTGAGCCCAAGCATATTTATTAAAAAACCCAAGTTCCCAAGAGATCTTCACACCCAGCTCTCTCAGTCTTTCCTAAATGCCTGCTCAAGGAAAAAATGTGCTTTGTAGCATACTCTCAAGTTAAATACATTCAGGCTATTTTGAACCACAAGGGAATGATTTCAAGAATAATGCACTACCAGAAGATGCCTCTCTGCTATGTCAAGGGAGTTCCAGTTCAACAGCCTACACTTATCTCAATTATGGTAGGAGGGAAGAAGAATAGGTAGCTTCTCAACTTCCCAAACCTCCCGACCAAACTACATCTAGAAGCTAATAAGCAGTCAGTGTAGATCACAGACCACATAATCCCCTTAAACAGGCTGCCATATTCCATGCCAGCCACAGCCTCCAAATTGATGTAAAATCTAGCCCATGCAGAACGCAATGCACTGTACAGATGACAAAGGCACAAACCACAGCAGGAAGACCTGCATCCCAAAAAGGTTGCAACCCCCTGACCAAATGCAGATAAAAAGAGCCGTGTTGGTCACTGTAATTATTTGCTCATTTAATGCAGCCACAAATATAAATAGACCATGAGGCTACCAAGATCAGTTACAATAACTAGTTCAGAAAATATTAAATAAGGAGCAGCTTTTAGTTTTAAAATTCAACTACACAGAAACAGTTTTGTTCCAGAAATATTAATCTACTCCAGGAGAAGTAAGTATCCAAATGGCTGAAATTAAGTTTTACTTAATCTGTATTAGTTTCTGTATATCATTTCAACAGAGAATAGGAAAAGGTATCAGAAGGGTCCTGGAGACCAAATTTAGGTTGTTAGGTATATAATTAAAGCCCAGGACCTCCATGGTAGCATTTTCTGAAATGCTTCCAGTTTCACATGCCAGGCCAGTTAGACAGGCAAAACTGCACGGTCTCAATGAGTGGATGAGAAGATGGTGAAAGGAAGAAGGGGTTTGGTTCATTAGGAACTGGGGAACCTTTTGGGAAAGGAGGAGCCTCTACAGGAAGGATGGGCTTCACCTAAAGCAAAATGGAACCAGACGGCTAGCATGTAAAATTAAAAAATGCGTAGAGGATTTTTAAAAGAAGGGATGGAGGAAAGCTGACAGGTGCAGAGGAGCACAGGGTTTGAACAGAAACATCCCTTAAGGGAGGATCTACTAACAGGGATTCTCTATATCCTAGTAAAGAGGAGAGGACAGAAGTTGATAAAGTAGGAACTGAAGAGAAATAATCAAATGAAAAAGAGCCCCATTTAAATATAACATGCAATCAAGAAACCGATTGACAAAATGTACAAGTTCTTATACACAAATGCTATAAGTCTAAATACTAAGACGGGTGAACTAGAGTGTCTGGCATTAAATGAGGATATTGATATAAAAGGCAACAAGGAGACTGGGTGGAATGAGAAGAATCAATGGGACATAATACCACGGTACAAAATATACAGTAGACCTTCAGAGTTATGAACTAACCAGCTGACCACACACCTCATTTGGAATCGGAAGTATGCAATCAGGCAGCAGCAGAAACAAACAAAACACAGTGTTGGTGTTTGTAACTCTGAGGTTCTACGATATAGGAATTACAGTAGATTGCACTAGTAGGGGAATAGCACCGTATGTGAAAGAAAGCAGAGTGTCAAAAAGTAAACATCTTAAATGAATCAAAAACCGTACCATAGAAGCTCTACAGATAGAAATTCTATCCTTGAACGATAAGAATATAGCAGTAAGGACTATACTACCAACCACTTGACCCAGGATGGTGACAGTGATTGTAAAATGCTCAAGGTGGCAGAGAGGCTACAAAGGCAGAAATCACAATAATTATGGGCATTTCAACTATCCTCATATTGATGGGTAATAGTACCGACCTCAGAAGGTATGCAGAGATAAAATTTCTAGACATCATCAATGGATAAGCTTGTCTTGGAACCCACAAGCAGAGACCCAGGTCTTGATTTAGTCCTAAAGTGGGTCACAGGATCTGGTGCAAGAGAAAACTAACTATAGCTGAATCACTCAGTAATAGTGACTATAATGCAATTAAATTTAACATATTTGTAGGGGAAAATGCCAAAAAAACCCACCACAATAGCATTTAACTTCAAAAAGGGGAACTTTACAAAAATGAGTAAGTCAGTTAAATGGAAATTAAAAGGAACAGTCACAAGGGTGCCTGCAAACTGCAAGGAGACTATTTAAAAACACTATAATAGAGGTTCAAATTACACGGATACCTCAAATTAAAAAACAGTAGGAAAACCAAAAAAATGCTATCATGGCTAAACAGAATAAAAAGCCATTTGATGTGAAAAGGCATCCTTTAAAAATTGGAAGTCAAATCCTAGTAAGAAAAACAGAAAGAATCAAACTCTGGCAAGTCAAGGCTAAAAGTATAATTAGGAAGGCCAAGAAAGAATTTGAAGAGCAACTAGCTAAAGGCACAAAAACTAACAGTAAATTAGTCAGGAAGCCAGACTAGTCAGAAATTTGTCAGAAAACCTGCCAGTCAGTGGGACCTATACTGCTAAAGGATCACTCCAGGAAGACATGGCCGTTTTGGAGACGCTAAATGAACGCTTTGTATCAGTCTTCATTGTAGAGGATGTCGGGGAGAGCCCTACATCAAAACCATTATTTTCAGGTGACAAATCTCAGGAACTGTCCCAAACTGAGGTGCCAATAGAGGAGGTTGTGGAACAAACTTGTAAATTAAACAGTAGCAAGTCACCAGAACCAGATGGAGAGTTTGGAAGGAACTCAAATATGATATTTCAAAATTATTAAGAGAGTGGTATGTAACTTATCATCACTTAAATGAGCCTCTGTGCCAGATGACTGATGGATCACTAATGCAACACTGATTTTTTTAAAAGGCTCCAGAGACGATTTTGGCAATTAAAGGCTGGTAAGCCTAACTTCAGTACCAGGCAAATTGGTTGAAAGTATAGTAAAAAACAATTATCAGACACATAGATGAACATGATTTGTTGGGGAAGAGTCAACATGGCTTTTGCAAAGGGAAACTATGCCTCACCAACCTAAATTTTTAAAAATTCTTTGATTGCATCGAACATGTAGACAAGGGTGATCCAGTACATATAGCATACTTGGGTATTCTGAAAACCTCTGATAATGTCCATCACCAAAGGCTCCTAAGCAAAGTAAGCAGACATAGGATAAGAGGGAAGCTCTTCTCATGACCCATGAGAAGATTAAAAAACCTGATTAAAAAAACAGAAACAAAGGGTAGGAAGTGATCAGTTTTCCAAATGGAGAGAGTTAAATCATGGGGGTCCTTCAAGGATCTGTACTGGGACCTGTGCTATTCAAAATATTCGTAAATGATCTAGAAAAGAGGGTAAAACAGTGAGATGGCAACATTTACAAACAATACAAAATTACTCAAGATACGCAAGTCTAAAGCAGACTACAAAGAGATCTCTCAAAACTGGGTGACTGGGCAACAAAATGGCAGATGAAATTCCATGTTGATAAATGCAAAGTAATGAAAATTGGAAAACATAATCCCAACTATACATACAAAATGATGAGATCTAAATTAGCTGGTATCACTCATGAAAAGTCTTGGAGTCATTCCAGATAATTCTCTGAAACCATCCACTCAATGTGCAATGGCATTAAAAAATGTTAACGTTGGGAATCCTTGGGAAAGGGATGGATAGTAAAATAGTAAATATCATAATGCCGCTATATGTATCCATGGTACACCCACATCTTGAATACTATGTGCAGTTCTGGTCGCCCCATCTCAAAAAAAGATATATTAGAATTATAAAAGCTACAGAGAAAGGCAACAAAAATGATTATGGGTATGGAACAGCTTCCATATGAGGAGAGATTAAAATTACTGGGACTTTTCAGTTTAGAAAAGACAACTAAAGGGGATAGGACAGAGGTCTATAAAATCATGAATGGCAGAAAGTAAAGTAAAGTAAACAGGGAAGTGTTATAAAGCCTCTCTCTATAAAAACCAAGGGTCACCCAATGAAATTAATAGATAGCAGGCACACAATCCACTAGTGGAATTCATTGCCAGGTGATGTTGTGGAGCCTGAAAGTATAACCGAGTTCAAAAAAAGTATTAGGCAAGATCAGAGAGGATAAGTCCATCAATGACTATTAGACAAGTTGGTCAGGTATGCAATCCTAAGCTTCAGGTATCCTTACACCTCCAACTGCCACCATCTGGGATTGAACAACAGAGATAGATCACTCAAAATTGCCCTGTTCAGTTAATTCCCTCTGAAATATCTGGCCCTGGCCACTGTCAGAAGACAATCTACTGGGTTACATGGACCATTGGTCTGACCCAGTATGGCTGTTCCTATGTTATGTTCAGTTCCTCTAGAGAAAAAAATCTAAGAGGACTTGCACAATTAAATATATCAGATAGTTTTGATTCATATTCTATTCACAGCAGAAGCCTTGCTAAATTCTCATTCACTCCTGAGATCTCAATGAAGAATTCTTGCATTACTCTTTTAATCAAGCTTTTCCACAGAAACATATTGCCTCCAAATGCTGAAAAGCAAAAGTTTTGAATCCAGATGGCACATAATACCAAAATGGTGGCACTGACTGCTATACGGCTTAATTATTCACTGATTAGCTATAGTCTCACTAGAACTTATCAGAAGCTAGAATATACACTGAAACATAGTTTAAAATAAAAAGCATGTGCTGCAAGTAGATTGTGCATAAGTGAATAATGGTAAAATAGATTAGGTTCTCTTAAAACTATAGCAAGTTGCAAGGCAAGGAGGTATTCGGGAAGAATCTAGGCAGAAGATCTACAGAGCAATAGAGAGCATAGCTTTAGGGATACTGATTTCCTTATTCTAATAAAGTTCCTTTCTCCGTGTTAAAAGAAAGTGACTGATTCTTTACCATTGTTACGTGATACTGCATACTATCACCTTTTTCAAATATTACTCCTGGGGGAATTCTAATTTAAAAAATTAAAAATTCTGCATATATTTGTCAAAACAACACAATATAATCACATCAGTTTCAATTATTTTGGTAATTTATTTCAAAATACCTGTAAGCAAATATGCCTGTAATAATACAGACCAAAAAAGATTCTGGTAATTTTTTTTTGGACAAATAGATTCCTTACTAAGCGTATTAATACAGAACTTTGAATAATTAATTTAAACTACAACAGAGAAATGTTATTCCTGCACCTGTAAGAAGCAACGCAAAAGGCTTGGGGGAGTCAGGAGTAATGGAGAAGCTGAGGAAGAGAGAAGAAGCCTGGAGTGAACCTGGAGGGTTGGTGGATGTGGGTGGGAGAATATGGAACGGTTTTTTGGGGGGGAGGGTGGCAGGAGAGATTGTTAGGGAATTGGGCATCCTCCCCCATTCAGACCCTGGCTGACCCCAAGCCTCTCCTATTCAGGCAGGAACATCTGCCACTGTCCCCATGTGTCCCTACACCACCCACACATGTCTCTCTCCTGCCTCCTCCCCCCATCCCAATGTGGCCTTGCAGCTCCACTCCCGTTCAGCCCCGGCTCAATGTCGTCACCCCACTAGCTCCTGAGCCCACGCCCCAGTCTGTCCCCCCCACTAGCCATTCTGAACCCCTGACTGTGACACCTCCTCCCCACCTCAGCAGCCCCATGTGCCCCACTCTCTGTCCTAACCTGGCTCTGCAGGCAGGGTGCAATGATGAACTTCAAATTATTCCTTGGGGAATTCTGCGCCACTGAGAATGCACAATTTTTTTTCCCTGCAGAAAATACACTGTGCCCAAGTGCTGCAGTTCTGCCTTTTACCCACCAGAGGCCGCTGTGGCACCAGAATAGCCAGCAACAGGCTGCATTCATGCTGCTGACTGTTCTGGCGCCACCTACATTGTGTAGTTTGTAAAGAAGCTATGGACCATTCCTGAAGCAAAACAATTCAAAATGAATTTACTCACCTTATGGCAAGGAAGGCACTTGACAACATATTGCTGTGGCTTGGCAAAGTACTACACTGTATTTACGGACGGCACTCCTGACATTAGTCACAGTGAAAAGATGTCATTTACAGTAAGATTTGTTGGTATCCAAGTAAAGGAACACTTTCTCTCTTTCTGGTCTACAGATGACTCTACTGGAAAAGGCCTAACAGAACTGTCTATGAAAGTTTTGAATGAGAATAAAATTAAAAAAAGTGTTAGGACTGCTGTGGCCAAGGCTATGACAACAGTGTGAACATGAAGGGAAGAAACAGTGGTGTCCAGGCAAGGACCCTTGCACTGAATCCAAGAGCTTTCTTTGTGCCTTGTGACTGCCATTCCGTCAACTTGGTTGTGTCAGAGGCAGCAGCATCTTTTTTTTAGATTGAGTTTCTCTCTTCAGAGTACTGCAAAGGATATATATCCTGTTTTCAGCATCAACTCTCAGGTAGAAGATTCTTACCGGCAATGTTATAAATCTGACTGTGACGCTGCTAAGTGACACTTGCTGGAGAATCATACTGACAGCGAAAGGCCAGTGAGGTGCCAAGTGACTGAGGTTTACGATGCCCTGATGGAACTGGCGCAATCAAGTAAAGTTGAGGCTGGAATCTGACACCAGGCTCAATGCCTGGCAAACCAGATCCCTGACTTCAAATTTCTAGTCTCAGTTGTGGTTTGGCATGATATCCTGTTCTAAGTAAACACTGTAAGCAAAGCAATACAAACACATTTGATGGACATCATGACCACTACTACTTTGATGAGAAGCTGCCTGGATTTCATTGTGGCCTACAGAGACAATGGAATTGAAGATGCCATCACTGCTGCCAAAGAAATGGTGGAAAACTTAGGAGTTGAGCCTGTCTTTAAGAAAACTCATTCACCGGAAGAAGAGACAGTTTGGTTATGAGGGCAGAGATGAGGTGATGGGAAGCTCAGAAGAAAAATTCAAGAGAAGGAGGTTTTTTGCTCACTTGTTGATTCTGCTCAAGTGTCCACTGAAGAAAGGTTTGGACAAATGAAGCACCACAAAAAAACCTGAGGTTTTTTTATATGACCCTAATAAATTGCAGGCGGACAGGAAAATACTCTTGAACAGTTTTCTTGTTGCTCTGAGTAGGTCTGGTACTGCCTTCCTACAATTGTCGGAGGCAGTTTGCGTTGTCTGGTCAGGTTGTCAGGGCAGTGGCCAGTCCCAGCCTACTTTGATTGACAAGTCTGGTTTCCGCCTCAAAAGGAACTGCAAATAAGAATAAGATGCATTGTACTGAAGTAGCAAATTTTTATTACAAAGCAGATATTCCTTGACAAGAAAATACTGGACTAGAACTTCCTAAAATAGACAAAAAGCCCATTCAAGATTTTATGCTGTGGTATCCAGAATCTCTCCAAGAGTGAGTGGGCCATTTCAACCACAGAAGTCTTCCAAAAAACTATACAGCAGCTGGTTTGATTGTTGTCCAATAGAAACCTTAACTGGTCAAACTAACCATTTCCTTGATATCTTATCCAAGATTAATGAGAAACCAGAATCAAAATGTAATAACTCTTGCTTGTATATAGGCTTAGAAGGGTTAGATTTTTTGATCAGTAAGTGTTAGTAAACATCACTGTGTTCACACAAACTGATGAAAAAAATATATCCATCAAAAATAATAGAAATGTACAGATAGACAAAGAAAAATGCTCTCTGAGAACTTCTTTAGGAGTTTGAGTTAAGGATATTTACTTTGTATATTTTTGACATGTGATGTTACTAATTTGTGTTTTAATTTTTAAATCACAAAGCTTTAATTTTTTAATCTCAATGTCTATTGTCATTAAATTACTGTCTGGCCCCCCATAATTTCCTGCAACTATGAACATTTAAATTGATCAAAATGGGGCAAAATACTTAAACCCCATAATTTTGAGCAACAGTGAAAATTTAAATCAATAAAAATAAGAAAAGCTTAAAATGAACATTGGTATTATCCATTAAGATTATAAAAAGACAAAAATCTAATTTTGCCAAGCCTACTTGTAAACCAAGCATCTAAATCAGCAGCTGCCTGATGGGAGACCAGGCCAAAACAAACCAATTAATCTGATAGTGCAAGACCCCAGTTATTATGGAAATATTTGAACATCTTCCCTCACCCATTTGTCTCTGCTTTGCCATAGATCAGACCCACAAGTACCAGTCACAAAGTAAGTACTTGCACCCTAGAACATTGAGCTTACTTCAACATTATTCCAAAGATCTCATTCCAACATATTGTTTCTTACTCTTAATTTTAAAATTTTATAACATTAAAATTTCTATTTTATGAAGATCAATATATTCAGTAAATTTTTAATACAATTATTTTTACTGCTAAAGACCTAGTTACTTTAGCTTTTAAGTATACTCCTTAGGTTTTGTCAATCTCTAGCTACAGAAGGAAGTATTTTACACAGACTTCTTAACAGGCAGAAAAATTATACAAATATAAACTTAATCCCATATCCTATTAAAATGGATGGCATTTGTGATCTTGTGTTTCAGCATTTTCAGTTTATAAACTTTTTTATAAACTGGGCCAAAAAGTAAAGGTCACTGCTATCCCAAAGGCTACTTCTAAAGTTCAAAATAACCACACATTTTATTTAGACTACCATCTTTAGTTGCCTGTAACTCCATATGTGCACAGAAATCATAGTAATCTATGGAAGAGGTGAGAATTAAAAGGAAACACGGTATCTTATAATAGAATGTTCAGGTTACCTCCCAGAAGCTATCACTAGAAACCTCTACTCCAACAGAATCCTCATATGATCCAGACATTTCTATGTTTGGAGAGCTTGCAAGTGTTCAGTGTTCTATTATCAGCAGCAGATCTTCAAAAATCTGTAGGAAGGACAAAGAAAACATTAAATTTACCCATAATTTGCTATGATTTGAGTATCCATTTCTCTTTCATAGACTTTTAGTCTAAAAGTTAAATGTTATGGGAAAATTGTCAATACCCCCTCCAAACCGATATAAGCTCAATTACTGCTTACTTATATCCTTACTTCCAGCAACAGCAAATTGTAAGTATTACATGTTTGACACATCTACATACATTACGAAGGCCAGGGTCTACATTAAAAAGTTAGGTCAACCCAGCTATGTCACTCACGGATATGAAAAATCCACACCACTTAGTTACATAGGGCCGGTCTACACTACCATAGTAAATCAATCTAACTTATGCAACTTCAGTTATGTAAATAATGTAACTGAAGTCAATGTGGTTAGATCCACTTACCGCAGTGGCTACACTGTGCCGTGTCAACAGGCAAGCATCCCCCGTCAACTTCCCTTATGCTTCTCGGGGAGGTGGATTACGCAAATCAATGGGAGAGTGCTCTCCCATCTATTTAGCGTGTCTTCACCAAATCAACACACTCTGCATCGATTGCAGCAGTGCTGATCTACCAGTAAGTGTAGACATGCTCTTAGTTAAGCTGACCCAAGTCCTGATGTATATAGCCGTAGGTTAATGGAAGAATTCTTCTGTCAAGCTAGCTACTGCCTCTCAGGGAGGTAGATTAACTACAGCAACAGGAGAACTTCTCCCGTTGCTGTAGTTAGTGTCAACACAACCTCTACAGTACAGCTGCCGTTGTAGTGGTTTAAGTGTACACAAAGTCTTACTAAATACTCAACATCCCTCCACATTAGCCCTAATATAGATAATGTGCCATTTTAGTCTTTCCACTGCTGTATGGCAGGCACTATAGTTGGTTTGTACATAAGAATTTCAGTGTTTAGTCCCAGAGTTTTATTTGAACACTGCTTGCTTGGATCTTAACACAACTTTAATCTAACTAGCAAGGCTCTCTTGACTAACAAAAACCTAGGGAGGACACAGAACAGTAAACTAAGCATAAACTCAGACTTCATAATTAATTAACAATAGCAGTAGAAGTTATACTCAAAAATCATATCTAAATTAAATTGTAGACAAATTACAGTTCAATAATTTCAGTTTCTGAATCTTAACTTCTGTTCTCATTTACAGAAAGGATGAATAGAAGGGATTGTTTTCTCATACAGCTAGATGACCCATTACAGCCTCAAGGAAGTCACACTGGCAAGTGGGTCAAGGAAATGACCTACTTGTGACCTAGTTAGGCAACTTTCCAGGCTAGGTTTCCCAAAATTAAATGTTGGCTCATTAACCTTTTCTACCCTAGCAAGTAGGTGCTTCTCCAGCTAAATCCATAAACAGATACAGTACCCACAAATATAAAGCAATTCGCAACTAGTACAGAACAGCAAATGGAATTTAGCATGACAGAATTCCTGATGCTAAGCAATTAATGCTTTTTCACATTCAAGGAAATGTCAGGTTTAAATCCTGATACTAAAGGATTGAGTGGTTTTATATGAATACTTTTGAGAATTTTAAACAAATATTTCACTTTTATAAAGGAAGTGATGGCTGGAGATGTTGAACCTAGGCTACCTTCTCACACATGGCAAAAACATTGTTAAAAGAGCAGCAGCTGTCATCAGACAGTAATGCTGTATTCCCTATAGTGCTCATCCAACAAGTTCTTATATCTAAGAGTGACAAATAAGGACAAGAAAATGGGTGTATAAGGACTACTGTTAAGAGACCTTTTTTCATTAAGCGTACCTAACTGACTGAGTTCACTAGAGATCAGAAAATTGTTGAACCCCATCAGAACATAAATTTATACAGAATATAAATTTCAGTAATTTGTTAAGCATGTATCAGTTATGGAAAAATGTAATTTCTTGTTATAAGATTACAGTACCAAACCTGTTAATGGTTAAACAATTTTATACAGGTCACAAGGCTCAAGATTTTTTGGGTGGCTATGAGCACAGATTCCTTCATTACTCCACCTGCAAGCTTCTCCCTCCCTCACTTTCATACATTTTATTAAATTTCAAAAGTCAGATACCTTTAATCTGAAAGACAAAGTATATAACAGTTTCCCAGCAATAAGATGTTCTATTTATAATAAATCTCATCTGCAGTATTCAAGGCCACAAAACATGTTTGGATAGAAGAGGAGAACATGCCTGAGCTATTACTGAAATTTTCAACTGGAAGATTCTAGACCCAAGAGTAGAAGGTTTTAAAAAGTATGTTACCCACAAGACATCAAAAATGAAGAGAGAGCCTCCTCTCTACCCTCAAGAGAGAAAAAGATGCATTGACATGAGAAGGAAAATGTGATCTTACAGATTTAAGCAATAAGGAGGTTTTATTTGGTTTCCTAAGTAAAATAATCTGGATAGCTGAGTTAAACACACTTGCAGTAGATATAAATCAGAAGTTTCCTATTCTCCAGGCACTTCAAGAAGGACCAATATCCCAGTTGTAGTTGGTTTAATAGCTTTTCAAAAATCTTTACCTTCCTATGTGTAAAGGACTTGTCCTTTATTAATGCACCCCCCCCCTTTTTTTTTTTTTTTTTTTGCAGAAACTGCCACCAAATAAAAGATATAATAAAATGTATAGCATTCAGTAGCACCCACGTGTTAGGTAGTGCCTACAAGACATACATGAAGACAGCCTCTGCTGCGAAGAGCTCACAATCTAAGCAGCAGCAACATAAGAGTGGGATAAAATGTACAATCTTTAACTAACACACACTATTTTCTAATGCTTCTAGGCCAAAATTTGTACATACCATGTGAAAAACCAGTCTTGAGAGAGAAACAATTGTTAATTCCCCTAGCAGCTGAAAGTCCTGGACACTATTGCTTTTGACTCCATTTGTGACACATTTTACCATATTACAGCGTGTGCTCTTTTGCTACTTAGCACAACACAATGTTTTACAAAATACTAATCACTAAATCTAAAAAAGGTCCATCTCTTTAGTGGCTTTGCTGATCCTTCACACTCCAGATAAAAGCTGAAGGGAGGGAATGCATGATGCATGTTGCCTGAGCAGAAGGATAGTTTTGTTTGTAAAGTTCTGTACAAGGACTTTGTAGGATACCAGACAACTGACTTTAACAGTACTGTTTCTTTATAAAACATTAAGGGCTCATCTACACTGGCAATTTACAGCACTGCAACTTTCTTACTCACTCAGCTGAGCTCCCAGCGCTGGTATCTATGCCTCCCATGGAGGTGGTTTTTTTAGAGCGCTGGGAGAGCTCTATCCCAGCGCTCTGCTGTGACCACACAAGCCATGTTAAAGTGCTGCCACAGCAGTGCTTTAGCATTGCCAGTGTAGACTAGCCCTTAGCAAATTCTCTTGAATGAATACCACAATTAAAGTAATTGTTGCATGATCAACCACTTCCTCTGGAACTAGAAATGTTGCACTTTGAACTCGAGTTTTTTTCCCACATTAGGGTTGCTAATTTTGATTGGAGATATTCTTGGAGGTTTCATCACATGACAATCTCTAATCAAAGGTCAATCTGTAATTTCTGGAGACTCCAGGGCAATCCTGGAGGGCTGGCAACCCTATTCCACATTCACATGAAAAAGGTGGTGGCCATGTAGTGCATAGGAGGAGTTAAAGTAGATTCAGCAAAGATGCAGATAATCCCAATCAAAAAACAAAAAGATAGTTGAAATAATTCAATTGATTCACATAACAATATCTAACTCACTGGAGTCTATAGGTACCATAAGGCCATGTCTACACTATGAAAGTACTCAGATTTTACAGAATTAAATTTTTGGGATTGTATAAAGTTGAGTGCACGTGTCCACACTAAGCACATTTATTTAGTGGTGTGCGTCCACAGTACAGTGACAAGTGTCGACATTCCGAGCGGTGCACTGTGGGTAGCTATTCTTCAGTTCCCACAGTCCCCGCTGCCTACTGGAATTCTGGGCTGAGCTCCCAATGCCTGATGGGGCCAAAAATTTGTCGCAGGTGGTTATGGGTAAGTGTTGTCAGTCAACCCTCCCTCCCTCCCTCCATGAAAGCAACAGCACACAATCATTTTGCACCCTTTTCTCTGGATTGCCTGAGCAGATGCCATAGCACGGCAAGCATGGAGCCCATTCAGCTCACCGCAGCAGTTATGACCATTGTAAATACCTCGTGCACTATCGTGCAGTTTATGCAGAACCAGCACCTGAAAAACCAGGCGAGGAGGCGACAGCAACACGGTGATGAGGACATGAACAGAGATTTCTCTAAAACCGCGATCCCCGGCAATTTGGAGATCATGGTGTTACTGGGGCAGGCTCATGCCATGGAACACCAATTCTGGGCCTGGGAAACAAGCACAGACTGGTGGGACCACATAGTGTTGCGGGTTTGGGATAATTCCCAGTGGCTCCGAAACTTTTGCATGCGTAAGGGCACTTTCATGGAACTTTGTGACTTGCTTTCCGCTGCCCTGAAGCGCCAGAATACCAAGATAAGAGTAGCCCTCACAGTTCAGAAGCGAGTGGCAATAGCCCTGTGGAAGCTTGCAGCGCCCAACAGCTACCGGTCAGTCAGGAATCAATTTGGAGTGGGCAAATCTACGGTGGGGGTTGCTGTGATGCAAGTAGCCAACACAATCATTGAGCTGCTACTATCAAAGGTAGTGACCCTGGGAAATGTGCAGATCATACTAGATGGCTTTGCTGCAATGGGATTCCCTAACTGTGGTGGGGCAATAGATGGAACACATACCCCTATCTTGGGACCGGACCACCAGGGCAACCAGTACATACACCGCAAGGGGTATTTTTAAATGGTGCTGCAAACGCTGGTGGATCACAAGGGACATTTCACCGACATCAACGTGAGATGGCCGGGAAAGGTTCATGACACTCGCATCTTCAGGAACTCTGGTCTGTTTAAATGGCTGCAGGAAGGGATTTACTTCCCAGACCAGAAAATAACTGTTGGGGATGTTGAAATGCCTACGGTTATCCTTGGGGACCCAGCCTACCCCTTAATGCCATGGCTCATGAAGCCATACACAGGCACCCTGGACAGTAGTAAGGAGCTGTTCAATTATAGGCTGAGCAAGTGCAGAATGGTGGTAGAATGTGCATTTGGACATTTAAAGGGTTGCTGGCGCAGTTTACTGACTCGCTCAGACCTCAGCAAAACCAATATTCCCATTGCTATTGCTGCTTGCTGTGTACTCCACAATCTCTGTGAGAGTAAGGGGGAAGACGTTTTGGCAGGGTGGGAGGTTGAGGCTGAATATGTGCAGCCAGACACCACGGCAGTTAGGAGAGCACAGCAGGAAGTGCTGCGCATCAGAGAAGTTTTGAAAACCAGTTTCATGACTGGCCAGGGTACCTTGTGACACTTCTGTTTGTTTCTCTTTGATGAAAACCCGCCCACTTGGTTGCTTCTAAATTCCCTGTAAGCTACCCGCCCTCCCCCCTTCGATCACAGCTTGCTTGCAAAGGAAATAAAGTCATTATCATTTAAAAAACATGTATTCTTTATTAACTGATTATAAAAATAGGGAGATAATTCACAAGGTAGCCCAGGTGGGGTATGGTAGGAGGGTAGGAGGGAAGGAAAAGTGGGGTGGAGTGGTTGGGTGCACGGAGCCTCCCCCTGCGTTCTTGGGCGTTTGGGTGAGGAGGCTATGGAACTTGGGGAGGAGGGAGGGCTGTTAAACAGGGGCTGCAGTAGCAGTCTGGTGATCCTGCTGCCATTCATGAACCTCCACCAGACACCAGAGCATGTCCGTTTGATCCCACAGTAGCCCCAGCGTTGCCTCATGCCTCCTCTGATCTTCCTGCCGCCACCTCTCCTCACATTTATCAGCCACTTTCCTGTAGTCTGCTATTGTGTCCCTCCACACATTCTGCTGAGCTCTATCAGTGCCGGACGACTGCATGAGTTCAGAGAACATTTCATCGTGCGTGCATTTTTTCCGTCACCTTATCTGAGATAGTCTGAGATGGAGGAGGGAGTCTTAAAACATTTGCAGCTGCTGGAGGAAAAAAAAAAAGAGTGAAGATACATTTTACAGAACAATGGCTATACTCTTTTCATGGTGAACAATACTATTCACATTACATAACACATGTGATTTTGGTACAAGGTCGCATTTTGCATCTTATATTGAGTGCCTGCAGCTTTGGTATTAGAGATTACACATGCAGTGCCGGGCAACAGAATTAGGCTTGCAGGTGGCCATGGTAAGCCATAGTCTTTCGGCTTCTGCAACCTTCATAACAGCAGTGCGCTCCTCTCCCATACCAAGCAAACCATGTTGAGTTGGCCATTTAGTGCTGTGGTTTTCCTGTTAACGTGCAGCAGCAGAAACCAAACTAACCCCCTCCCCCCATCCAATTCTCTGGGATGATTGCTTTACCCCTCACCCCACCGCGTGGCTGGTATCAGGGAAGATCCCTGCTAGCCAAACACGAACAGCTCAGGGCCAATGCCTCTCCCCCACAGCGTGGCTAACTGCGGAGAGGATTTCTTTTCAGCCACAAGCAAGCAGCCCAGTAGGAACGGCCACCTTTGAATGTCCCCTTAATTAAATTCCCGTATTTCAACCAGGTTACCATGAACAATATCACTCTTCTGAGGATAACACAGAGATAAAGAACGGATGTTGCTTGAATGCCAGCAAACACTGGGACCATACGCTACCAGGCTTTGTCATACAAGGATACCAGATTTCTTGCTACTAGCATGACGTGGTAAAGTGTCCTACCATGGAGGATGGAATAAGGCTCCTCTCCCCAGAAACCTTCTGCAAAGGCTTTTAGAGTACCTCCAGGAGAGCTTCATGGAGATGTCCCTGGAGGATTTCCGCTCCATCCCCAGATACGTTAACAGATTTTTCCAGTAGCTGTACTGGCCACGAATGCATCCCAAATCCTCAGGGCTACTTAATCATCAAAAAACACTTGCTTTTATAACATTTTTAAAAGGTACACTTACCAGAGGTCCCTTTTCCGGCTTGCTTGGGTTGGGAGGGTATTTCAGTCAGGGTGATAAAAAGATCCTGGCTGTCAGGGAGAACGGTGTGCTGTGTGCTCTCCTCAAGCTCGTCCTCCTCCTCCTCCTCATCTTCCCCTTCCGCAAAATCCTCAGGCATGGCAGAAAGTACCCCATCATCGGAGTCCATGGACAGGGGTGGGGGTCGTGGTGGCGGCCTCCCCTAGAATTGCATGCCGCTCAGCATAGAAGCGGCATGTCTAGGGCTCTGTCCCCGATTGTCCATTTGATTCTTTGGTTTTCTGGTATGCTTGTCCGAGCTCCTTAAGTTTCACGCAACACTGTGTTGAGTCCCTGCTGTAGACTCTGTCCCTCATGGCCTCGGAAATTTTTTGAAATGTTTTCGCATTTCGTCTTTTGGAAAGTAGTTGTGATAGCATGAATCCCTCTCCCCATACAGCGATCAGATCCAGTACCTCCCGTTTGGTCCATGCTGGAGCTCTTTTTCGATTCTGGGACTGCATGGTCACCTGTGCTGATGAGCTCGCCTGGCCAAACAGGAAATGAGATTCAAAAGTTCTCAGGGCTTTTCCTGTACACCTGGCCAGTGCATCCGAGTTGAGAGTGCTGTCCAGAACAGTCACAATGGTGCACTGTGGGATAGCTCCCGGAGGCCAATAACTTCGAATTGCGTCCACGCTAACCCTAATTCGAAATGACGATGTCGATTTCAGTGCTAATCCCCTTGTTGGGGAGGAGTACAGAAATCAGTTTTAAGAGCCCTTTATGTCAAAAAAGAAATTGCTTTGTTGTGTGGACGGGTGCAGGGTTAATTCGATTTAACGCTGCTAAATTTGAAACTCGTAATGTAGAGCAGCCCTTAAACAAGAGATAGTTTCCCTTTGCTTAATTATTTTAAAGGGAAAATAAATGAAAACAAATATCCTCCCAACTATAAGGACTATGTTTGATTTAAGCATGTCACATGCTCCTCAATATAATATCCAATAGCAATCTTTATTCTACTTGTTAGCCTTTTTATACATGATTTTACAATAAAATATGCAAAGATACATGCCTAAAATGGACCCTCAACCCTTTCAAACACTCCTTATCTTACACATTTTCTCTGTTATTTTTCAAAAGGATAAAGTACTATTTATATTTGATGGACAACAGATACAATCCCTTCTTCCCCCAAGTAACCTTAATAAGCTAAATCAATCAGGGTTGAGCATGACCACAAATTAAAAAACACACCTTTTTTCCTAGTTAGACTAAATATAACACCATGAGGGCAATACCATACTTATCTGGGATTGTTTAATATTATTGACCAACTAAAATATAACTTGTTAAATGTTATTAGTTTTTCCACATAAAGGAAAAAAGTCTTTTTTGCAGTGTCATCTACATATGTAAATGCACAGGAAAAAAAAAAGTGCTGAGTTTTCCAAACAATGCTAACCAAATTAAATAGTAAATATGTACTGTAGTACTTAGATGGATAATCCAGCTAACAGTTCCCTGATAAATCAAATATAACAGAAGTGGGAACAGATCTCTAGTATAGAGATTCAAACAAAAAAATGTCCTGGCATGAAGCTGTGTTAATTATGTAGAAAATACTTAGAGAGGTTTTGGAGAAAAATTTGGATATATTTCAGAGCAATGTATTTTGTCAGTCCAAATCGTAATGGACTGTGACAATAGTATGGTAATCTGGGATTGCGTGAAAGACAAAGAAAAACAGTTTCCAGTCTTGTGTCATGTTTACTATACTGCAGTTAGAATGGAGTTTTGTTATGGACTGACCATTACTGGTTTATGAGATAAACACAGAATAAGTCAATGTCACTAAAATATAGGTACTATTGGTGTTTTTTAAAATAGGAACACACCATGCAAAAGTATTTAAGTAAAATTGCCTTAAAAAAAAAAGTAGTGATTAGAAGGAATCATTCTGCCAAGAGGTGAACAAGTGCCGCTGGGTAAAAGTCCACTTATTTTCCACAAGTATTCACTTAAACTGCAAGCTGAAAATACCTATTTAAAATTCAGTATTCCCTTGAAGTTCTGTCACTGATGTTGCAGTGCAACTATTGAAAGTAGTGCACCCCTAACATGTATCTAGACCCATCTGTGATATTGCACTCTATATCACAGGTTTCAGAGTAGCAGCCGTGTTAGTCTGTATTCGCAAAAAGAAAAGGAGTACTTGTGGCACCTTAGAGACTAACAAATTTATTAGAGCATAAGCTTTCGTGAGCTACAGCTCACTTCATCGGATGCATTTGGTGGAAAAAACAGAGGAGAGATTTATATACACACACACAGAGAACATGAATGTAGACTCCCTCCTCAGGCCCTTCGTTACCAGCACTCCCAGCTATCTTCGAGACACCACCGATTTCCTGAGGAAACTACAGTCCATTGGTGATCTTCCTAAAAACACCATCCTAGCCACTATGGATGTAGAAGCCCTCTACACCAACATTCCACACAAAGATGGACTACAAGCCGTCAGGAACAGTATCCCCGATACTGTCACGGCTAACCTGGTGGCAGAACTTTGTGACTTTGTCCTGACCCATAACTATTTCACATTTGGTGACAATGTATACCTTCAAATCAGCGGCACTGCGATGGGTACCCGCATGGCCCCACAGTATGCCAACATTTTTATGGCTGACTAAGAACGCTTCCTCAGCTCTTGTTCCCTAATGCCCCTACTCTACTTGCGCTACATTGATGACATCTTCATCATCTGGACCCATGGAAAAGAAGCTCTTGAGGAATTCCACCATGATTTCAACAGTTTCCATCCCACCATCAACCTCAGCCTGGACCAGTCCACACAAGAGATCCACTTCCTGGACACTACGGTGCTAATAAGCGATGGTCACATAAACACCACCCTATATCGGAAACCTACTGACCGCTATTCCTACCTACATGCCTCTAGCTTTCATCCAGATCATACCACTCGATCCATTGTCTACAGCCAAGCGCTACGATATAACCGCATTTGCTCCAACCCCTCAGACAGAGACAAACACCTACAAGATCTCTATCATGTATTCCTACAACTACAATACCCACCTGCTGAAGTGAAGAAACAGATTGACAGAGCCAGAAGAATACCCAGAAGTCACCTACTACAGGACAGGCCCAACAAAGAAAACAACAGAACGCCACTAGCCATCACCTTCAGCCCCCAACTAAAACCTCTCCAACGCATCATCAAGGATCTACAACCTATCCTGAAGGACGAGCCATCGCTCTCTCAGATCTTGGGAGACAGACCAGTCCTTGCTTACAGACAGCCCCCCAATCTGAAGCAAATACTCACCAGCAACCACACACCACACAACAGAACCACTAACCCAGGAACCTATCCTTGCAACAAAGCCCGGTGCCAACTCTGTCCACATATCTATTCAGGGGACACCATCATAGGGCCTAATCACATCAGCCACACTATCAGAGGCTCGTTCACCTGCGCATCTACCAATGTGATATATGCCATCATGTGCCAGCAATGCCCCTCTGCCATGTACATTGGCCAAACTGGACAGTCTCTACGTAAAAGAATGAATGGACACAAATCAGACGTCAAGAATTATAACATTCAAAAACCAGTTGGAGAACACTTCAATCTCTCTGGTCACTCGATCACAGACCTAAGAGTGGCTATCCTTCAACAAAAAAGCTTCAAAAACAGACTCCAACGAGAGACTGCTGAATTGGAATTAATTTGCAAACTGGATACAATTAACTTAGGCTTGAATAGAGACTGAGAGTGGATGAGTCATTATACAAAGTAAAACTATTTCCCCATGGTATTTCTCCCTCCCACCCCACCCCCCACTGTTCCTCTGATATTCTTGTTAACTGCTGGAATTAGCCTACCTGCTTGTCACCATGAAAGGTTTTCCTCCTTCCCCCCCCTGCTGTTGGTGATGACTTATCTTAAGTGATCACTCTCCTTACAGTGTGTATGATAAACCCATTGTTTCATGTTCTCTGTGTGTGTGTATATAAATCTCTCCTCTGTTTTTTCCACCAAGTGCATCCGATGAAGTGAGCTGTAGCTCACGAAAGCTTATGCTCTAATAAATTTGTTAGTCTCTAAGGTGCCACAAGTACTCCTTTTCTTTTTGCACTCTATATGATTTTATAAAAATCTGCTAATGAGTGTGAATATAATGTAACTGGAATATGCTTCATGCAAAAGCTCTCTTGTAAGGTATCATTACAAAGTTTATACTCTACAAAGTTTATAATCTACTCTACATCCTATTTGTATAAATGTATCACTCTTGTATCTGAAACCAGAAATATGAACTATAACTCTGAGGTCCTACTGTAGTTATGCAAAGGGGCCATTAATGGTGGTTTGGAATCTTAATGGCTCCCATTAACCAGGACAATTACCTGTAGATGGCTCTGTTTTACTTGAAAGTCTTCCTGTATACCTGTGGGCTGACAAGTGGGTAATGAAGTCTTACAGTGACATGTGATCAAGTCACTTGAACTGGAATCCATCTTTAACCTGGTGCTTTTCCATTGAGAAGAGGGGTGGGAACCCAGAGGGACAAAGGATTCCCGCCTTATACAAAAGATATACAAGTGGGTGGAACAGAACAAAGGGGGCGGCCGTCATGAGAAATCCCCTAGCTACCACCTGAGCTGGAACAAGGGCTGTACCAGGGGAAAGGATTGTGTCCAGACTAGGAAGGCGTCCAGTCTGTGAAAGAAATTTACTGAAACATCTGAGGGTGAGATTTTATCTGTATTCAGTTTTATTACTGTACTAGACTTAGACTTGCGTGTTTTATTTTATTTTGCTTGGTAATTCACTTTGTTCTGTCTGTTACTACTTGGAACCACTTAAACCCTACTTTCTGTATTTAATAAAATCACTTTTTACTTATTAATTAACCCAGAGTATGTAATTAATACCTGGGGGGCAAACAGTTGTGCATCTCTCGCTATCAGTGTTATAGAGGGTGAACAATTTATGGGTTTACCTGTGTACACATTATACAGGGTAAAACAGATTTATTTGGGGTTTGGACCCCATGAGGAGTTGAGCATCTGAGTGTTAAAGACAGGAACACTTCTTAAGTAGCTTTCAGCTAAGTCTGCAGCTTTGGGGCACGTGATTCAGACCCTGGGTCTGTGTTGGAGCAGACTGGCATGTCTGGCTCAATAAGACAGGGTTTTGGAGTCCCAAGCTGGCAGGGAAAGCAGGGGCAGAAGTAGTCTTGGCACATCAGTTGGCAGCCCCAAGGGAGTTTCTGTGATCTAACCCGTCACACCATCGTTTACATGCACACTGGTAACATCCCTTGCAAACATATTCCAGTACGTAGCTATCATTAAGAAAGATTTTTCTAATATCTAACCTAATTTCCCTTGCTGCAGATTAAGCCCATTGCTTCCTGTGCCGTCTTCAGTGAATTGGGAGAAGAACTTGTCACCCTCCTCTTTGTAACAGCCTTCAGATATGTTAAAAACTTATCAGCTCCCCACTCAGTCTTCTTTTCTCAAAGCTAAATGTGCCTTTTTTTTTTTTTTAAATAAAACCTTCCCTCATAGGTCAGGTTTTCTAAACCTTTTATCATTTTTGTTGCTCTCCTCTGAATTCTCTCCAATTTGTCCACATCTCTCTTGACACGTGGCAGCCAATACTTGACACACTACTCCAGTTGAGGCCTTACCAGTGCTGAGAGTGGGACAATTACCTTCCTTGTCTTACATATGACACTCCTGTTAATACAGCCCAGAATGATAGTATCCTCCTATACAATTGCATCAAATTATTGGCTCGCATTCAATTTGTGATCCACTACAACCCCCACATTCTTTTCTACAGTAACACCTAGCCAGTTATTCTTCATTTTGCATTTGTGCATCTGATTTTTCTTTACATATAGTACTTTGCAATTGTCTTTATTGCATTTCATCTTGTTGATTACGGACCAGTTCTCCAATTTGTCAAGATCCTTTCAAATTCTAATCCTGTCCTCTTAACTGCAACTCCTCCCAGCTTGGTGTCGTTTTAAAATTTTATTCCATTTCATTACCCAAGTCATTAAATAGCCTATTTAGTGTTTTTAAAATAAAACCTTCATACAATGAGCATTAGAGTTCGCTGTGGATTTGAGGAAACCAAAGTCTTTTTAAAATAATTCTATTTTACTGATCACTAATGTTAAAATTGGGAAAAAAAGGTTCTGTAGTAATGGTATAATGTCAATTAACCTTCAATTTTAAAAGTTCAGAGTATGTTACTTTAGGACCATTTAAGTTGACAAACTAGTTGGAAAACTGGAAGAGATCAAGGCTGCAGTGGAACAATATTTTCTAAATAGATACAGAGAACAGGTGTTTGTGGGGGAGAGTTTAATATAAAACTGCATAAAACAGAAAATTTTCCATAAAAGCAAGAAAATAACTATGATTCAGGAAATTCTGATTAATTGTAATATTTATATATGCCAGATACTATGCTATGAGAAAGTATGAACAAGCATATTAAGGGAAATATTATGAAGTCATGGCAACAACTAGCACAGAAACTCTGGTTGTACAGCACTATTTAAAAATAAACCGAATAATGACATACCAGCATTAAGCTACAATGAGTCATACTGTCCTGTTGAAATACATATATTAGAACAGCCAGTTCTTTAAACACATTTGTCTTTAGGGCTTGGTTCTTACCCCCACCCCCCAGGAATTTTAAAAAAGTTTGCACAAGAGAAAAATCTGGACTGTGTCTTTTATACATTTAGTTTATTTACCACAAAAAGAAGGGAAATGTAAATATTTTATGCCTAATTTTTATTCTGTCATTCCAGATTACCAGAAGAGAAAAGATTGATTCTGCACAGATTTTCAACTGTACCTGGAGGCAGAGTCCAAGAGGATGTCCAGCAAAAAAAAAAAAAAAAAAAAAAAAAAAAAAAAAAAAGAGGCCACAGATTTCCCATTTTCAAAGTTAAAAATCAGAGTCCCCAGCTCATGGAAAGGCGCTAGCCTTTGAATCCTTTTCTGGCACTTCATCTGTTGGATCTGTCTCTGGCTAGCAGGAATGAAAGTTCTCAAATCCTCCATATCTTTCAGGATATGCTCCCTTCCTAAGACTCATGTCTTTGATCTCAAAAAATCTTTGCTGTCACAGGCAGCAGTCACAGCATCGCCATTCACTCTTTTCCATCGTTTGTTCCTACATAAAGTCCAGCCTCATCATGTCTTTGTATTCAGCATCCCACCACCTACACAGTGGTGACCTTTACATCAGGCTAACCTTGGTTGTGCTTGTATTATTTTCTTTGGGATGCTATCATCTTTCTTCTGCAGTGTTCCCACCACTGCAATTTTCTCAATTGTAGCCAGTCCCATACCCTGATTTCTTTTTTTTTTCTTAATTGGTCTTAAAAATAATTCCACTGGCCATCTTTCAAAAACACACAAACATACAAACCTTATCTCCACTGCTTCCAGCCTTTTTCCTCTCTCATTTACTGCAGCTGCTTCCTGACCACAGAGTAAGACTGTTAAGTACACTGGTTTGATAAAAATATTGTTTTGTACCAAATTTATCAGTTGATAATTGATATCAGTTGATGATTTTGTCAACTTCTTACAGCACATATAGTTAAGGTACATCTCCTTTTAACCTAACCCTTGGCAGAATCATCATCACTGATCAAGCTTCCTAGGTACACACAAGATTGTCCCTTTCCCAAGATGCAACCACTTTGTCGTCTTGGTGTTTACTGTAAGTACAATTCGACTACATCAGTTTTCCAAGGTAGCAAAGAGTACCATTAATTCACATCTGCCAGGTTGTACAATGTCATCTGGATAAATGAAGAAGCTTAACTCTAGATCACACGTCATGCCCTCCAAGTCATCTATTATTCTTAACGTCCACTTTAAGAACGTGATGAAAAATAACAGTGACTCCGCATCTCCTTGTTTTACACCAAACTGACTTAAACAAGTTGCTTAATTTTCTATCAGTTCTTATGGCACTGATGGGAAATCTGAAAATTTTATTTTACTTACTGAAAACTTCCTCTGAACTACAAGATCCACAAATGCATTAACTAATGGGCTCTCAGCCTACGTTTTACTACATAAGCAGAACCAGACCAGTCAGTCACTGACAGCAAAGAGTAGCCAGAGACAATGAAGAGCCCACCAGCTGAGAGCTTTCAAAAAGTTAAATATCAACTGCAGACTGGAACTTTCTAATGAGCTTATATGCAATAAACTGAACTCTTACTGTGAAACTATGAAATATGGGAGACACTTTATGATATTGTTACCACCAATATTATAATACTGCAAGGAACTTGACTAGATATGCCATGTAAGGTATCTACAAAAATGTTACAATTTGCCAAATTTGATAATCTTGTTTATATGTTTGTATCACCTTTGTATTGTGAGTTATAGATATGTATGGTATATCTGTATTTCCAATCTTTGTGCTGTGTTTCTGGGTGATACCCCCGGACAGAATGGCATCAACACTAAGCAGGCTTGATTGCCCATCAAGGGACATCAGTTATACAATGAACCCATTGAAACGAACTATGGGATATACCTTATGAGTCAGCAAGGCATGTGGTATGCTTATGGACAGAACTCAGAGGGCTTGGCTACACTTACATTTTATAGCGCTCTAACTTGCTGGCTCAGGGATGTGAAAAATCACAACACCTCTCCCCCCCCCCCCGAGCGCAGCAAGTCAGAGCGCTTTAAAGCTAGTACGCTCGGAGCTAAATCCCCTTGCAGAGGTGGATTACCAGGAGTGCTGGGAGAGCTCCTGATAATCCACACACGCACTTCAAAGCACTGCCGCGGGAGTGCTCCCACAACAGCGCTTTGAAGTTTCCAGTGTCGCCATGCCCCAAGGTTCTTCCATGCCCATGTGCTGTGAATCTTGTGTCTGGGACACAGGAAATACAAGCCAAATGGTAAAACGAATATAAAGGTCAACTGCATCATCTCCTTTGTGTCTTCACTCCTGCTTCTTACCTCTGGAGTAACTTTTCTACAAATGAAGCTCTAAACAAAGGACTGAATGACCCATCCAAGCTGTGGGTGTGTTTCAGAGGCACTTTCCTGCTTCCCCTCCTGTGGGTTCTGTTCTGAATCTGAAAGCTGTCCCCCTTCCTGAAAGATACCAACTGACTCTTGTGCCTGTAAGATGTGGATTTGTGCTTCCTTCTTAGTCCTCCCCCTCCCTGGAAAAATCAAGCATCAGAACACTGACATAGGTGAAGGAGTTTTGGGTTTGTTCCTAGATTTCCTGAGTAGTACAGCCTTTTTGACATATCTAATACATAGCCATACATAATCAACAAAGGAGGCTGTTTCAGAGAAATTGGAAGACTAAAAATGGTTCACTCAGCCATGGCCGTAGCTTACGAAAGTTCGGAAAAACCATGGCATCTCCAAATATATGAAGGTTCAACTGGTGAAAAGCTTAACTTTTCCATAGCAACATATGGATGTGAATCATGGAAAATGAATGCTGCTAACAAGAAGAAAACCGAAGCCTTTGAGATTGGTGCTGTGAAAACTTTTACATCCCCCTTTGATGGAAAACAACAACAAATGATTTTGCTAGAAACATTACTAGAGAGAAGCAGACCCTGCTGTCAGAAATCAACAGGGGCAAACTTATGTGTTTTGATCACATCAAGCATCAAGATGTAAATAACCTCAAGCAAGTTACCATGAAAAGAGAGGTGGAATGTCATCCTAGTCGGGAATGACCAGGAAAGAGATGGTTAGATGCTGTGCAGCAGCTCACTGGAGGTGAGCTACTGAGTGCTCAAAGCTAGTGACAGGTCAAGGTGGCTTCCAGAAATTCTACTAGGATGTCACCAGTGTTCAGATATGAATAAATGGATTTTTATTTAGTTTTGTGCTGTGAGAACCTGGGAAAGAAAGCAAGCCAGATGACTGTGTGGACTGGACACTGTACCTCCCTCGTTCTCTCTCTTTCTAGTTTGCCCCAGGGATTCTTGCCATCTGGTGTGACAGGAAGAACCTCTTGCTGGAATCCCCTAACTGAAGAGGAAGCAATCCAATTCCCCGGACCTGACCCTTCTTTTTGCCCGGTACCAAAACCTTTGCATACATCCCCTGAGATGGAGGCTTTGATTGAGTCTGCAGAATGGGGGACGCTGCTAGAGAAAAACTGCTATGCCAGATACACGTCCATGATGCTAAATTTGAAAAATGAACACTCTTCTGAACCCTACAATGAACTGAGGCTGGTGATGACAAAGCTTCTCAGAGGGATCAGGCTCCGGCCCTGAAAGGGGAAAGCATACCCTGGGACTGAGTGCTGGAAGGGAAGCCCCAGAGGAAGGGGGCTGTGGTCAGACTGAGGAACCCTCAGGCAGGCTGTTGAGAAAATCCCTTGGCGAAAGGGGAACATCTGTGCTCCATGCTCCTTGACTACTTCTCCTATGTCCCCTTCAGCCCTCTCCTCCCTCAAGCACTTCTAAGGAGTATGGAGCATGGGCATAAGAACCTGGACCACAGTTGTAGCCACATACACATGCACCACTATGAAAGGGGAGCTTGTCCCATTCTTTAGAGGGGTCATGTTCCAATTTTTCCCCTGGTTGTTGGCTCTGAAACCTGCTCCAAGATCCAGTGTTCTTGCTGCTCTGGGTCTGTGTTTACTGATCCTAGTTCAAGAGAGGGACCCTATGAAGGTCCTTGCCCCAGCTGCCTCTACTGGGAAGGGTTCCTGATCACAGAATATGCAGATACCCCTGATAGTGAAGCGTGGGGGGACATGCAGGGTTGCATGCTCCCACCCCTCCCAGATTGCTCTGTCACATGGTGTGATCAGCCCAGCCCGCTCCCTGCGGAGCAGCTGAGCCAGAGCAGGGAGAGGCAGAGGTAGGAGCAGAACAGCTGGGAGCTGAGGCAGAGGAACAGCTGGGAGCTGCACTGAGGGGCTGCTTTTCGGGGGAAGAGGAGGGAGAGATGGGACGACAACGACCGCCAGAAGGGTGGGCAAGACAAGCTGTTCTGGGGTGATCCCCTCCCCCACGGTTAGCAGGCACAGGCCATCTAGGCATTCCAAATGGGCTGGAGCAAACAGCATACATCTGTGCTTTTCCCCTTTTTCTTCCCCTTCTCTTCCATGCTGCATTTTTGAGTGTGCAGGGGCTGAGAACAATCACCAGTGGAGTCTCAGCTGTAGACAAGAACCAGAACCTTAAATTTTCAATGTAGGAGAGGATCAGAAACTATAGAAGGCTAATTTTAGAAATGTTTTTGCTCTGCAACAGGAAGTTTGGTAAACAGTCCTGCAGCTACAGAGACAGAATGAAAACTGGTAGGCTCTTCAGCATATCTCGCAATCAGTGACTAAACGGTCTAGGTCTGGCTCAGCCTATGCAGCTTCATGTAGACAGAGAGCTCAATGGTTAATGGATCTGTGGATCCTGTATACAAAAGTTAAGGATCCATTACTCTATACCAGTGGGAGGCAACCTGCGGGAAGTGACGCAGGCCTGGCACAGTTTCTGCGCCGCTCCCTTTGGCTGGGAATAGTGAACCACAGCCACTGGGAACTACGGGCAGCCATGCAAATGTAAACAAATGGTCTGGCAGCCTGCCAGTGGATTACCCTGATGGGCCGCATCCGGCCCGCGGGCTGTAGGCTGCCCACCACTGCTCTATGCTTACTCCAAACTTCTCGATGCTGTAAAAGAGTTTCTACTGCTCTACGCCTTAACTACCTTTGCCATTCATAGTTTTCCCAATTAGCAGTAGTATGAAATGGACATGAATCTCATCAGTCGCTGTTGTCCACAGGGTTCCCAATATCAGCAGCCAAAATGAAACGTGTCATAAGTAGAGCTGATAGCAACACCAACAGTTAAGTTGCCTAAAACTCCCCATTATAAAGACGCTGTTTTAGTTGTTTATAAATGCCAAATTTCAACCATTCGGGCTGAAATGTCTCCTGGTGGGTGAAGGCAAATTTATTTAAACGTTTCAGCTGTTTTTCAGAATGAGATTAAGGAAGAATAAGTTTTGCCATGTTAAAAAAATTTCTTTCAACTGTTTCGCTGAAAAACTCTAATCCCTCTGATTTGGAGCAAAGACTAGAAATTTGGCAGAGAATTGTGTCTTAGTGAAAATCCATCCAAATTTGGCTAAATTATAGGCCTTGGGGGGGTGGGGATGCAGTATGCACAGTTAGAGGCTTGCTAGAGTTTAGTAGCTAAATTGTCAGAAGATTCTGTGTGTAATGGGCATTCTCCAGCTCAGGAGCTTCTCCTGGTAGTGAAGGCCCTCTGTGGCAACAGAAGCAGGAATTAAATGCAGGGATCCCATCTCTCCTGTGCTTTCAATTCTCCCCTGCTGGTATCCACAAGGAGGTAACAACCTGACTGGAATTCAGTGGGCTAAGTCAAGGGAGGGAGAGGAATAGGATAGGGAGATGGCACACAGGCACAAGCTGTTGGGAGTAAATATTAGGGAACAGAGAGAGCATTTGGGGTGGACAGGGCAAGAAAGATCTAACCCACTACAGCACCTGTTCCAGAACCTGGAAATAGAATCAAGATTCCAAGTCTCAACATTCCTTTGCTGTCTAGCAAACAGCTGTGAAACCCACTGACAAATCGTGTCTCATCCCCCCTCTTGTTACTAGCCCACAAAGGATAACAGCCTACTACTAATATCAGTTACCTCTGTAGTTGAAGTGGTAGAGGTCTGTACAATAGAGCTAAAGGATCCAGTACTGCTGATGACTATTGTGGGGAGTTAACATGATTTAAATGATATCTTTAGGGTTGGTTTTATTTTATTTTACATCCAAAAACAACATTACAAGAACATCAAGGTTGCAAAAGTCATGCACTTAAAAGTCAGAAAGTGCTAGAATGAAGGCTAGCTGTGCAAATGTAATTCAGACCCCTTATGCTTATGCATTATGGCACAGTCTAATTATACGATCAGTGGGGGGTTTTCCCTGCCTCATTCAGTGTCCTGGATGCACAGTGCTCAGGAAATGAACTGGGTTGTATAGTGAATGAAGCTGTTGTCTGTACGACCCCTGTCTCCTTTGTTGCAGTAGTTGGAATGTGTGTAGTGAATGGAGCAGACGATTACAGGAAGAGAAAGGATCCTCTTGTGATTTAAGCACTTGAATGATACCCTGGAGAACTGAATCCTGCCATATAGTTCCTATGTGATGCTGGGAAGTTACTGATGCACAAATTTTCATAGGTGGCCACTAACTATTTGTTGCTTATTTTATGGGTGCCCAACTTTAGACACATGGGTCAGGTTTGAAAATGCTTCTGTAACTTCAAGTGAAGTCAATGAGAGTTGTAGTATAAAAATGCTAAGTATTGGGGAGAGGGCTCAATTCCTTTTTTAACTTTGCCAGCTGTGTGCCAGGTTATACGTTTGGACTCCAAATTATTCTCAATACATACCAGGACAGCCACCAATGGTAATTGGAGATTTGTACAAAAATCAAGGATAGACTACAGCCTTTATATAGTAACTGAACTATTAGTTATTTGTTCAGTACCATATTGTCAGTATCATTCAGTGAGAAAGTATTCCCTTCTACAGTCCCCATTTCTGCTCTCTTCCTTTCAAATCCTCCTCTTGTATCTCTTCCGTGTCTCTGCAAATCTCTTTTCTTTCCTCTGAGCTTCACCTCCAACCACCTCCTATTCATCCACAAACATGATCAGCGGAAATTGTTGAAACAAATCTGATTCATCACTGATGAAAACAAGTCTACTGAGAAGTTGTTTAATTGTACTAAACTTGGACCATATCCTCTACGTCTATACCATCATTCCATGAAAACACAGGCCTCAGTATTTTGCAGCGGACATCAATTTTGTTTATATTTTAACTGACAAATTATGACAAGACATTCATTGTAAATTAAATTCAAAAGAGATATCTACACATAGTTTTCTGTGCAGTTAGAGCAGGGATGGGGCAGCAAACAGGCTGCATCTGGCCTGTCAGAACTTTTAATCGAGCTCCCGACAAGGAGCAGGGTTAGGGGCTTGTTCCCAGTGTTCCCTCTAATTTTTCCCACCCATGTGCGAAATGAATTTTGTTATGTGCACCAATATGGAGGTGATGTGACACACACCTCCATGGAGGGGTATGAGGGCTCCAGCTGGCAGTGCAGGCTTTGGAGTGGGGCCAAGGATGAGGGGCTCAGGGCTGGGTGCAGGGGATGAGGGCTCCAGCTTGGGCTGCAGGCTTTGGGTGAGGGCCGGGATAAGGGGCTCAGGGCTGGGGCAGAGGACTGGGTGCAGGGAGTGCAGGCTCCAGCTAGGGGTGTGAGCTCTGGGGTGGGGCCGGGGATGAGGGGTTTGGGGTGCAGAAGGGTGCTCCAGGGCTACGTCAGGAGAGAGAGGACTCCCCCCAGCGCTCTCTTCCTCCAGCAGCACCTGGGCAGGGTGGGAGAGGCACCTGTCCTCACCACAGAAGCTCTGGGGCTGGGGCTGAAGGATAGCCACTCCTCCTCCAGGCCGGGCCACGCTGCTGCAGCCACACCTGGGCCCTATCTGACCACAGCTGTGTCCAGGTCCCTCCGACCATGCCTAGGCTTGGGCCATTCCAGCTGCAGCAGGTCCAGGCCGCAGGGCGAGTTGGGGTCGGGGGAGGGGTGGCCCTCCCCCAGCAAGTCTTCAGGCAGGTTCCCTAAGCACCTGTGCAGAGCTACATAGGTTGCTGCACAGCTGCGCCATCACATAGCTTACAGGGAAATTAGCTTACTCAGCTTCAGTGCTCCAGCCAGGGAGCAGGGTCGGGGGCCGCTCCGTGCACACATGCCCCAGCTCCGCACAACTCCTGGAAGTGGCAGCATGTCCCCTGCTCTGGCTCCTATGCGTAGGGGCAGCCAGGGGGCTCCGCATGCTGCCCCTAGTGTCGCCCCCCCCGCAGCTCCCATTGGCCGGGAACCACGGCCAATGGGAACTTCAGGGGCAGTGCCTGTGGACAGGGCAGTGCACAGAATTTCCTGGCCGTGCCTCTGCACAGGAGCCGGAGCGGAGATGAGCCAACTGCTTCCGGGAACTGCTTGAGGTAAGCACCATCTGGAGTCTGCATCCCTGAGATTCCCCCCCCTCCCCCGCACTCCAACCCAACCCTGATCCCCCTCCTGCCCTCCGAACCCCTCGGTCCCAGCCCGGAGCACCCTCCTGCACCTCAAATCCCTCATCCGCAACCTCACCCCAGAGCCTGCTCCCCCAGCCAGAGCCCTCATCCCCACTCCGCACCTCAACCCCCTATTTTGTGAGCATTCATGGCCCGCCATACAATTTCTATATCCAGATGTGGCCCTCAAGCCAAAACTTTGCCCAACCCCTGAGTTACAGCTATTTTAGAGCAAACACATCAAGGATTATAGCACTATAAAGTAGCAAATGAGCTCAATTTTCTCACTTTACAGTGCAAGGGATATTTCTGGAACATGTAAAGAAACTCAAATATGCATATTTATGTACAGTTACAATGCTGCTTGATACAACATCTGACCTAGGTGCAACAATTTTAGGAATATTAGGAGATAAAGGTTGATATTTTATGGAAAATTAGTTTACATGGTTGATTGATGGCAACACCCTTTACATAACAAATTAATGCAGTGCTGTCTGCAAAGGTCAGACTCATTAGCTGAACCACAACTGAACGTTGATTGCTAGTGCAGGGGCTCTCAGGACAAATTACTTGGTGGCCTCAGAGTGCGGCCATCAACTCTTGCTGGTGGCCACTTCGACACTTTCCTAAAATACTTAATTAGCTTCAGGAAAAACAAATAGATATGCACATATACACGTCCAAATCACGGTCATTTATTTACTGCTAGCTAGTATGTCAGTTGTAAAAACTGATATTAAACATACAAGTATCACTTTTCACAGCAGACTTACTCAGCCCTGGCAAGCCTGGGAACAAATTAAGCCCTGGTTGGGGAGTCAGGGAAGGTGGGGGAGGCCGGGGCGATGGTGATGGATGGGTGGCTGAGGGAAGCAGCTGTGCACCAGAGCCTGAAGCCCAGGGGACGGGACCTAGGGACAGAGCCTGTAGCTGGGCGGCTGGAGCCTGCTGCCGCACATCCAGAGCCTGGGGCTAGAGCCAAAACCCCACAGCCGGAGCCTACCACCCCAGGGCTGAAGCCCAAAGCCTGAGCCCCACCACCCCAAGAAGGTGGGAAACTCACCAGCTGCCTATTCCTCCAGCGTTGTGCCCCAGGTGTATCCAGAGAGGGGCAGGGCCCAACTCCTGCTGGCGGCCCCAGCAACCAACTTCAAGGCAGTGTATCCAGGACCAACTGCGGGGGAGTGGGAGCTGCACTGCTTTGCCCCTCCACCCCAATCACAGCCCAGGAGGCTGCAGCCACAAGAAAAGCCACAGGGGCAGCATTTGAGAAATGCTGAGCTAGTCTCTCTTTCAGGCCAATAAGATATTTGAGGGTAGTTAACATTGCCTTCCCACTATTCCTTTAAGCCAGTGTTTATCAACCAAGTCCATGTACCAGCACCAGTCCCTGAGATCTCCTTGACAGAGTTTAGGAAGGCAGCAAGCCAGTCCCTGGTATCAAAAAGGTTGAGAAACACTGCTTCACACAATCTCTGCAGTTAATAAGCAGAATCTGATTCTTCATATGAGGAGACAGCAGTCAGGTAAATATTGGAACTAAAATTAAATTAAAAGGTTGAGACCCAAGTTACTTTTACCATATTATAAAAGGCTGTATTTGTTATGTTTTAAAGCAGATACATTAACTCCCTGGAGTATGTTTGCTGCCTGGTTCCCTGATCAATAATGCTTCTTGTCAAATCAGCAGTTCTTAGTGAAAGCATTACTCAGATGCCCTCAAGGATTCCACTGCAGAACAATCCATGATGCAAAGTCACTTAACATTCAATATTGAATCAAGACTATCCAACTACTAAATGAGAAGTGTTCTTGTTTATGGGTATGAAATGTCACTTTTGATGCTCTGCAAAATTCCAGAATCTAAATGGTTGGGGTTTTTTGTTTTTAACTTTTTATTTCTATGTATCTCAGCACACACAGGTATCAACCAAGTACTGGGAGAGAGAGAAGTTTTCCCCGTCCCTGCCCTCTGTTCCTCCAAGTCTTCCATCTTTGATTTCTCTATCAAATAATTTCTAGATATGCAAACTCAAATTCCTAGTAATTACAAAGTCTGGTGGAGTGTCTCACCCCTAGAGTCCACTTACTGGCTATGCTTCTCTGAAGAATACCGAATGTTGATGTCTACATAACATACAATGCAGTGGCCAGGAAAAAAGGACAGGTAAATCATATGTAAAAAGTACAGGTAGTTTACTTTCAGGAAAATGCATATATAGTGTTGGACCAAACAAGAGCTCTCATTTTATTTGATTAGTATATAAAAGTAACATTCCTAGGAAGCTGTTTAAAAATAATTTTAATACATTTGCCATTGATGACCCAAATATTCTTTTCATGTTTCATCATCAAGCACAATTTCTAGCATACTTCAATTTAATATAGAACATTTCATGGCTAACCTGATTTTCTCATTACAAAGAAACTTTTCCCAAGTCTTTGGTTCAAAAGTATTTTCAAGTGATTCTATGTTTTTGAAGCCTTTCAAAGGCACAGAAACTGTGCTACAGTCTGTTTGCCAGCTAACGAACAAGAATAGCTTGGCAAAGGCAAGCTACAGTACGCTAAGTGTGACGCAGCAGCCTCTAGAAGCTCTCTAAAGTCTGAACGTTAACAAAAAGCAGTGCTACCCCTAAGAGTCCATTGCCTGAAGTTTCATACTCCAGCATTCACACAGTCAAGTCTACATCCTATGTTAGCCGTAACTGCTTCCTTCTAGTTTCAGTTTCTAGAAAAAAAAGCTTAAATTTTAGAAAAAAGGAACAGAAGAGGAGAAAAAAATGTAAAGAGTTACAGGTACAGAAAGTTACAAATGTAGAGTAAAAGTTAAAGTCTCTACTAAGCTGCTATCACAGTAGACTGCACGGACTCCAGAGAGTGAGGCCCAAGAGCAATACTGAGTGGGTCTACACTGTAACGTAAACCCAGGGTTAGAAGAATTTGAGTTTGCAGACGCTGTGTTTGTTAACCTAGGGCATGAGTGTCTACCCTCATTTGTAACCCCAGGTTAGGAACTGTTGAACCCTAGGTCCCAACTTGGTGATCCAGGCTCTACATTGCATTGTGCAGGACTGAGTCCAACCACCCATATCCCAGACTTCCTAGAGCCCTCCCAAAAGGGGCCACACTAGCCCTTTGTTTGTGGCGCAGTTTGGGAAAACCTGACTGTCCACCAAACTTGACTATCCAGAGGACAAAAAGTCAGACCCTGGGTTTGTGGGATACTTTTGAAGGACTTCTAGAGCACAGGTCCAGCGTGGCTACATATACACTGCAAAGCAATAATTCTTGAACCCTGGGTCAGGCTTACCTGAGGCTCAGAACTTCCATCCCTGTGCAATTCTTGGGTCCAAGCCCTGAGTTAGCATGATGTGTGTGTAGACAGAAATGGCATTACGCTTGATCCAGAGTTTGACCTCTGAGCTTAAACTGCAATGTAGACTTACCCACTGCCACCATCAAGCTAGTCCATACTCCACATATTTCTAGATACAGGGTTTATGGAAAGACACCTTCTTGAGCCAGAGTAGTAAGAGCAGTTACTATGTGGTGGGTTCAATTCCTGCTGTGGACAACATTTGCTTTTGAATTAAGATGTTCATTATGGTCCACAGAATACAGAAAGGAGTATCAAACCTCCTGGCAAATGCAACAGGAGCAGGGTTGCCAACCCTCTCAGTTTCACCACGAGTCTCCTGGAATCAGGCCCTATCTCCCGGAGGCTACTGCAGCCAAACCGGGAGATTTTGGGCGCTAAGAGTCTGACAGCACAGTGGGGCTAAGGCAGCTTCGTGACTGCCTTCGCTGCTCCCGGAAGCGGCTGGCACCATCCCTGCAGCCCCTGGGGAGGACAGGGGGTCTCTACACACTGCCCCTGCCCTGAGCACCGACTCCACAGCTCCCATTGGCCGGGAACCGTGGCCAATGGGAGCTGTGGGGGCAGCGCCAGCGGGCGGGGGCAGCGCACAGAGCTCCCTGCTCCCCTGCAGGAGCTGCTACCACAGGGATGTGCCAGGCGCTTTTGGGAGCCACCCATGGTAAGTGCCGCCTCCCTCACCCTCTCCTGCAACCCAACCCCCCCCACCCTAGCCCAGAGCCGCACCCAAACGCCCTCCCAGAGCCCGCACCCTGCACCCAAACTCCCTCTCAGATCCCCACCCTCTCGCACCCCAACCACCTGCCCCAGGCTCAGCCCGGAACCACCTCCTATACTCCGAACCCCTCAGCCCCACCCCCAGCCCAGAATCTGCACCCCCTCCCGCACCTCAACCCGCTGCCCAGTAGAAGTCAGTGAGAGTGGGGGAGAGCGAGGGACGGGCTGGAGTGAGTGGAGACAGTGCCTCGCAGAAGGGGCAGGATTTGGGGAAGGGGCATGAAAGGGGTGGGGGCAAGGGTGTTTGGGTTTGTCCAATTAGACAGTTGGAAACCCTAAACAGAAATAACAGGATGAAGTCAGAGGGAATTAGGAGACAACCAGCTCTCCCATCCTGACAGCAACTCTCTTCTGCTGCTATAAAAGAGGAACCATGAAAATATACAGCCAATCTGTTGGGCAATTAGATCAAAAACATTAAGTTTCTGTTTTGTTTATATTTAAGTTTTTAAATTAAGGCTTTTTACAAGACTCCCTGTATTGTAATTTTTAATTTTCAAATGACCATTTTGATTTAAAACACTAATATTGTACCTAATGCAAAAGAGCTAGAAAGAAAAGTAAACAAACATTTTTGACCAACCTGAGTGAAATGTAAATAACTGAAACAGACATCCTAAATAATGAATATTAATTTGAAATTGTAGTCATTTCTCCATTTCAGTAATCTGAAACACAGGAAACAAGAAAGTTTAAAGCTATTTCCAGCTTGTCTTTATCCTTTGTTAATTTTTATAGTCATTCAGCAATACAAATTGTGTAAAATCAAGAGCGTTTTAAATGGACAAAAAACTTTCGCTAAATAACTATGGTAATTAGAGCTGATTAGTTTCTCCTTTTCCTCTTACACTCTCACCAACCCCAAAAAACCTGAACACTCACCAGAACACCAGTTATTTCATTCTATATTAAATCTTCATAGAATACCTGCATTTTCTATTCTGGCAGTCAAATGAAAGAGTGGGATGTGTTCACGCAGTATCCAAAGAGTTAAGCATTTATATGAATACAGTGTGTGCGTGAGCACAAGCACATGTATAATTAGAAAAGCAAGAAGGGACTATTGTCAGTTTAGACGACATACCCAGATACTTTCATTTGAGCAATCCCCTTTGACATTTGAAATTTGCTATGAAAATTAGATGTCTATTCCAGACAAGGATTAAAATATTCAAAATTACAAGACTGAAAAATTGTATAGAATGTCGCAGTATTGTAGCTCTTTCAAAGATTAGCTGCACAGAATTAAACTTTTTTTTATTAAAAAATCCTGGAGGCCTTCTTTAAAAGTTTTGGGATTTTGTAACTGCTTATTTACTTTAGAAATAACAGGTATATCATAACTGTCCTTCCTTCTTTTTGCTGAAGAACTATTGAGAGGTCTCAGGAACAATTTGAGTTTTAGTACCTTAATTGAAGGAGCAGAGGTGTTGAATCTTTAGCGAAGGCTTCTTTTATTTAAACAGTTAGTTGCTGAAGCTAAACACATGTTTAAAGAAAGTTCAGTCTGATGAATAATCCCTTCCCAATTCAATTGCCCAACTTTTACTCCCTTGGCTCTTGTGATATTACCCATTTCACTGCTTCGCCTGTTAAAGTCTTCCAACCTGACTGACCTTAACTTAAAACATAAAAAACCAAGCAGAGCTCGTGATTGAAACCTTTCAGGCCACATTTGTGTCATAAAGCAGCAAAAAGGGGCACAAGACTATTTCTTAACCCAATCAGGTTACCTTTGAAAAGCATGAAATTGTCAGCATTTCTTTCAAGCAACTTGGTATTGAAAGAAATCAAATCAATTTGGTGTCCCGAACATTAACATTAAACTTCTCTGTAGCAGAGTCATTTTAACAGTGCATATGGAAACTAGTATTGAAAATTTTGCAAAGTATAAATAATTATACTATATCTTAAATCTATTAATTTACAGAAGTATAGAAACCTGGAGTTTATCATTGTGTAATCTTTGTCCCACATCGCTGGCTATAAATTAAAGAATGACACTGAGAAATAGCTGAACTGTTGATTTAATTGGGATAATTGAAAGGATAGTAAGCTACACAGATGCCCACATATGAAACCTCCTTATGGCAAAAATCTTACTTCAATATAAGTCTCTACTTACACCAACATGTATGTAGGCTAAATATTAAAAACTGTTTGCTCAGTGCTTTACTCCATCTTCCCATGTAGGAAACTCAGATTTGAAAGTAGTATTATGATTTGCACAACAGCAAATGGTATTTGGAAGCATGACGAAGTTATGCTGTTAGCCCCTAGATGGTTGCGTTTTTGGTTTATTTTTGTTAGGTAGGAAGTGGGGACAAGTAGTAAAGATAGTAAAATAAGAAGGGGACATGAATTTTGTGTATTCCCTAGCAGAAAGGCATGAAACAGCATTTACAGCAATCTTGGCAAAGTAACTGCTTCCCTAGCTGCAATGACATGAATACACCAAGATTCTATGATTATAGAGGGAAACTGGAAAATCGTAATAAAGGTATTGCCCCAGAGATGAAAATTCTTTCAAGGTAAGCTGTCAAGCAAGGTACTCAGGAACGTGACAGAGCATATATCACAAAATATAAGCACCTATCTGTAAAGTACTTACAAAAACAGAAAAAATGCTAAGCAAAAGCATAAATCCACAAATAATATGATCACCGTACTGATAAAGTGAAAGAATGTTTCCATGGATTTTAGCTAATACCCTACCTTATTAACAGAAGGTAGGGTATCATTTTACCAAACTCATTCAGTATTTTTTTTCAAGCTGCTAGCTAAATATCAGTTCAGACAAAATAGTTTCAAACTATTTGTACTAAGCAGCTGAAACCTAGTAGGGCTCTGAAAAAAATTAAAGCTGTTTAACAATTCATTAAACATGCAGTATGCATAAGGTCTACCTTAATAAAATGTAGACCTTAAGTAACTCACATTCTTCTTCCAGACGCCAAGTTCAGTTGCATAACTTCACAGACCAGCTTCAGTACCTGTCTTTTCCCTACACAGCTCTGTATGACCTCCAGTTTCACAAGCAGAATTCTCTCAGAGCTCATTTCATCATTTCCTGTTGGCTGCTGAAATCCTTGTAGCTCAAACTAAGGTCATTCCTTCACATTGCAGTGCTCTCACAGATCTCAGGTTTTTTCACAACCATTCCTGATATTTACGTACCGCAGTAATACGTCGGGACTGCCTTTCCTACACACTATAATAAATCTGAATGTTCAAAACGTAAATCTTTCATTCAAAGTATGAATTCACTGAAGACATTTTTAAGTATATGATTAGCCTAGTGAAGAGTTAAAGGAGAAAGTGGAGGTTTTTTTTTTAAACTATATCAGTGAAATTGAAGCTGTTGTGGTACCAATTTCCACAAATACACATGCACACCCTTAGGTAAGAGTTAGCTATGATGTTTCTATTTTTACAGACTTAAAAAGTTGGATTACTGTGTTTCAGGAAGAGTATGGGGGGGTTATAATCACTAATATAATACTGACACGGAATAGAAGTAGGATAAAGGCAACCAATTTCAAAAAAACTAAATTGTTTCACTTTAAAGTGCAACGAGAGCTTTTGCCTTTATTTTTTTTTTTAAAGTAGTAACCATTCAGATAAGTGATTTTTCGTTTAGATCAATTTTACCCCTAGCAGAAATTTCTTTCCTGTCACCATTAGTGAGGACTGACTGGCATGACACGCTACCTACAACAAAAGGCTCTGCTTGAAATAACGTAAAGAAGAAGAAAGATGAGTAGGTGGGGAAATAATAAGAAATCTGGCCCTCACAGCAACAGAGCAAACTGGAGGAAATAGGGAGAGAAAGGCAGACATAGACCTTCCTATGTAGTATGTCATTGGGATTTGTTTATGAAGGTCAGGACAGGGAATAGAGGTTTTGTCCTCTTCCTGTATTTTCTAAGTCCCAGGTTACACTAGAAAAGGCTTCTATATAGTTATACTGCAAAACCTTTTCCTAGTGTAGACACAGCTTATACCAGCCAAAACAGTTTGGTTATACTGGTTTGCTGAGTGAAATAAGCTATAATGGCATAAGCACTTTTTTGCAGATAAAAGTGCATCCATATTAGGACTTTTGCTAATACAGAAATGTCATTAAAAGTCACATTCCTAACCAACCTTACTATAGTGGCAAAAGATTTAAGTGTAGACCGGCCGAAACACATCTAAACAGATGTTGAGACTGAGCCCAAGAGAAGAAATTGCAGCTGTCACCAACAGATACCCTTCTGGAACACAAACCCTCAAAGGTAATGACTGCCTAAACCATCAAGGTACACCCATGCTTCAGACACCACACCTCATCTTCCAAAAGATATTAAAGTGCAGTCTAATAGTTATCTTTGTGCTGTCAAGGTAATGACTATTTATCATTTAGTACTATTTAGTTACTTCATGCAGCTGGAAAGTATTCATTTCCAACCACAATGGTTCAAAAAGATCAGATCTTAAAACAATCACTTCTACCACTATCCAGCAGAACTTTTGTTTGGCACTGGTGCAGAACTTATTGACTCCAGAGCTCAGAAGAATGTAGTTTTCAGTACTATCCATATGAAAGACACACCTGGCCTTTCTAATTCTTGTTTCATTTAACAAAACAGTGATCTGTTCCTTTTAAATGGATCAACAATGGAGCTTTTTATCCAAACTCTTTCCAAATCAAGATTTGAAAGGTTGAAGCAGGTACTTTAGAATTACAAAGAAAACAGAAAACGATTCAGATCTGAGACTAAAAATATTTAAGGACATTCTAGTGCTTAAAATAGGTAAGAAAATTATATTTTTAATTAAGTTAACTAACTTTTAAGCTAAACACACCAAATTGTTCTTTAGACAGTTTATCTTTTGAATCTTATTCACTGCAGATAAAGACAAAGACAAGACAGAGCTTGAAAACAGACTGTTGAGTTTTGGATCATGTTTGAACTCTGTTTAAACGCTGTTCCAACTTAAACCATGGTTCAGATAGGCCTCCTCATTCACTTAACTCTAGCCCAGCAGTTCTCAAAACTGTGGGTCTGGACCCCAAAGTGCAAGGGCCAGCATTAGACTTGCTGTGGCCAGGTGGGCTGAAGCCAAAGCCCAAGGGCTTCAGCCTGGGTCATGTAGTAATTTCAGGGGGTCGCGGTGCAGGGAAGTTTGAGAACTGCTGTTCTAGCCAATTTCACTTTCAGATTCTCATACTGCAACATGAGGTTGCCAACACTGTAAGGAGATATTGATTGCTACATGCATTTACAGGGAATTTAAGCATTTATATTTGTGCTGATTTAAAACAAAGACTTCACTGACATTTTTAAGTTTTCATGTATTTAGGGTTTTTTTAAATAAAAAAATTACTGCATTACTAAATCATAGGTCTTAAAATATCCCTTTAAATACCAATGTCATTAACAAATTCAAAATCTTACAAGTAGTTTAACTAGCAAGTTGAAGGTTTGTTCAGGCTTTCTTAAGCCAGTTGCCTTAGAACTAAAGTAGTAAACTAAAATTTTCACCGTATACAAAAAGGCATTGCCTTTAGAAACATGGAGTGAGCGGGGGACGAGGCCTCAGAGAAGGGCCAGGGCAGGGGTGTTTGGTTTTGTGTGATTAGAAAGTTGGCAACCCTAACTATAGCTTTAATTAAATTAAATGTACTAATATGCATTGTTGTAATCCCTACAGTCACCCACCCTCAGAGGAAAAAATGAGGGTTACAATTTGAGAAGAAATCAGATGCAGAATTACCAGTCCAGGATACAGTGATCTATTTGAGAGTTCACTTTATTTTGCCACAGGCCTCTTGTTCTTTTTTGCTTTACTGATTCTGTAGTCAAACAGCAACAAGCTGTGCACTATTAACATCAATAATTCATTTGTGTTCCGATGCAACAGGCAATCCAAAGCAGCAGTTACTGTTTGTTTTAATTTCAATTTAAAGTATACTTAGTGAACCACTGGAAAAAAGGTAAATTAAAAGAAAAAATATTTCTGCACCTTCACGAACAAAGCCATTTTAGAATTAAAAAGATATCAAACTTGAACCTCAAAAGAGGTAATTCAAATCCAACTTCTAAAACTAATCAATTATACCAGACCTACATATTGTTTCCTCCAGCCTTTAATGCAGCCAAAGGAAGAAAAATAATTCTCCCTGGGACTACAGGTTTATATTATACAGTTACTTCAATATTATAAATAGGAATTGTTAGGCAACCTTAAAAGACAGTGCTACCAGCCTCTCCTACAATTATTCAGGTTTTTCTCCTATATTTGTAGATAATGTTTGTTAAATTTGAGCTTACTTATACGTTTATATTATACACTATATTATAATATACATTTATATTATACACTATGTTCTGCTAGTGAAGCACTCAACTAGCCTTCATGTAGAATCAGTCTACACCACTTCCTTGCCCTCATTTTTACATGCATGTAAAAAAAACTCTTTTTTAAAAAAAAAAAGATTTAAGGCCAAAGCAGCTGAGAGTTTAAAGCTACAAACTGGAGATCCAATAAGAAGGCATGGATAACTGGAGTTATTTTTTCATAATGGCTGACTCTCTATGCCATCCCGCCATGGAAGAAATACTGTGCCAAGGAAAATCCTGATTTCAAGATTTTATTACTTATTGATAATGCACCAGCTCATCCAATCAACCTGGACGACCTGTGCAAAAACGTAAAAGTTGTCTTTTTGCCACCTAACACCACAACACTCACCCAACCCAGGGATCAAGGAGCCATCGCTGCATTTAAGGCATATTAAATATACTGTACTTTCAACCAGCTCATCAGAGGCACCAATGGGGAAGGCAAGCCTACAATTTGGCAATTTTGGTGTGACTGCAACATCCTCAAGTGCATCAATAACATTGGTGAGTCCTGGGCTGAAGTTACTCAGGCATGCATGAATGGTGTGTGGCAGAAGTTGTGGCCTGAATGTGTCAATGACTTAAAAGGATTTAAAAATGATGTCCCCGGTTTGAAGAAAGATATCCTTGGCTTGGCCAAGGAAGTGGGTTTTGATGAGGTGGAAGAAGCCGACGTTACACAACTTCTGCAATCACACAGAGAAGAGCTAACTAATGAAGATCTGATGCAACTAGAGGTGATGAGAGCAACGGAAGAATAGGGCCAAGAAGTAAAAGAAGAACCAACCCATCAAAACTTGACTGCCAAATGCCTTCTGAAGCTTTCCAAATGATTGAAGCTGGCTTGCAAATCCTTAACGATTACGATCCTAAAATGGAACCCAGCTCCAAAGTGATTAAGGGAGGTGGTCATGTAATGAATTGTTATAAAGCAGTTTACCAAGAAAAAAAAAAAAGAAAGCAAAACAACAATCTCAAGATGTGTTTTTCCTAATTGGGAAAGTTCAGCAAGAACAGCAAGAGGAGCAGCTGCATGATCCACACTCTTCCACCCTTTGACTCTATCACCTCAACCAAGCTTCACAATCATCATTGCTGAGTACAATATTAAATTGTTTGTTTAAAATTGTTTAAAAAACTTATACTGTATATGTATATAATGTCTTCTGTCTGGCAAAAATAATTTCCCTGAAACCTAACTCCCCCCCATTTACATTCATTCTTATGGGGAAACTGGATTTGCTTAACATCGGTTCACTTAAAGTCACATTTTTCAAGAACATAACTACAATGTTAAGTGAGGAGTTACTGTATAGATCTTGGCTCTGCCTCTTCTGGTTTGTGGGACTTCTGGGATGGAATGCTGAGGTCCAAAGTAACATGGGGCAATAAGGAAGCTCAAAAAAGTTGGGGTCCCATGTACCACTGTTCCCTGAACTGGGATCTGGGAGAGGAATGGCCTCTGGGAGCACTGCTACAGTGGAAAGGAGTTACTGTTGTTCCCAGCAGCTTGTATTGTCCAGAGGCTGCATAATATGGCTGGGAGCTGGTGTGCAATGCTACATTGCCTATTGCCTTAATAGTAAGATGCACTGCAACAGGGCATATTGGTTTTGTATTGCCTCCAGGAGTTACCTCTGAATCTCTTTTTCCATACTATCTTTGGCCATGGCAGTGCCCTTTCCTGACAACGAACATGTTGTCCTTCACCACAGCAACGATCTCCCTGGAAAGCTCCTTATCGGATTCCCCTCAATCCTCAGATACTACCTCCACCTCTACACATTTTTGGCAGGTTTTTTAGGGCTATGTAACCATGTCCCTGAACACTTCATTGCAAATTTTCCATTTTCTTCCCCTCAGGTTTCACAGCTGCTCCCCCATTAATAAGGGTTGTACTTGCAGGTTTAGCCAGTGCAGGTGCAGAGGTATTAAAAAAATGACAAGTTGTTATTGTTCATATTCTAGAGAGTAAAGGATTATTTTTTACATGCATTTCTTGCTTTACCTCTCAGATTCTTCCCACTCTTGGGGGAACCTTGGAGATGTTAAGTGGTATGTGCACAGGGAATTTTTTCTGTGCAGTCTCTGTTGCATAGCTTTGCCATTGTGTCTTGGAGGCTAGGTGGGATCGAGAACTATGTTTCCAGTCTGGGAACAGGGTTGGGAATTATGTTCTCAGTCTGGCTTTGCTGCCCCTTAGAGATATAGTTATATGCTGTTGGAGGGTTTAGTGGAGTTACTCTGGGGTGGGGCTAGATAGTAATCCTCTCTACATCCCCTTTAAGATGACATTACACTGAGAAGATGAGTGGGAGGCAGAGAATGGCCTTATACAAAAAGGCAAAGGGCAGACCAACAAGATACACTGAAGTTATGCACCAAGATGTTCCCCCTACTCCAGGACTGCTGCAGGAGTGAAGGGGAGTCATAAGGTACACTGGTGGGGATGGCCATGCAGCTATTCCTCAATCTCCAATAAAAATTGAGCAACTTCTCAACCTTATATTTGTCTTTATTTCCCCTGCAGACATGTTGAAAGTGCAGAGAAAAATATATAGGGCTCTGCAATGACAGCCTGAAGCATTCACTGTTACCAATCTGTAAGAATGTATGTTACAGGGCTCAATAAAGTCTGCTGCATTTGGCAGCACTTCAGTGTACTGCCCCTCTTCCCCCCCCCCATTCCCCCAAAAGGCTGCTCAAATTTGGCCCAGCTGCCCCATCGTGACAGAGGATTAGCTGGGACAAATCTGAGTGAGTGGCATTGCAACCTGGTGCACAGGGTTGCCATGCCACTCAAATATGGCCTGCCCACCCAAGATACTTCCTCCGAAATCTGCCACCCTAGGCAGCTTCTTAGCTTGTCTACATCTAGAGCAGCCTCTGCACAGGGCATTTACAGGGGAGATACTCTGCAGCTTTACAGGCATGCAACATTGATGTCTAACTCATGTAAAGTAAGAAAACTAACCAAAAACTTTTTTCCCCTGTAACTGCAGCTCAATAAACTTTTGCATTTCACTCAAAAGAATGTCTTCCTTATTTGAATACGACATGGGAGAGGGTCGAGCAGTGGCTATCCACCATTTTGGGTCAGCAAACAGCAGCAGTAGTGTAGTGTTCGCTGAGCAGAACAGCTGAGGAAGGGGAAAGAAAAATAGTACATGGGCATGTGGTTTACACAGTGTAGGCCTGAAAATGGTAGCTATTAGTGGCTTTAGCAAAAGATGGGGGCAGATTACCCCATCAGATTAGCCGCCATTTTGAAAGGTAAATGAAGGAGTGAATGGACAGTATGGGCTGATGGGGGAAACAGAGACCTTGGAGTCGGAAAGACTTCTAGCTCATATCTGCCTACGATGGCTGTGGCCTTGGGGCTCCCAGAACAGAAGCTAGCATGGCTGTATAGCATAATAAATTAAAACAAGAAGAAACTTTAAAAATATTAAAGTTACATGCTGTGGTCCCCTCCACAGGATCAGTCTCCTCAGTCCTGGTCTGGGTTGCGGCCTGGGACTCAGGGTTGGTTGCTGCAGGGCAGAATTGGGCCTATGTTCTCCCGGCTCGCATCAGGGTCTTGAGTCCTAGACAGATCTTAGCTTTCCAGAGAGATCTCTTCACTGGTCTCCTTGTGCCCATCCCCCACATGACACTTGTTGGCCATCCTGGGAGGGGGTGGGTGCAAAGAGTAAAAAGGAGGGGGTGGAGCACCGGCCAGCAAGTTCCACAAATTGCCTAGGTTGGGTGATGGTTTAGTTGTATAAAATCCTGTCCAGCTCCTCAAAAAATGGACAGGTTACATATCCCCGGACAGATTTTTTTCATTATAATGTAGGTGATCCTGAGCTATTTGGTCTCTATCTGGCACGGTTCGGCGCCTGGATCATGGCCACTCAAAGACATTTACCTAGCTGGCTGGCCACAAGAGCTTCCTGCACTGATGCTTTTCCCTAGATGGGAATTAGATGCAGGGTCTCAGCGTGGCTCCAAGCATCTGCTCAGGGTATGCTGTAGGGCATCTGGAGTTTGTCACAGCTATTGAGACAGAACGGAATCCAGGGGCAAATGGACAAAATCTGGTTGTGTACCAGCTTATAAACGGGAGAGGGACATCCAATCAAGTTGACCCCAGTACCATGCTGGACACACAGATAAAAAGACACGTCAGTAATGGCTGACTGTAAAGTAGTATGGGATAGATAGTGGTAGATTGCCAGAGTAGTTGGCAGCACCATTATATGCACAGGTACAAACCAGACTACCTTGCTTCGCAGCAAAGTCAGTTCACTTTAAAAGCAGACTCCAGAGTTCACAATAAATGCAGAGCTAGTGTACTGTAATGAATTGCATCATGTGTATACAAGTGTTCTCAAACCAAATTAACTCAACTCAATTCCATGTAGACAAGCCATAAAACTAGTTAACGTTTAGGACTTAACTTGAGTCTAGATGTATACCTGTATAATTGTCCGTCAAATGTGATACAAGCTCCCACTATCTATTTTAGAAGTGCTCATGAACTGGTTCAATACCACCATAAAAAGTACTACATTTAACATTTTGAAGTGCATAGAAAATATGCGCCTTGGGATATTTTTTTCAAAAGTAAATTTTGATTTCTGAAAGAACAGTGGCCCTATCACTAATGCAGAGTAACTGAATAAGATATGTGATGGTCATAAAAAAAGTGTATTATACTGCTTAAAAAATTAAACAGTTCATTTTAATTTTAGTGTAGTAACTCTGTTCTCTCTCACTAAATTCCAAATATTTAAAAAACTTAAATTAATGAAAAGGACTTGTCAAGCTAACAGCATTCAGATCTTAAGAAAACAGTTTAATGTTCATGCCTTTGGATATTTATATTTCATTGTACCAGGGCGGGGGGGGGGGGGGGGAGAATATGAAAGGGAAAATAACCACCCTTCCTTTCCCAATCACTGCCACAGGGGATTGGAACATACAGTATGCTATGTAGCAGTAAATCAAACTTACTTTTTCATACCTGTCCGGGCAACCGTACATTACAAAAAACTCGGCGACGATATACACTACAGTTTCAAAACAACTGGGGTCAAACTGTATTGCGCGCTTGATGGACCAGTAAGATTTGGGAAAAGAGGAAATGCTGTGCTTTTCTAACAGTAGTTACTCCACCAGATCAAGGAACAGAAGTGATGGGCTCTGAAAGCCTAAGAATAATGGCTGTGACTCAGGACATTCAAAATGGAGGAAATCTTCCAAACTTGACAGGAAAAATCCCCTTCCCTTCACCATCAGAAAATAAAGTTTATGGCCTGTTCAATTTTTCATTTTATATTAAATGAAATCAGTTTAACTTCTGCTAACACTGTCAAAAGAGGAGTTGTTGTCAGGGTGGAAAGTCTTGATTTAAACCATCAACTTTTCCATTTGTACTTCAGTTATTTTATATATGGAGAGGTGCACTCTCACTGGTTGATATAACCATTAAAACATGTTGATTTACAACTAAAGAGAGCCTTCACCCTAGATTTGGTACATCTTTTTGCTACCTAGGAGAGTACTCTATAAACTACATATATTTGTTTAATTATATAGCTTAATATTTTCAGATTCTTATTAACTGTACTTTTTAGTATGTTGGAAAATGGTAAATGATATACTGCTTACTTAACTAGATAATTAACTGTTTGCTCATGAGTTATGTCAAGCTGCATTAGTATGGTAACTGCAATTTAAACACACAAAACAAATTTTACAGGTTTTGTTTTTTTTAAACAAAACAACCTTAAATGTTTTGGATACAAACTTCAGGTGTTCTTCCATGAGCTGGATGGTAAGTGCAAGTCTACACTTAAAATGCTGCATCAGCACAGCTGCACTGCTATAGCACTTTAATGAAGTTGCTCTAAGCCGAAAGGAGAGAGCTCTCCTGTCAGCAAAGTTAATATTTATGAAGAGGTGGTAGCTATGTCAGCGGGAGATGCTATGCCACCGACATAGTGCCATTTTTCACACCCCGAACAACTTAGTTATACCAATATAGGTCTGTAGTACGGACCAGACCTAAGTTTTCACAGTTGGAGGAGTCATAAATGCCCATAATTTGAGAACTAAGCCAATCAGAGCTCAGGTAGGGAGACTCTACAAAATGGGACTAAGACCATACAAGTGGGCTCAGTGTATGATCCTGATGAGATACATGATATTGTCTCTTGGAGTCAGAGGCTGGGTCCCAGCGCCTGTGATGACTTTGCCAGTCTCTTGCACCCAGTAGCACAGCCCCTGGGTTCCTCACAGAATCAAGTCCTTAATACAATACATGATCTATTGTGCTATATTTATAAAGGCTGACTTCAAAAGTTAGAAACAGGGGAAAAATACTTTCTTTATATAGAAAAGTAGCCCTTAACTCAAAGTTTTGGACAGAGGCTCATGGATTCAGCATAATTATTTTTTATTTAAAACGTTTTAAGAGATAAGTTTAAGCCTTAACATTTTATATAGAGCTGTCAAGCGATTAAAAAAAGTAATCATAATTAATCGTACTGTTTAAACAATAGAACACTATTTATTTAAATATTTTTGGGTGTTTCCTACATTTTCAAATATATTCATCAGAGGAGAGAAGTTCTGGAACAGCCTTCCAAGGGAAGGAGTGGGGGCAAACGACATATCTGGCTTCCAGACAAAGCTTGATAAGTTTGTGGAGGAAATGATATGATGGGATAGCCTAATTTTGGCAATTAATTGATCTTTGACTATTAGCAGTAGATATGCCCAATGGCCTGTGATGGAATGTTAGATGGGGTAGGATCTGAGTTACTACAGAGAATTCTTTCCTGGGTGTCTGGCTGATGAGTCTTGCCCACATGGTCAGGATTTAGCGGATCGCCATATTTGGGGTCGGGAAGGAATCTTCCTCCAGGGCAGATTGGCAGAGACCATGGGGTTTTTTCGCCTTCCTCTGCAGTGTGGGGCACGGGTCACTTACTGATGGATTCTCTGCATCTTGAAGTCTTTAAACCATGAGTTGAGGACTTCAATAGCTCAGACATAGGTTAGGGGTTTGTTACAGCAGTTGGTGGGAGAGATTCTGTGGCCTGCGTTGTGCAGGAGGTCAGACTAGATGATCATAGTGGTCCCTTCTGACCTTAAAATCTATGATTTCAATTACAACACAGAATACACAGTGTACAGTGTTCACTTTATATTTATTTTTGATTACAAGTATTTGTACTGTAAAAAAATAGTATTTTTCAGTTCACCTAATACAAGTACCATAGTACAATCTTTTTATCATAAAAGTTGAACTTACAAATATAGAATTATGTAAAAAAAACTGCATTCAAAAATAAAACTGCGTGAAATTTTAGAGTCTACAAGTCCAGTCAGTCCTACTTCTTGTTCAGCCCATCGCACCGACAAACAAGTTTGTTTACATTTGCAGGAGATAATGCTGCCTGCTTCTTGTTTACAATGTCACCTGAAAGTGAGAACAGGGGTTCGCATGACACTGTTGTGGCCGGCGTTGCAAGATATTTACGTGCCAGTTGTGCTCAAGATTCATATGTCCCTTCATGCTTCAACCACCATTCCAGGGGACATGCATCCATGCTGATAACGGGTTCTGCTCGGTAACAATCCAAAGCAGTGCAGACAGATGCATGTTCATTTTCATTATCTGAGTGAGATACCACCAGCAGAAGGTTGATTTTCTCTTATGATGGTTCAGGTTCTGTAGTTTCCACATCGGAGTGTTGCTCTTTTAAGACTTCTGAAAACATGCTCCACACCTCGTCCCTCTCAGATTTTGGAAGGCACTTCAGATTCTTAAACCTTAGGTCGAGTGCTGTAGCTATCTTTAGAAATCTCACATTGGTACCTTCTTTGCATTTTGTCAGATCTGCAGTGAAAGTGTTCTTAAAATGAACAACATGTGCTAGGTCATCATCTGAGACTTCCAGAACATGAAATATATGGCAGAATGCAGGTAAAACAGTGCAGGTGATATACAATTCTTCCCCAAGGAGTTCAGTCACACATTTAATTAACAAACACTTTTTTTTATTTTATTTTTTTTTTAAAAACAAGCATCATCAGCATGGAAGCATGACCTCTGGAATGGTGGCCAAAGCATGAAGGGACATACGAATGTTTAGCATATCTGGCATGTAAATACCTTGAAATGCCAGCTACAAAAGCACCATGCAAATGCCTGTTCTCACTTTCTGGTGAAACTGTAAAGAAGAAGAGGACAGCACTATCTCCTGTAAGTATAACAAACTTGTTTGTCATAGCGATTGGTTGAACAAGTAGGAAGACTGAGTGGACTTGTAGGCTCCGACGTTTTACATTGTTTTGTTTTTGAGTGCAGCTATGTAACAAAAAAAATTCTTCATTTGTAAATTGCACTTTCACAACAGATTGCACTACAGTACTTATATGAGGAACTGAAAAATACTCTCTTTTATCACTTTTTACAGGGCAAATATTTGTAATCAAAAATATACTCTGATTTCAGTTACATCACAGAAAACAATATAGATGAAAATGTAGAAAAACATCCAAAAATATTTAATAAATTTAAATTGGTATTCTATTGTTTAATAGTGCAATGATTAAAACTGTGATTAATAGTGACTAATTTTTTTAATTGATTATTTTTTTTAATCACGCAAGCTAACTGCAATGAATCAACAGCCCTAATTTTATATTAAATTCAGATTTCATTTCAAACAGGTTTACTTTTAAAAAGAAAGTTATAATTTAAACAAAATTTTAAAAATCCAATTTGAAAATATCAGGGTTTTTTTATTGTAAAATATTGATTTTTATTCACCCAGCAATTCTATGAAAACCAAATGGCAAACTGGAATAAGGGTGTGCCTGTCGATATGTTAGCTATGGAAACGACAGGAATAAAGGTTTCTCTTTATCATATAAAGATCTTTAACTCTTGATTCTATTTTGTGTTCCACTAGTCACCAACACTCTGCTGCTCAATTTTCAAATTTAAAACTCAGTGTAGAAACTTCTGGCATTAATATATTTACAGGTTATTTCTACATAGAAAACAGTATGTAGTTAGAAACAGTGATGTTCAAAGTAAATTCCTGAAAACAGAGAGGGTTGTAGTAAATAGAAGCTTCAAGGAGATTTCAGTAATCACTCACTTTCCTGCAACCACATCAGACCCTATCATAAGAAAAGTTCTATATGAAATTTGATGAAATAGCATTTATTACAATACTCGGAATACAAACATCTCCTTCAACTGTTCCATTCCCAGAAGGGTAACATTTTCTTACACTTTTCTATACTAATGCAAATGTCTAGGTACACTTCGCCAATGCCAGCAGAATAAGAAAAATAATTGAAGTTGTGACATTCTCTATCAAAGGGGAGGATGGCTTATTAACAGCTGAGACTTTGAAACGACAATTTGAACCATTAGAATGACATGATCAATATTACAGCTAATCCTGTAAGAGAGAGTGAGCTCTTACTGAAGAACTCAAAAGCCAAGTTAGAGTTACTCCTCGCTGCACCCATGGAATCCCAAAAGAATATCTTAAAAAAAAAAAAAGCCACCACACCCACTATTTATTTGGACAAAGATGATCTGAAGCCCAGGCTACTGTCTTGCATATTTCTTATAGTGTGACCTCTGCCACTTTGCCTTATAAGGCGACAGCTCTCGTTTGACTGAGATTTGAAGAATGCCTTCACCAATAATTACTTTACCCACCTAGGTAAAACAGAGGGAAATTACACAGCACTCTAAATAATCATCCAAGCCTTTGGGATATTCTGAAGATGTACCTGAAATTGCCTCTTACATACCTTATTAACACATCATGCATTTGATGAAGTGACCTGTAGCTCACAAAAGGTTATGCTCAAATAAATTTGTTAGTCTCTAAGGTGCCACAAGTACTTCTTTTCTTCTTATTAATACATAGGCAGTAAAATGTATTCCTTTCCTGCTGCAACAAAGTAAAACTTCTTGTTTAAAGTGAAAGAAAAACCCTTTAGATGGAAATCAAGAACTGCTGAGAAAAACCTTTAAGACACTCATGTTTGGCTCTTTACAGGATAGCATCTGCAGCTCTCCTACTCTGGATCAGACACTCTGCTATTTTGAAACTCAACAGTAAAGCCTTGAGAACTAGAACAAGATCTGCAGCTATGGTTTACTAGAGGTTTTAGTTGCCCCATATATCTTAACAGAACAAGATTTAACTGGATATGTACTGAAAATGTGTTGTGGCCCATTTTATTCCTGATCATTCTCCATGCTAAAGTAGAAAATTGCACAATTAGAATTAGTGTTCAAGTCCTTAACTAGTCCTGTATACAAGAATTCCAACAACAGCACATACGATCAAGCCTTTTATGCTTTAGTGTTTTCTGCACACTGGAGAATATTTAAACTATCCAAATTCCTGACATCCCTAGTTTGAGACTGCATCACGATCTCTTCCATGCTAAGCCTAACTACGAGTGCATAGGGTGATTTCTAGTTTGTGACAGTATATTTGCCCCTTGATAAGGGCAGCTGAAAACTACTTATGTAGTTAGCTTTGTGTCACTAAAAGTTTGTGGGTGACCCACATTTGGTGCACACCTATTCAAATAATTACTTTATCATTTTCCTAATTATGAGAAATTGGCACAACCAGTTTCATGGTATGTAGTTCACTGAAAAGGCTATGATATTTCTCTCCCCATAGTCTCAAGAGGAAGATTTCTTCCATATATTATTCTGTTCAAGGATGTTTAAACATTTTCATTATTTGATGGTATGCTTGACTTTGCCTTGAAAACATAGGAATACAAGTATTAACTCTCATTTCAGACAGCTTATTTACCATTTCCTCTCGGATACTGACCCCATCATTGGGCAAATGCACTACCCAGGTGAGCTCCAGCCATAAACACTGGTGTTCACTAATATATTTTCCAGACCTGTGGTTCAACCGCAACCACCTGTGAGATCTTAATTCCTGTGGAATTCATATTATTTTACAGAAGTGCTTTGATTTTCATATAATCAGGTAAACTGGAATGTCATGTGGAAATCCATTCAGGTCTAAGCCCCAAAGAAAGGTTACCGCATAGCCCAGAGCTCATAGGCACTGGCAAACAGCTATACATGGAGGGAACACTACATGGCATCAATTTTGAAGATCTTTTAGAAGGAATTCCCCATTTATAGTCAGTTTTTCTCCTAAACAGACTAGAGTTTGTGTTGAAGTTTATTTCTTCCTTCACCCAGTTGTGCTATGAAAATCTGACATTCAAGAAAGTGCTACTCTGCCCAGTAATCCAAACACAGAAAATTGTATAGGCACTTTTTCTGCTAAGATTACTGGGGAAAAGATGGGGGTTGGTGAATATTCTTCAGGCTGAGACTCTAAACAGTAGAACTTAGAAGTGATAGGGTTGATTTAGAATTTCAACACAGGATGTATTGACATGACATTAAAATATGCACCCTCAGAACGTGAAAAATCCCTCTTCTCATTCTTATTCCTAGTGAGTGAGGAGGCTTAAATTGCCAATTTCAGCAGCAATTAAGATTTCATTTAAAATGTTATGTTTCTAGCCTTTAAAAATACCTGTTGAATGTAAGCTGATGCAGTGCCATCTGTCTACAGGCTCAGGATGGCCACTTCAGTGCCTTTGCTGCTACTCACAGCTTTCTCAAGCCCTACCAGAATGAAAGTTAAGACTGTCAGTTTCACAGATCCACACCAGGTTCTGAATACCAGTTGTAAAACAAAACACATGTCCCAATCACTGTGCTATATATAGCACCAACACTGGTCCTACGAATGAGCAGAGTCACCCCACCACCCTCGACAAAATAGTCAGGAGACTATGGGTAGGAAGAGAAAGCTCTTTCAGCAGATTGGCAAATGGGTATCTGATGTACCCATTCTTTCCTGAGGAGAGTCCAAGGACAGCAAAATTCTAACACTCCTCTCCCATCCAGCACATGATAGTGCAGGATGGGCTAACTCACCAAGGTACTGACCCTGTATTTAACTCCTGAACCCTGCAAACTAATTTTTCATATAGGCTACTGGATAGTAGATTTTGATATTGGACAATATTCAGAGAAGTGCCTCAATCCAAGAATCCCTGTAGATCCAGAAAGCCCAAATTTTTATCCTGCATTAAGTGAAGGAATTACATATATCCAAAAATTCTACCATAAAGATTGGACCCTCTGTAAGATTAAGAGACTCCAGACAAAATTTAGGGCTTAATACCCATTTTCAAAAGAGACAGACTTCTAAAATTAGAGACTTTTGAAAATTTTACCCTTCTTCAAATTCCCACTTCTACCATTGTTTCAAGTAACATCCAAGATTACTGTAACTCAGGGGTGACCAACCTGAACCTTAGAAGGAGCCAGAATTTACCGATTTACATTGCCAAAGAGCCACAATAATACAACAGCAACCCTCCAGCAGCTCCCCCCACCTGCTCCCAGCGTTTCCCACCCACCAGCAGCCCCGCCAATCAGCACCTCCCCCTCCCTCCCTCCCCACACCTCCTCATCAGCTGTTTCATGGAATGCAGAAAGCTCTGGGGGGAGAAGCAAGGGCACTGCAGGCTCAGGGGAGGGGATCGGAAGGGTTGGAGAGGGGGGCAGGGCCTGTGGCAGAGCCAGGGGTTGAGCAGTGAGCACCCCCCTGCACACTGGAAAGTTGGTGGTTGTAGCTCCAGCCCCGGAGTCAGTGCCTATACAAGGAGCCACATATTAACTTCTGAAGATCCCCATGTGGCTCTGGAACCACAGGTTGGCTGTAACTGACAGAGGAAAATATATTTGTGTTGTTCCAGTGTCAGTTCCCTATTTGTGTAAATATTTTACAAAAACAGGGAACAGAAACCTTTCTGAACAGGAAAATGAACTTAAAGAAAATAAATCAGATGGGGTAGTTGTAGGACTTGAAACAATTTTTTTTCAACTGACATGACTTTACATTTATAGCGTCTCTTTTCAGTATTTCACACCTTCTTTAAGTACAACACTGAACTGTAAAATCTTTTTTATTGAGTGACAAATATATAGAATACATGCCTTGCATTCTTCCCCCCACTAATACAGATATGACAGCCTGACGGACTTTTCAAGATAATCTCAAATCTGAACACATGAACTGAAGAATTTATTTAAAATATTTTATGTAAATTCTATAGAATAACCTCCTGTTTGCAGAGTCCAACGATCCCAGTTCTGTTATCTGTCTAATAGGAGACCACTGCTATTGAATTTAGTTCTTTCTAGAATACTGGTCCATATGTTAGAGGATACTGGGGAGTGGGACAAAGCAAGTTACACACTATGCTCTCTGAAAGACAACTTTTTCTTTGTATAATCTAAAGGTAATTAGCATATGAAAACTTTGGAGTGGGGGATATTAAGCAACCAGCTTTTGGCTACAAAAGAGGCCAACATTTGGTTAAGCAGAGCTGGTAGAGGCTGCCAATGATGAATCAACTGGTAATCCAAGGGGAAGTGGTCCCTTTAAAAAGGAGATGGAAGGGTAGACTGGTAGACTTCTTTCCTCTCCTGGATACCACCTGCCTCAGCAGCTCCCCCTTGCAATCTCAGAACCAAACCATGACCCCATAGTTGAGAAAGAGTCTGGAGTACGGAGGATCTCAGGATTACCTTGAATACCTTCTCTTTAAGCTAAAAGCCCTCTCCTGGTCTTCTACACCCTCCACAACTCTGCAGGAAATGTGGGATATGACGTGTGTAAGAAAAGCCAAGTATTGTGGATGCTTCCTGGCCTTGGAGTTCTTGAAAGAATGAGCTGTGCTGTATACCTGGGAGGGAAGGATTTCTACTCATGAGACTGAGAACCTATAGAATATCAATGCCTTGAGGTGCTGCATTCACTGGTATGCGGCTGCTTCTTCACAGAAATCTTCATAAGCCTATGAGACCTGCTCAATTTTCTCCTTTTGGTTTACCTCTGACAATGGTACTGATACTCCATCTGCTGCCTACAAGCAGCTGAACTCTGGTAACCGGTAAGCACCCCAAATGCAAAGCATGATCATCAAAGAGTCCCAATATACTGTCTATCTGCTGGCAGTAAAGAGCAATAACCAAACATATGGACTGACACAGAAGATGGATAAAAGAACTAAGAATTCTAAATCAGCAAGCTGTTAAATACTGAAGGTTGTCAATTCAAAAGTGCTCAGTCTTCATATGATGGCAGGAAGGAACAAAAATTAAGATGGTATAGAAAGCAATTATTAGGAGGATGCACTTCATGCTAATTAATCTTATATTCAAGATAAAGAAATATTAAATTCACATTGAAACGACATCACAATTTTTGGAAATTAAAGAGTGGTGAAATAAACCTGCATAGTATGATGCAGAATTCAAAAATTAGCAATATTAACAAACAGCAGCTACCAGCCAAACCCTAACTTGAGTCATTTCCCACAGCATGGTAGCATGAAGTTGAAACTATACGTATCTTGGACATTAGGAAAACTTTTTGATGGCAAGGTCATAAAGTTTCTTTATTGAGCTAGTTATTACAATTCTTAAAAGAAAAACTAAAAGCATTTGGAGAAAACTGAAGAGTCTGTGCTAGACAGTGTGGTCCTATCCAACCTTACTCCTAAGCCCACCCTGTGATTTTCACTAAAGCATGACAATCTTAGAGACCATTGCCGACACAGTGAGATATATTCTTGATCAGCACTCTACAGCTAGGTAAAGCTATATAAAAAAAAAAAATCAGGAAAATTTGGTGAAATATTAGGTTTCATGCTCTTTAAAACCTCCTGAAGCAGCTAGGAATAAGGTGGAGGAAAGAGGGGCTAAAATTTGCACTGAAGCAAGTGAAACCCATATGCTTTATACTGCAGAATTTGACCTTGTTTGGACCAAAGAAAGGGAGAGAAGCAGTTGGAAATAGTATACATTTTAATTAAAGTACTGTCTGCACATCTGCAGAGTACAGGCAAGGGCAACTCACCTAGAAGGGCCCAGAAATATCAAGAAATAGGGCATGGCAGTTACTAATCATGCTCATGAGCTGTTTCTGAATCTATATAAGAAAGTGTTGGTGTGGGCAATCCACTTGAGAAGTCAAACACCCAGTCATTCTCCAAGAGTTGAGCCAGAGTACACGGGGGAACATTATAAAGATAGGTTTCAGAGTAGCAGCCGGGTTAGTCTGTATCCGCAAAAAGAAAAGGAGTACTTGTGGCACTTTTATTTGAGCATAAGCTTTCATGAGCTACAGCTCCTGCATTGGATGCATTATAAAGATAGGAGTTAAAGACAGCCCTGTGGACCCAATGGCTGTTCCACAAAGGACCGAGATGTAACTGCTGAGAGGGCTGGATCACCATCCCTGTACCAGTTTGGATACAGGCAAGTGTATTATTCCATCTTTACTTAGTAGGGAAGCTTTCCTTTAAGATAAATATTTGATCCATCACAGTGTGTTTTATGGACCTAGCGGGAGAGCTGAAGGAGGTGCATGCATTTCCCCTAGTGGCTACAGAGCCTATGGAACTTGCATTTAGCTATCAGCGAACTGCTTCAAACTGGGATTATGTCTTAGTTAAAGAGAGAAAATGGGGCAGCATTTAATGAGACAATGGTTTGGTAAATTCTTAGCTGGGCCTATTGGGAGAAGATAGTACCCTGTAGAGTGAAGAGCCCCTCGCGAGAGCCAAGAAATGGGTAGTTTATATGATGATCCCAATACCTATGCCACTTTGGATAGATGATACAGATATCCATTTCCCCAGCAACTGAGGACACAGTCAGCTATTAATCCAAGGACTGTAATGCTGCTATCTATGGAGATCCCCAGATTGCTTGTTAACAGATTTCTGAAGAGTCTGAAAGGACTGAGATGCTCTCATTATTCTTAAACTCTAAGAAGTCCAGATGAAATACATTGCACATTATGGTCACCTGAAAAAGATGAGAAGTCATCCAAGAGAAGATCAGAGGGGAATGTGTGCTAAACTATAGAAAATGTTACATTGCAACCTTGTATTTGAATATTTTTTATTATATTTATTTATTTAGTTAGTTTTTATTTTACTAATAGTTTTTATTTAAACATTATTCAGAGTATTCCAAAGTACTATTTACAATGTTTTCCGTGTACATTAAGCTGTTTTACTAAGCCTATGTCTACACTACCACTTATGTCGATATAACTTATGTTGCTCAGGGGATTGGATAAGCCCCCCTCAGTGACAGAAGTTGCACCAGTGTGGACAGCACTATGTTGGTAGGAGAGCATCTCCTGCCAACCTAGCTGCTGTCACTCATTGAGGATGGATAATTAAGTTGACAGGAGAGCTCCCCCATCAGTTTAGAGCAGCTACACTAGAGATCTTGCACTGGCGCACCTGCATCAGTGCAAGAAGAAGAGGAATGTAACAGTTCTACATAATATTGCCTTGGAATCCCCCATCCTATTACAAATTCATAAACTCACATAAATAAGCAGATGGGAGAGAGTGGCGGTGCTTCATAGTCTAGTGGATTAAACCCAGGACTAGAAGCTAGAATATTCCACCTCTAGCACTCACTAATAGTAAAGTGCTGGGTAATTGCTGACTTTAGTTAAGCTTCACAACATCCCTGAGATTTAAAAAAAAACCACTACTCCTGTTTTTACAGCTAGTGAAACAGAATCAGACAGGTTACACATCAGCAAGGACACAGCAAATAAATATCAGAACCAGGGATTATAACTCCATTCCAATCCCAATCCATGCTTAATCCTGCAAATCAGCAACTAGAAAGTATTTACACCATGCCTGAAATTAGTTTTGTTTGAAGATGGAGAAGCATTAGCGTATAAAATTGCAAATCACCTTGAGAGGCTCCTTTTAAGTTCTAAAAAAAAAAAAAAAAAATTACCAGAAAGTCAGAAGAGATCAGAAACAAACAAATGTTTTTTCTCAGAACTCCTAGCCTAGAAAGCCTAGGCTTTCAAGGCTATCAGTAGAGGAAGGATACAGTACTAACACTGTTTATATCTGACCCTGGACCCACCAACCGTTCATTTTTCTAAAGAAAGTCCCTAAGGAGCACCACTACTGCAACTGTCCCCACTAAAAGAAGAACAGAAACTTGGGAAGGACATCACAACTGACAGGAAAGGAACCCAAGAATGGTCCCAAAGTTTTGGATTGACTTACTGCTTGTCAGTTACAAAAGCAGAGACCACCCAAATCAACAAGTAGTGTACTGAGAGTATAAAGAGATATGCATATGTTCAGGAACTCTTAAGTCATTTTTGAATCCATGAGATTGAACTTTGACTGCACATGCTCATTTTCCCAAATTTCTAGTCTCTTTTTGCTATAGTAAATAGAGTGATTTATGGTCTTACAAATTCAAAAATGCTTGATTGCAAGAATTTCTGCTACAACTAGCATGACAAATGCTCTATGAATTGACTATCTTTTCTACCTTATAAAAAGCACTCTTAAGAAGTAGCCCATCAAAACAAGACATTTTAAAAGTGTCCTGGAAAAACTTATTCACCCCTTGTAGAAATTCAGTTAACAGCTACATTATGGCACCTTAGAGACTAACAAATTTATTAGAGCATAAGCTTTCGTGAGCTACAGCTCACTTCATCCGATGAAGTGAGCTGTAGCTCACGAAAGCTTATGCTCTAATAAATTTGTTAGTCTCTAAGGTGCCACAAGTACTCCTTTTCTTTTTGCAAATACAGACTAACACGGCTGCTACTCTGAAAGCTACATTATGCAACTGAACTGCAAATACAGTTAAATGGTTCAAGACCTTGGGTGAAATCCAAGTCCTTCAAGGCTAATAAACCAAGACACTTAATATCTCATCCATTATATATTAAGAAATGTGAAATAAATGTTGTGCATCCACAGTCAGTTGCTCACTCATCCACAGTAAGAGTACCTTTAAATATATGACAAGCATCAAGAACTTCTTAAGGGTTTCAGTGCTACCTCAAGACACAGTGAAAGCTTTCACTCTTTTCTCCTGGAAAAGACACATGAAATCCAGTAAGATCATCACTGTAGTACTAGTAAACTCCCAACCCTCCTCAGTGAAGTATATGAAAGTCATATTAAGTTTAGTCTAATCTTCCTCATATAATGAATAATATGGTATTGCTTGCAACACTTCATGTTGTAAACTAGGATGCCAGAAACTAGTCTCTGAAAAAGGTGTATTCAGGCACTAACAATCCTCAGTTTCTGTATATATTTTTATTTTCTTCCTAGTACAGGTGAAACAACTATGTTCTCCTCATAAAGTGTACCTACTTTATCTTTTCTTGCATTCGTTACTCAAAGCTTGTGATATAGTAACAACGTTTCATATCTAAGAAAACCCCAATATATATCCAGTTTTAACATTACACAGATATTCCAACATTTAAAGAATGAATGGTTACTTACTCTACTTGCCCTCACAGATTCCAATCTTGGTGCGCATGGATCCCATACATGAAAGATTGGATTCTTTTGAACAGCATTGTCCACTGAGGCCTGCGCCTTGGCCACTCTCTCAAAGCAGGGAGTATAAGGGATGGAGCAGCTGCAACTCATACTGACTTCTTTTACCATAAAGAATTCCATGAGAATAGTAGGTCTCTGACTAGCAGGGACGGAGGGCAGGTTATGGAATCTGTGTGGACAACACAGCTCAAAGAATCAGATACTGTAGAGCTAGTAACTGTTCTGTCTTTGAATGACTGTTCACACAGATTCCACTCTTGTTGAATAATAAGAATTGCCCAGGCACCTGGAGGCAGCCAAGAGAAATCCTACTTAAACAAAGATTGCAGGACCATTCAGCAAGTCTAGCATCTGATCTGGACACTTGAACCAGGGAACAGTGAGATCCATGTGGTTACCCTACATCTCTCTGTTATGGGGATGCCACCCAGACAGGCTACAAATGCCACCTGAAACCTAGTGAAATGAGCCCGAATTTGTCAAGGGGCTCTTTCTTAGCTAAAAATCAACAAGTCTTAATACAGTCCAACCCCCACTTGGACAGCAAGAGAATATGGGCGTGTAGGCATGCACCTGAATGGCTTGATCCTTTCTAAACAAAAGGACAACTCTCTCAATATCTAGTATGTGGTGTTTGCATTTTTACCTGGGTGAAAAGAATTTAGGGAAGAAAACCAGGGTGTGAATAGATTCTGACTGATATGAAAATGACTACCTTGGATAGAAACTTTGAGTGAGGTCTAAGGAGACCTGTCTTTATAAAGGAACATGCAAGGATGCCTTGTTACAAGGGTCTGGATCTCCCCCTCTTCTCTAGCTGATGTGATGTCTACTTAAAAAGCTGTTTTCATGAACACATAGTAAAAAGAACCAGGTAGTAGCCACGGGCTTGAATGGAGATATCCATCAGTCCAGTGAAAACCAGATTAAATCCCACTAAGGTAAGTTTTCCCACTGGTCAGGGAACCCATGGGAAAGCCCTTTTAGAAGCTTCATTGCCATCGGATGCAAGAAAATGCTGTGGCCTTGGACAGGGGAGTGACTTGCGAAGACAACTCCCAGGTGCATTCTTATGGAATTTAGGGATAATTATGATTATTCCGATAATGTGGAAATCAGAGCTGTCAATGATGAAAGTTACTGCTCAATGCCCAGATAAAAAGCATCTTCCATTTGGTCACGTGCATCAGTCTGGTCAAATGTTTCCTACTCGGTAGCAAGATGTCCTCAAAAGAACAGCTTCTCTCTGCATCCGTCATCCAGCCAGGATTCAGGCTGTCCAATGCAAAGATGTCGGGTCTGGCTGCAGGAACTAGCTGCCATTATGATAGACAGACTAATCATTTAGCCTGACCTGCTTGATCTAATCTCCTTAATCAAGATTCAGTAGACTGGAAAGCAGAAACTGGCCCATGTGAATCTTGCACATGCCAGGGTGACCACAATAATGTGGCTGGCATCTTTCATCAGCTTTCTCAGTATCACAAGTATTATAAAGAGGACATACATCAGACCAGGAGCCTACAAAATGGGAAAGACATCTGAGGGCTCATGCCTCCTCTGGAGCAGAATCTCTGGCATTTGTTGTTGTGACATGTTGCAACCATATTCACTTGTGGGAACCCTCATCTGCAAAAGACATTATGGAAGACTGAGGTACCCATGGTGATTCTCAGGTAACTCCGTGCTGAGTCTGTCTGCTAAGGTACTCTACCTGCCAGGAAGGTGAAGGGCCACCAATGCTCCCTGATGACAGATATTCCAAATCTAGAGATGTATGGATTCCTGGCATAGTGATGAGGACCTGCCTCCCCTTTGCCTCTTGAAGTAATGATTCTCTGTGGTACTGTCCACAAACACTTATATTGTCAAACCCTGCACACCAACAAAATTGCTCCGAATTACATGTAGTGAGGTCTCCTGAGGGGGCCATTTCCCTTGAATTCAGAAGTGGTCGAGATGCACCCTGACAGATATGGCAATTTGTAGGCAATATCCTGGACAATCCTTATTGAATTAAGTTTAAGTATCTTAGGAGTTCATTATATTAAAAATGTAAATGTTTATATATTATTGTGGGATTGTACATAATGGCTCTAGAGCGGAGACATGACTAAGGTAAATCCTAAGAAGATTATGAACTTCAAAAGACTAGTGGAAACAATGTGCCAGACAAGAATGAACTTTTAAAGAAAATGGGTTTTCCAGGAAATCTCTAGAGGGAGGTATACTCAAATGTACTCCCTCAGTTATGCAAACCTCAGTCTTTGGAAGCTTCACCTTGAGAAATGGACCTTTGTCTGGCTGATTGATCTGCAAAGACCATGAGTAGGTAAAGACCCAGACTGTATAAACGGAGAAGCTAAGTTATGCATAGGGGTTCTGTTTCTGAGCAGAACGAGTTATGAACTTGTAACCACAGAGCTCCTGTGTAGGGATTGAAGGAGTGACTCCTACCGGAGCTGGGGTGATCTCTGATAAGCTTATTAGCATATACGTAGGATCTCTTACTGTTGTAATATGTTTTCTCTGTAATGCTTTCACTTTAAGACTCAATGTGCTTGCTTAGGAAAAGCTGTGTCAGAACTTATAACTGGGCAATTACCTTTTGTGCCACTTCTCGCAGCTCCCATTAGCTGGGAACAGCGAACTGCCGCCACAGGGAACTGAGGGGCTCCATGCCTGCAGATGCTCCAGGTAAACAAAACGATAATTAGATATTCAATTCAATGATTTCATAGAGTTTAAAATCAAATTTTGGTGTAGACCCATTTATAAGCCTCTGCTCTTTGATGTGTCACTTTTTTACCAAAAATATTCAACTCATGAACGAGTATATACGGTATGCTGTTTATAACCTCTGAGGAGAAAGTAAAAGCAGGCCTGCTTGGGTAATTTACTTGCCGGGAAATTTGAAGTGTAGGCAGGGAACTGTGCAGGAAGGAGAGAGATGCAAGTCTCTGCCCAAGAAAGGTGACAGCCGAGGAGCCAGAAACCTAGAGGAGAGTGCCTGGCTGGACCACAGAGGGGAAATACAGCTGTAGTTACCCTAAACTGTGACACTCCACAGCTTGGGTGGAGACGTGCAACTAGAATCTCTGTTGGTAGCAGTACTGGAAATGACATTCCACTGCACACCTGTGTTGAATCCATCCTCAATTTGATGAGGACACTGATACACTTTCCAGGGTACCCAGGGTTGTTAGGCACCTCACTACCACCTGCCCTTCAACATGAGGAAGCTTTGTCTGTGCCTGCGATGGATTAATTTCCCTACACCACCAGCCTCCAGCAACACAAACACCAGCTTTTGATGAACCTCTTCTGGTTCTGCTCTCTCTTTACAGGTTAAGAATACGCACACTCTACTGAGTCCTTCAAGCACCTCCTGGAGTGCCCATCCCCAATGTACTGGACACTCAGAATTCCCAGATCTTCTACTCCCAAAGGAATAGTACGCACCAGTTTACCAGATACACCTCAGGATCACCACTCTGCTCATCACAGAGCACTTAGACGTATTTATAACAAACAGTAGAAGTTTATTTAACAAAAAATAGATTTGAGAAGTAGAATTAAAAAAAATGGTTACATAGAAAATAAAATCATAACATTTTTTAGAGCCTAAACTTAAGAAATTCCCATGTCATAAAAGATTAGCTCCCCCAAAGTTTCTCTCCCAGCATCTAACAGACAGACAGGCTGGGACCCTCCATCCATAAGACAAGCCAGCTGGCAGCCTATACCCTTGGTGAAGGATAACGGCGTACTTCTCCACCCCCCAGATGTCATTCCAATGATCTACTGTCTTCACTTTTAAACAGGGTAACCCTCCGCTACTTGTTTCTTCCTGTCTAGAATCTCCTCTCAAGATTTTGCAATCATTTGATTAGCATTTTGCTCAGACTGTAGGTAGGTGTTCATTGTGAAGATTACAATATTCAATCTACATATACCCAGATAGATCGATAGATAGATAGATAGATAGATAGATAAGCATCTTCTGCCTGAAAGAAACCCACTTTTCACTTTCTGGCTATCAGCCCCAATTCACAGACCTTAAAAACATAATTTTCAGAGAGAGAGAGAGAGAGAGAGAGAGAGAGAGAGAGAGAGAGAGAGAGAGAGAGAGAGAGAGAGAGAGAGAGAGAGAGAGAGAGAGAGAGTGTGTGTGTGTGTAACGTACACTTTGAAATTACTACGATGACCCGTGTGACAAGCTTTCAGCAGATGTTAAAAGACACCTTTGGAGAAATATTTTGTGTATATTATACACACACACACACACACACACACACACACACACACACAAATACTAGACCTTGTAACCCTACACACCCCTCTGCCGGTGGATACCATAAGGTCCCTGTCAGAGAGAGGACTTTGAGGGATAGTAACCAAGCAATCCATGCTGTGCTTGTTGGGCAGATACACTTATCTCAAACACCCTTGTAAAGGTCAAAGATGCAGTCTAGAATACTGTGTAAAGTAAGTACATACTGCCATATGTCCTGTGAATCTGAGAAGACTTCTCTGGAGCACTGGGGTGAACACTATGAGGTTGACCACAGTCTGAAACCTCTACTGAAGTAAATATACTCTTGCCACCTTGGATCTAACATTGTGCCAATGAACTCTATGCTCTGAGTAAACATCCCAAATCTCATCAAAATAGAAGGTTCATTCAAGTGCAGCTCTTCTCTGGCCCTGCTTCTCTCCCACCATCCAGCTCACATCAGAAACCCTCATGTTCCCCAACCCCATGTTCACCTTCTATGTACAGCCCATTCCCTCCCACCCCAGGACTTCCAGAGTCAGCTTCCCCTGCACATCAATAAGTAATGCTACGGAGAAGCCCTGAAGCTTCAATGTACAGAAGTTGAGGACACTAAAAGGTTAGACTCATCTTCTTCGGAGGTAAAGGTTCAACAGGAACATCAGATTTGTCCAATGAAAAGTTAAGTTCCTGTTCCACCCTGTGAGGCTGACAGCACCAGAGGGATAATGCTCTAGCTAGTGGACGTGGTAGGGGAGGATCCTCTTTCCCACAAGGTAGTCTCTTCTGGTGTCAAAAAAAGACTCTGAGGAGAACTGGTCCAGATAGAAGAGGGGATTATGGATAAGGTCGTGACACTCCCCAAGGTACAATCTGAACTGTTGAATAGTTGTCCCCTTAATTCTCCAATGTGGGGTGCCTTTTACACTGTTTTGCTGTGAGAACCACTCCTTGCCATTTCACACACAGCCTCTAGCATGCAAAATCATTCCCAACTGAATTACATGAATGCTCTGGCCAGCCATTCATGAATTATACGTAGGGCAACACCAACAAACTTCCAGTCCCAGACCTTTCCCCAGAAATGTGCATCTTGTACTGCCCAGCTCTCTACTAGACAACGCAAGCTCATATAAAGTCTGTCACTTCATCAATGGAAAACGATATGCACATACCTTGTTGTCACAAGTGGTGGTTCTTAAACACTTCAATCCAAATAAATTTGTTTTATCTAAACCAGTGTATTAACTACAGAAAGATAAATTATTACGAGTAATGAGGCATCAGAATTGGTCACAAAGAAAATAAGAAAACGCAAACTAATACCTAATTTAGCAATCTAAATGGATTCAAAGCAAAGATTTTTCTCACCACATGTTTTTTGCAGTGTTTACTAGTTGAAAGCCTCCAGGACAGGACCCCTCCCCCAGTTCAGTGTCTCTTTAGGCATTGTTGCTACCCTGAGCAGAGAGGTAATGTGTGTGGTCTCTATTCTTAGACCATTCTCCCCTCTTTGAGGATTATCTCCAGCTGGGGTTCGGGCAACAGCCAGTCTGTTTACACAGTGGGGGAGGAGGGTGCGTAAAGACCCCCTCGCCTGTAGTTCTATCATCAATATGTAAAGTTCTTGCTTGCATTCTTCTTCCTGAAAAAGGATGGCCATTTAACTAGGTAATAATCCACTTGACTTGGTTGACAGCTGGCTTGGGAGGTGGTTTGTCTTCTGTTTGAGGGTTTGGTTACACTACAACTTAGAGCGTATTAAAGGAGCCCCAGGCACACTAGCTCACTACCTGTCCACACTGGCAAGGCACGTAGAGCGCTCCGACTCCACAGCTAGAGCGCTCCTGATACTCCACCTCGGCAAGTGGAATAACGTTTTGTGCGCCCCCACTAAAGCAATGCCTGTTCTAGTCACTCTAGTCATCACTTTAAACTCTACTGCCCTGCCCTCAGGTGACCAACCATCAGACCCACCCTTTAAATTCTCTGGGAATTTTGAAAATCCCCTTCCTGTTTGCTCAGCCAGGCTTGGAGAGCTCTCAGCGAATCTCTCCAGGTGACCTTGCCTCCACACACCAGGCGATCCCCAATATGGAGCAATGGCAAGGTGCTGGACCTCAGTGTTTGGGGGGGGAGGAAGCTGTCCAGTCCCAGCTGTGCTCGATACCTTTGGGCAGATATCAAGGGACATGATGGAAAGGGGCCATGCCCGGGACACACTGCACTGCAGGATTAAAGTGAAGAAGCTGCGGAATGCCTACTACAAAGCCCGTGAGGCAAACAGCTGCTCCAGTACTGCCCCTGCGACCTGCCATTTCTACAAAGAGCTGGACTCTATACTTGGGGGCAACCCCACTTCCACTCCGAGTACCACCGTGGACACTTCAGAGCCCAGTTCAACAAGGCAAAGAAAGGAAGAGGAGCAGCAGCAAAGTGGGAGTGAGGGTGCTGAGGTGGACGAAGACACCCCAGAATCCCGAGATGCATGCAGCCAGGAGCTACTCTCAAGCCAGGAGGAAGGTAGCCAGTCATGGCAGCCGGTGCTTGGGGAAGGACGAACACCAGAGGAAGCTCCCGGTAAGCGGCTTTTATTTTGGGAAGGAAGTTATTTGGTGTGGGCTCTTGGGGTGAGGAGGGTTAGTGCCGCATAAATGCCTAGAACGCAGAATAGGGTGTTGATGTGCTCTCTCATATCGCAGTAATCTGCCTCAGTGATCTCTTCAAAGGTCTCACCCAGAACTTGGACAATGCACTTGTGCAGGTTTCTTGGGAGAGCCACTGTGGTCCTTGTGCCACTAAGGCTAACTTGTCCGCTCCACTGTGCTGTGAGGGGGCGGGGGGAAAAGACTACCATTGCTGCACACAGGCAAGCTGTAAATGGGCCAGGGCAGAAGCCGCATTGCAGTGGAAGACCCTTTCTTGCTTCCAGGTCACCCTCAGCAGCAAGGTATCTTCCAGGATGAACTCCTGTAGAAAATGTGGGGACAATGTTCAGTATAGGGGCCCCCGCCGCTGTTGGCTCTCCCCAAGGCACAGAAACCCAGAGGACAGAACAGCCATGAAACAATCAGTCACGCTTGACCCTGTGCTTACTCACCATTTTGGGGCTCCCGTGGGTTACATGCGCTCACTTTGGGACGGGAAAATTATGCTATTGTGTAGACTGTGCTTGTCCTTAAGTTAGGGGGAATCATTGCTCTGATTGGTGTGAACAATGCTGCCTCTGTTAAGTGTTGCATTTTGCCTTTACAGATACAACCTTGAGATCTCAGCTGCCCATGTTATCACGGGCCGAAAGACCCCAAAGAATCAGAAAGAGACCACGCAGAAGCAAGGAAGACATGTTGCATGAAGTAATGCAGCATTCAAGTAATGAAAATCAAAAAGTTCAGGAGTGGCGGGATAGTGAAAGGAGGATCCGCCAGCAGAATGAGGAGCGCCGGCACAAAAGCACGGTGCTCCGGCTGCAAAGCACAGATCAGCTGATAAGCATAATGGAATGCCAAGCGGACTCGATCCAGGTGCTCGTAGCCATGCAGGCGGAGCACTACCATGCCCAACCCCCCCTGCAGCCCTTGTCCCAAAACTCTTTCCCTTGTGCCCCTATGTCACTTCCAACCCACTTCCTCTAACATCTGGGTTCTTACTACCACCAGCTGCCTCCAACACCTGTAGCTTCACCACCCAGCCCTGAAAACTACAAACCTTACCCACTGCACACAACCCCCATCACCATGCAGTATAGCCATCCTGAAGATCAGCACTCATTGCACAGTATTCCAGACAGGAAGGCTGAGTATGATAACAGGACATACGCAAATCTGTGATTGTACTGTTCCCCACCCCACCCCCTTGCCCTTTCTGTTTCCCAAACAGTTGTGTCTCTTTTCAATAAATGGATTTTTTGGCTTTGAAAACATTCTTCTTTATGCAAAAAAAATATAAGAGACTCTAGGTCAGGAAAGCAACAGGCACTGCAAGGCAGCATAGCAAACACAGATTCCTACTAACATTGGAACCACTGCACTTCACCCCCGTGCAGGGCACCAGACATTAGTGGTGGCTTTCAGCCTCAAATTGCTCCTGCAAAGCATCCCTAATCCTTGCAGCCCCACACTGGGCCCCTCTAATAGCCCTGCTCTCTGGCTGTACAAAATCAGCCTCCAGGTGTTGAACCTCCGAGTTCCATGCCTGAGTGAATCATTCACCCTTCCCTTCACAAATGTTATGGAGGGTACAGCACATGAGCTGTAGCTCACGAAAGCTCAAGCTCAAATAAATGTGTTAGTCTCTAAGTGCCACAAGTACTCCTTTTCTTTTTGCGAATACAGACTAACACGGCTGCTACTCTGAAACCTGTCATTATGCGGGGATGCAGTCATCGGCCAGGTCCAGTTTCCCCATACAGAGAGCACCAGCAGCCCTTTAAATGGCCAAAAGGGCACTCCACAGTCATTCTGCACCAGCTCAGCCTGTTGTTGAATCTCTCCTTGCTGCTGTCAAGGCTCCCTGTGTAGTGTTTCATGAGCCACGGCATTAAGGGTAAGCGGGTCTCCAAGGATCACAATGGGCATTTAGACTTCCCCTACGGTGATCTTCTGGTCTGGGGAAAAAAGTCCTGGCTTGCAGCTTCCTGAACAGGCCAGTGTTCCAAAAGATGCGTGCGTCATACACCTTTGCAGGCCAGCCTGCATTAATGTCAATGAAACACCCACGGCGATCCACAAGTGCCTGGAGAACCATAGAGAAATACCCCTTCCAATTAACGTACTCTGAGGCAAGATGAGCTTGTGCCAGAATTGGAATGTGTGTGCCATCTATCGCCCCTCCGCAGTTAGGGAAACCCATTTGTGCAAAGCCAGCCACAATGTCATGCACATTACCCAGAGTCAGGGTTCTTCTGAGCAGGATGCAATAAATGGCCCTACAAACTTGCATCAACAAGATTCCAACAGTCGACTTTCCCACTCCAAACTGGTTAGCGACTAATCGGTAGCTGTCTGGAGTTGCCAGCTTTCAGATTGCAATAGCCACCCGCTTCTCCACCATCAGGGCAGCTCTCAATCTCGTATCCTTGCGCCACAGCGAGAGGGCGAGCTCCTCACACAGTCCCATGAAAGTGGCTTTTCTCAGCCAAAAGTTCTGCAGCCACTGCTCCTCATCCCAGACTTGCATGACGATGTGATCCCACCACTGAGTGCTTGTTTCCCAAGTCAAAAAGTGGTGTTCCACGGTGGTGAACATGTCCATGAGCCTCATATGCGTTCCTCAAGTAGATATCGTTGGAGCCCTCACTGTCACTTTGGACCATAAGAAATAACTCGACTGCCAAACGTGACATGCTGGCGAGACTCATCAGCATATTTCTCAGCAGTTCGGGCTCCATTCCCGCACACCAAAAGGGAAGACAGAGCGCACAGTTCAAAAAAACGTTGAAAGATGGTGCCAAATGTGGACGGAAGCACAGGGATTGCTGGGTTGTGAACCGATGCATCACTCGGTGTTGGGACAGGACCTAGAATGCCCCGCCCCACCTTCCCACAAGCCACAGCACCAGAATGGGAAGAGGTGCTCTGTGGGATAGCTGCCCATAATGCACCACTCCCAGTGCCGCTGCAAGTGCTGCAAATGTGGCCACACCAGTGCGCTTGCAGCTGTCAGTGTGGACAGACTGCAGTGCTTTCCCTACTACACTCTCCGAAAGCGGGTTTCACTCAAAGCGCTCAACATCTGCAAGTGTAGCCATGCCCTTAGAGGCAGATCTGAACGTTGATCTGTCCTTATGTTTATATTCCATACTCTGAGAGGGTTTCTGAGGCTTGAGGGTTTTGATCTCTTCTCCAGAGCTCGTGCTCAGGGAGAGACACTGCTCAGCATCCGAGGTTGCTGCACGAGGACAGTCTTCTCAGCCTGGGTATGACATTGACAGAATCTGTAACCATATAGATCGCTGTTATGTATTTGCAGCAAATATTGTACAAAGGTTGTCATGTGAGGGGTCTATGGGAAGGTTATGATTGGCTGCTTATAATTATGCTACCTGTATATGTGTATCATTTTAGTAGTTGAAGTTATGAATATTGGCTCTATACTGTCTGTATTTCAAACTTATGCTATGCTTCTGGGTGACATCCAAGACAAGTTGGTGTCAGCTCTGCCTAGCCTGCTTGATGGCCCATTAAGAACCATTAGCTGTACAACTGACCCATTGAGAGAAGGCAGGTTCAGAGTAGCATCCGTGTTAGTCTGTATTCGCAAAAAAGAAAAGGAGTACTTGTGGCACCTTAGAGACTAACAAATTTATTTGAGCATAAGCTTTCGTGAGCTACAGCTCGCTTCTTCGGATGCATTCAGTGGAAAATTCAGTGGGGAGATTTATATACACACAGAGAACATGAAACAATGGGTATTACCATACACACTGTAAGGAGAGTGATCACTTAAGATGAGCTATTACCAGCAGGTGGGGAGGAAGGAAGAAAACCTTTTGTGGTGATAATTAAGGTGGGCTATTTCCAGCAGTTGACAAGAACATCTGAGGAACAGTGGGGGAGGGAGGGGGGAAATAACATGGGGAAAATAACTTTTTGTGTAATGACCCATCCACTCCCAGTCTCTATTCAAGCTTAAGTTAATTGTATCCAGTTTTCAAATTAATTCCAATTCAGCAGTCTCTCGTTCGAGTCTGTTTTTGAAGGTTTTTTGTTGAAGAATAGCCACTCTCAGGTCTGTAATCAAGTGACCAGAGAGATTGAAGTGTTCTCCAACTGGTTTTTGAATGTTATAATTCTTGATGTCTGATTTGTGTCCATTTATTCTTTTACGTAGAGACTGTCCAGTTTGACCAATGTACATGGCAGAGGGGCATTGCTGGCACATGTATCACATTGGTAGATGTGCAGGTGAATGAGCCTCTGATAGTGTGGCTGATGTGATTAGGCCCTATGATGGTGTCCCCTGAATAGATATGTGGACAGAGTTGGCAACGGGCTTTGTTGCAAGGATAGGTTCCTGAGTTAGTGGTTCTGTTGTGTGCTGTGTGGTTGTTGGTGAGTATTTGCTTCAGGTTGGGAGGCTGTCTGTAAGCAAAGTCTGGCCTGTCTCCCAAGATCTGTGAGAGTGATGGGTCATCCTTCAGGATAGGTTGTACATCCTTGATGATGCGTTGGAGAGGTTTTAGTTGGGGGCTGAAAGTGATGGCTAGTGGCCTTCTGTTATTTTCTTTGTTGGGCCTGACCTGTAGTAGGTGACTTCTGGGTACTCTTCTGGCTCTGCTATCTGTTTCTTCACTTCAGTAGGTGGGTATTGTAGTTGTAAGAATGCTTGATAGAGATCTTGTAGTTGTTTGTCTGAGGGGTTGGAGCAAATGCGGTTGTATATCGTAGAGCTTGGTTGTAGACAATGGATCGTGTAGCATGATCTGGGTGAAAGCTGGGAGGCATGTAGGTAGGAATAGCCGGTCAGTAGGTTTCCGGTATAGGGTGGTGTTTATGTGACCATCGCTTATTAGCACCGGAGTGTCCAGGAAGTGGATCTCTCGTGAGGACTAGTCCAGGCTGAGGTTGATGGTGGGATGGAAATTGTTGAAATCAGGGTGGAATTCCTCAAGGGCTTCTTTTCCATGGGTCCAGATGATGAAGATGTCATCAATGTAGCGCAAGTAGAGTAGGGGCATTAGGGGACGAGAACTGAGGAAGCGTTGTTCTAAGTCAGCCATAAAAATGTTGGCGTACTGTGGGGCCATGCGGGTACCCATCACAGTGCTGCTGATTTGAAGGTATATATTGTCCCCAAATGTGAAATAGTTATGGGTGAGGGACAAAGTCACAAAGTTCAGCCACTAGGTTAGCCATGACATTATCGGGGATACTGTTCCTGATGGCTTGTAGTCCATCTTTGCGTGGAATGTTGTGAGAGAAGGCAGACACACCTTGTGACTCAGCAAGATATGCAGGGACCTGCCTATGGACAGAACTCTAAGATTTTTCTATGCCATGTGCTGGATTGCTTTCTTTGTCCCAAGGACATGCTAAGACCACATGGTAAGAGACTGTAAAAGGCAGATACCTCATCTCCATCTGGTCTTCAATCCTGCTTCTGACCTCTGGAGGGCTTTGCTACAAACTGAAACTTTGAACAAAGGACTGAATGACCCATCCCAGCTGTGGATGTACTCCAGAGACTTGATTTGAACCTGAAGTTTATTCTAACACTGCTACAAGCCTGAACCAAGAACTATGCCATTACTGTATGTAATTGATTCCACTTAACCAATTCTAGTGCTCATCTGTATCTTTTTCCTTTTATGAATAAACCTTTAGATTCTAAAGGATTGGCAACAGCGCGATTTATAGGCAAGATTTGTTATACTGACCTGGGTCTGGGGCTTGGTCCTTTGGGATCGAGAGAATCTTTTCTTTTTTACTGGGGCATTGATTTTCATTACCATTTGTCCCCATAACGAGTGGCACTGGTGATGATACTGGGAAACAGGAGTGTCTAAGGGAATTGCTTGTGTGACTTATGGTTAGCCAGTGGGGTAAAACCACCGTCTTCTCCATTTGGCTGGTTTGGTTTGCCTTAATTAGTAAAGGAACTCCAGCCTTGGGCTGTAACTGCTGTGCTCTAAGCAATTTGTCTTGAATTGGCACTGTTGGTTGGGTCCCACTAGAACCAGCATCTTTACACCAAGTCTAACTGGGGTCTCATGGCCTTGTCTCCACAGGGTGTGTCTATACATGGAGCTCTTATCCTTTACAGGTTCAAGGGAAGGAAGGAACAGCATATGCTGAAACTGGCAGCAACGTGAGCCTCCCCAAGACAATATTGGTGTTCATCTATGATAGAGCAGGAGCGAGGGCAGGATATACCACTCTTAAACCACAGGCATCTGGGTATAGCCTTTTTTTGTGGAGAGAATCTTCCCAAGGCAGGAAGGAACTAGACAACTATATTATCTATATAAAAAACAGTATGTCTAATCTTACTAAAAACTATGTATATTTACAGTTTCTGTAACAGAGGAGGATTGTATAGGGTTCAGGGGATTTTGACTCAAACCATGAGGTAGTAAGAAGAAACTGGAAAGGCACTGGCCCACACCATCATTTATGGCCTCAGTTCAAAGGACAAGAATGACAACTGGATAGGCGCAGATCAACAGACACTATTTGCTACAAATCTCCAGTCTCAGGTGCATCCATATCTGTGTGTGCAATATGCATAGGGACCAGTGCTCAACGAAGAACTGTCCTTTGCACTAGTAGGCTTGAATATAGTCTCCAACTGTTAATGATTAAAGAGAGGAAAATAGAAGAATTTTAATCTGGCATTAACTGAAATCTCAGTGCAATTTTACCTGTGCAGCTGCTAGGGTACCTTTATATACTGTTTAGAGTTTACTTTAATACATAGCGTTTGTAAGACAAGAATACTTAGCAGCAAACACATACATGCACACAGCTCTTTACAGCTAAAGATTTTTAGAAATAAACTGTTTGAGGCTTTCTTCCTTTATACTTTGAATTTCATTCAGCTTGGGGGAAGTGGGGGGAGAGAGAGAGAGACAGAATCACTTGTCAGTTCCGGTTTCTGGTTCTCATGCATTAGCACAATACTGCAGGGTTCCATGAGTACAAGAGGTTTTGCATGCCTTCAATTTTGAGAGTTTTGGATCTGAACTATTTTCAGCATCCCTTTAGTTTATAGTACAGAGTTGACAACTTTTAACCTGTTATATGGTGTTATGCATTTAAATTCAGTGAAGACCCAATACATGCATGATAATTCAAAACTTAAAGCAAGTGCGCCTATACATCATCCCTTTAAGAAAGCAATTCCCATAACTTGAATTATGGAAGAACAATGGAATTCAGCTACGAGTGTCTCTTCTGTATTTATGCAATCTTTACCACTGTCTGATACGTCCTCAGCAGCATTTGGCATAAAAGCTTTTATTTATTAAGATTTAAACAAACACTTATACAAAAGCTCTAGGAACCCTAATATTTAACTAGTCTTACAAACGCAATGTACTGTTGGCGTTTATACTGTGTGCAATTGGATAATTCAAGTTATTTATCCTTTTAAATTACACAAAAGCAAGAGTCAAAGATTACATGTATAAAATGACATCAGTAGGCACTTCTACAAAATGTCAATCCCCGTCTACAAACAGCACTATACAAGATGACAGATATTAGATAACAGACATATCCTTAGGTGGATGTTTCAGATATATTTGAATCTATAAAACAGCAAGAAGGAAAAAAAATATAGAAGGAGGAGAAAAGGGAACGAATCAAAAAAAACCTCATTCCAATTTTCCACTACGTTAGCCCGTACAATCGTATCCTGCAGATAATATGCGTTGGACTACACTTCAGCTAGTTGTCACACACCTCCAGAAAAAAAGACTTCCACATTACATCACTAGTGCTCATTTTATTTGTGTAGAAATTGGATAGCTTCATTTAACCTTAATTCATTTAGCAGAACACCAACATTCCATTCCTGGTGTAGTTTTGCATTCAATTAATTAGTTGGGGGGGGAGGGGGGACCAGTGGTACTGCCAGCATAATTCTTTGGAATCATATTTACAACTTAATGTACAACAGAAAGGATTAGTTTTTCTCATTAACAAAAAAATCATTTATCTCAATCTTCACTGACAGTCCATTCTTTTGGACACTTATTCCCGAAAGTGAGCTATGATAGGTATGAAGCACACAGTATATGAAACTGGCCCTTGCTACACCATAACCATCTTTCAGAAAAACTCAGAAAACAATTATTTTGGGGTCTAGTAACACATCTGGAGTACATACTTTATATTGAATATTTACATAGCCCATCAGACAAAGTTGTTCTTTGTGAGTTTTCAAAGTTAATTTCAAACTGAAATCTAAGTCTTCCATTTTCTTGAAAAAAAATTCTAGGTGACAAGATCATTTATGCTTTCTACTCTGCAAGAGATGTCCATTCCTCTAACCCTATTGGTAGAGAACATTATCTGCAGCCTCTAACATATTGTCATGCTAGAAGTTGTTAAAGGCTGGTCTCATCTACACATAGTCATAGACCTGGTTAAAGCTGATGGGAGTGCCAATCAGCCATCTTTCAGGTGAAGCAGAAGGACCAATTAAGCTCCTTTTACACAGCTGTAGCTGGTTTCAGAGTAGCAGCCGTGTTAGTCTGTATTCGCAAAAAGAAAAGGAGTACTTGTGGCACCTTAGAGACTAACAAATTTATTAGAGCATAAGCTTTCGTGAGCTACAGCTCACTTCATCGGATGCATCGGAGCTGTAGCTCACGAAAGCTTATGCTCTAATAAATTTGTTAGTCTCTAAGGTGCCACCGGTACTCCTTTTCTTTTTGCGAATACAGACTAACACGGCTGCTACTCTGAAACCTGTACTTCACTATGTGCCTAGTGACTATACTAACTATGCTAGGAAAGGCATAGTGTACAAACAGTTAAAAGTTATTTTCAGATCCCAGAGGTCATGTTGAATTGACTATATTCTGCTATGGCCCTCCAGAAAGCAGCATGCTGTGACATGAGTTACCAGTTAACGCTCCAGAGAGGTAGCCGGGTTTGCCGCTTTTTCAGATCCAGACTAAGAGTCCTGTGGCACCTTATAGACTAACAGACGTATTGGAGCATGAGCTTCGTGGGTGAATACCCACTTCGTCGGATGTATTCACCCACGAAAGCTCATGCTCCAATACGTCTGTTAGTCTATAAGGTGCCACAGGACTCTCTGCCGCTTTTACAGTTAATGTGGTCATTCCTTTGGAAACTTAGCAAATACTTATCTGCAGTTGGCACAACAGTTAAAAAGCAGTGCAGCATGCTGCTACTCAGCAGACCCAAGTTTAACATGGTACATCAAAGAACAAGTCCATCAAATTAATAAGTCAGATGCTTGTGCTATTGCCATCACATCAAACACAGGATGATATAGACACAATGAATATCAAGTTACTGCAAACAAATCACTTTGTAGTGAAGATTACAACATCACATTCATTCAATTTCAGAATTAGTAGACATCTTATACTTCGCAATTAGAGTCCAAAATGATTTCCAGGTATATGGATAGTGATTGTTGTCAGAAGATTTTAAACATGTGTTTTCCCAAAAGGGTTTACAATATCACTGATTATCTACAAATCTTGCACATATTCCTGTGGAATCTGTTTTTCCTTTGTTCTGCATCTGTAAGTATATCCCATAAGGAGTGTGTTGAAAAGAGAAATTAGTTTCAACACTGATCTGTTGCATGTAAAATAGGATTGGAACTATGCTTTGATGTGCTCTTTCCATTCCATCTGCTCTCTTCCTCTCCATTCCTGAAGTAGTGAATAATAAACTAGGTTACCTTACTTTCTTTCCCCCTTTACTATTGGGTAGAGAGCAAAGACACTTGAGATGCTTTGCTCAATTGCCAGCAGTCCCCTATAAATAGCATGAAAGAGTTAATGCCTTGCATTAAGCGAAAACCAAAAACTCTTCAAAATACAGATTTCCAACACTGTCAAAATATTTATACCATGATCACAAATGTGGTATCTGAGCCAGGGCATTTTTTAAATATTTGCATGATTTAAACTGTTGAAACAATAATCACAAAGCCTTAGAGGTATTTTATTTTTTCCTCAGATCAAGCTCAACTATTTACTCTTGAATGTTTATCCATACCTATTTCTATACCTGTTTATCAATAAGGGTTGGGTACCTTCTCAAATATTGACACATCCTGTGTACTCAATATCATACTATGCCCATGTGGAATAGCTGACAACAGTTCAAACAGACAGAATTGCTCAAATTATTTTAAGTGCACACTAAGGGAGATTCTGCATTTACACACCACAGAAATTCTGTCCTACTGTCCGGATTCTACCCCAACCTTCTCTCATCAAACATGTCTCCCTGCAGGATATCAGATAAAAGAATAATGAGATTCAAGATATGGTGACCTTTGCATTACTAACATAGATCCTAAAAAAGAAAATGAGTACATGTGGCACTTTAGAGACTAACAAATTTATTTGAGCATAAGCTTTCGTAAGCTATAGCTCACTTCATCAGATGCATTCAGTGAAAAATACAGTGGGGAGATTTATATACATAGAGAACATGAAACAATGGGTGTTACCATACATACTGTAACGAGAGTGATCACTTAAGGTGAGCTATTACCAGCAGGAGGGGGTGGGAGGCTTTTGTAATGATAATCAAGGTGGGCCATTTCCAGAAGTTGTCAAGAACATCTGAGGAACCATAGGGGGTGGGGGGCAGAACAAACAAGGGGAAATAGTTTTACTTTGTGTAATGACCCATCCACTCCCAGTCTCTATTCAAGCTTAAGTTAATTGTATCCAGTTTTCAAATTAATTCCAATTCAGCAGTCTCTCGTTGGAGTCTGTTTTTGAAGGTTTTTTGTTGAAGAATTGCAACTTTTAGGTCTGTAATCAAGTGACCAAAGAGACTGAAGTGTTCTCCAACTGTCTGTAAGCCAGGATTGGCCTGTCTCCGAAGATCTGTGAGAGTGATGGGTCGTCCTTCAGGATAGGTTGTACATCCTTGATGATGCGTTGGAGAGGTTTTAGTTGGGGGCTGAAGGTGATGGCTAGTGGCGTTCTGTTATTTTCTTTGTTGGGCCTGTCCTATAGTAGGTGACTTCTGGGTACTCTTACAGACAGCCCCCCAACCTGAAGCAAATACTCACCAGCAACCACACATCAGAACCACTAACTCAGGAACCTATCCTTGCAACAAAGCCCGTTGCCAACTGTGTCCACATATCTATTCAGGAGACATCATCATAGGGCCTAAACACATCAGCCACACTATCAGAGGCTCGTTCACCTGCACATCTACCAATGTGATATATGCCATCACGTGCCAGCAATGCCCCTTTGCCATGTACATTGGCCAAACTGGACAGTATCTACGTAAAAGAATAAATGGACACAAATCAGACGTCAAGAATTATAACATTCAAAAAACAGTTGGAGAACACTTCAATCTCTCTGGTCACTCGATTACAGACCTAAAAGTGGTAATTCTTCAACAAAAAAGCTTCAAAAACAGACTCCAACGAGAGACTGCTGAATTGGAATTAATTTGAAAACTGGATACAATTAACTTAAGCTTGAATAGAGACGGGGAGTGGATGGGTCATTACACAAAGTAAAACTATTTCCCCTTGTTTGTTCTGCCCCCCACCCCCTATGGTTCCTCAGATGTTCTTGACAACTTCTGGAAATGGCTCACCTTGATTATCATTACAAAAGCCCCCCCCCCGCTCTCCTGCTGGTAATAGCTCACCTTAAGTGATCACTCTCGTTACAGTGTGTATGATAACACCATTGTTTCATGTTCTCTATGTATATAAATCTCCCCACTGTATTTTCCACTGCATGCATCCGATGAAGTGAGCTGTAGCTCACGAAAGCTTATGCTCAAATAAATTTGTTAGTCTCTAAGGTGCCACAAGTACTCCTTTTCTTTTTGCGAATACAGACTAACAGCTGCTACTCTGAACTAGATCCTAAACTCATTGTTTTTCACCGAATACCCACAGTAGCTTGTCTGCCTTCTCAAGTTCAACTTCAAATCAAAATAATTTATCAATCCTGATGAGGTAATCATCCAGACTACACATTTCAGCACAGTATTAAAATCACACAGTTCCACCTAAACAGATTCAGTGTTTAGCTGTATCTCGGTACACAAGTACATGGGTATTGCTATTTCCTATTCTATTCCCCTTCATGTACCAAAAAGAAATTCCTCTTGATTTCAAGTTAACCCCAAACTGATAATTTGTTTGAAGGGAAAAACTAGTTTAATCTTAAACAAAACCTAATAAATAACTGGTATCTGTGAAACCACTTCAGCTAAGCACAGCCTTTTAGCATATTAATATCTGTATGACAACAACAAGGAAAATTTGCTTATTTTCCTCAGTATGCCTATCAATCAAATTAAAAGGAGCACCCGTCAAAGTAAATGCACCAAAGTTTCCCTTTACCCAACACATCTGGGAGTTTAATGCAGCCAGATAAATAGCTCTTGAAAAAATGAGCACAGAAAAATAATATTGATTCTTGGAAGCTAACCCATTGTGCACTTGAAACTGCACTAATACATAATACGCTAGTGTGATCTGTATATTTAATGAGAGAGTGGAAGACAAGTTTAAAAATTACATTAATGACAGATAGTGTGAGAGCACTTATTTCATGCAACCTCAGCGGACATTCTAGGTATCAAACCACTGACATGTTCTTTAGCTTAAAAAAACCCCAACAATCCCGTACTTAAAGTTAGGAATTGAGAAAGTTATTACACAAAAGATTCATCTGAAATAACTGACCCGAGTCTGAAATACATAAAGAAAGTTCTAGCATTCCAACAGCAGAAAATTACTCTGTTTTATTTAGCCCCTGTAGGGTCTCCTGACCATACGACAATTTTTGAGTGACAGAGGTGTCATAAAGCTCTGTATCACCCCCTCTCAATGGCCAACACAGAAGACAAGACATTTAGGGTCAGTGGCAGCTTGTGCCATTTTCAACAACCCAGAATCAGAAGAGAACACAAGTAACTTAAGGACATCTTTGCATACAACCATCCTGAGCTGAGTCAGTCACTCATTATTTGAAACAACTTTTTCAAGGTACAAGTCCAGTAACTAAGACTGAAGACTTTTTTTTTTTTTTTAAACCAACATACTCCTGGATAACTAAAAAATTGTTGCATTATTAGCCAGATGTCTTGAGAGCTTCTACTTTAACAAAAGACAGCATTATCACATCAACATCTAGAATTTTCTATACTTCCATTCTGTGGACCACTTTGTAATTAAGCCTTTTCCTCAAGGACTGCCCACCTTCCCAAATCTGACCCTTGGTTCTCAAAATATTTCATTTTATGAAAAAAGAGAATAGTGGTCCATAAACCCAAGCCCAAGAACCACTGGTATAAACAACAAGCAGAGACACCCTAAGTTGGAAAAGTATTACATTCAGACATTTTTCTGAAAAAGTTATTTCTAGACATTCACTGATCAAATATTTTGCCAGGAAGACCATTGCATAAAATCCTACGTTGTATGACACAGCATAAACTGAAAGTCATTATATAAATGTACTTACAAAGTGGAAGTAAACTAAAGACTAAAATAAAAAAATAAAATGAGATGTACAATGCTGGAGAATACTATTGCCACTTACTTGGACAACTCATGAATTATGCAGGCCTTCCCAGATACATGTGGCTATAAAAAGCTTTATATCATCCATGTCCACACGGACATACATCACTAACCAAACACCACCAATACAATTAAAACAATTGTATTTGTTAATTCAGCCTTAGCTATCATAGATATAGATCCTTAGGTCAGATGCATTTTTGATGGGAAGGAGCCTCGAGCTGAGAAAAAGGATGCTACCAAAACTTTATTTCAAGACAGATCTGAAGTGTCTGTCAACCATTAATAGCCTGCTTCACCACAAACTATGTGTGTGTATATGCTGTCTTATTTCTGAAGTATTGCTGCTTGACCTGTGGTATGAAACTGCATTCCCCAAGCAATCTTTACTTTTAAGTGTGTGTGTGTTCTAACACCCACTCTTGTTTAAGCTAGTTTAGTCATAACAAGAACATATATTTTTGTCTCAAATGAGTATACATTTAAGTCTGATAAGTAATTCTAGACAGACAGTGATAAAGTGTGGTATGGAGGATAAACCAATCATCAAACTTAATATTTAAAAACATAATTAAGAATGCTCTATATGCTGAATGTGCATGTTGCCTTATAATTTCAGTTTAAAGATGAGAAATTAAACTAAGTCAGTCATATTTGTTTCAACCCAAAGAGAGCAAAAAACCAAGGTTTTACATAGCTTGTCTTAATTATATTAGACTAGTTTAATAAAGAGACCAACAGACAACCTAAGTCACCACAGTATTTTCTCTCATTTCTCAAATATCGCCACCTTCATCAACAGCTCAATATCAGCAAAACATTAGTACACCTGTTATAACCTTTTTGAACTATTGGCCTTGTATTTTAGTTGGCATAACCTTGCACAGTAGCTGGCCAAGCCCTGATTTACATTCAAACGAGCACAAAGGAAAGTTTCCAATGGAGAACAAGAGAAAACAGTCCTTATTAGCTACCTTTCAACTAGTCTGTGGATGGGAGTCAGGTGTAGATAGGAACACATTAAGAACATTTAACACAGCACTCTGACTTGTTTACCAAGCTATGACGAAAAAGACTTATCAAACTTATTGGAATAATTATAGGCTAAATGAATTTACATCCTAAGTTAAAAATACTTTAATCAGTCTATGATTTTAATCAGAATGGTGGGCCACCAAGAAAGCTGAGTGTTTTAAACTGTGTAAATAAGTAGGTGGGACCCCTTTCACATCTCTCTCTCTCTCTCTCTCTCTCAGAGCAAAGGAGACCAAAGAGAGCCAGCAGAGGAAGCATGTATAGACTGGGTATACCAGCTTCTGAATACCTTCAACCAGAGTTAAACCAACTGGCTGGAAAAGACAGACACAGTCAGACAGATACTGTAGATGCCAGTCAGTCTCAGTGGGCTCGACCCACATTAAAGAGACTCTGGGTGCTCACTTCCAACAAAGTCAAAAGATATTTCACTTTGTAGAATGATTCTTTCTAGAAAAAAAGGAAAAGGAGCATAGAGGAAGAGGGTGGTGACAGAAGGCAGCACAGCCTAGTTGCATCATTACCGGTATTCAGAAGACACCACCCACTCTCAAATTCCTCTCACTGGAGAATTACACTTGACTGTTTTATTTGCGGGGTGTCTGGGATCACAACCAGATACTGCGTTAGATTTTCTTAGGATTTGGGGAGCAAGGGAGAGTGCTCTTTAGTTTTATGGCTATTCTCCCCCCTCCCTACCAAATGGCTCACTAAACTTCCCCAAGCAGCTCTCACCTTCCCGGGTACAGAATCAGAACCTTCCCAGGGTCATTCTCCTGCCCCCCCCTCTAGCCCTGCCCTCCCCAAACTTCCCCAAGGGAAGCTTCACCTTCCTCAGCTCAGCTACCCCAGAGTGGGGCCAGGGAGAGGAATGACCCTGCAACCCCTAGTGCTGAACAGAAACGAGCCAGTGGGTCAAAGCAGCAGACCCAACATCCACCACCTCGAACTCCCTCCCCCCTCGCCCCCATCCACCACCTCGAACTCCCTCCCCCCTCGCCCCCGCTGCCCCCATCCACCGCCTCCCTCCCCCCTCGCCCCCGCTGCCCCCATCCACCGCCTCCCTCCCTCCTCAACTCCCAGCTCCTTAGCCCTCCGGCACCTCCCCACCCCACTCAGGCACAAGCTGCGCCCCCCATCCGGCTCAGGGGCTGGTGCCCCCCGCCCCGGGGTGACCGTTTGGCTGGACCTATTCCTGGGGGTTTCCTCACAGGAAACACCCTTTATTTCCTGGAGACTGCAGGACACTCCCAGCGGCCCACACCCCGAGCTCCCCACACGAGCCCGGCCGCCGGGTGATACCGGGTCACGGGGGGGGAGGCGGGGGGGGAGGCGGGGCCGGCGATTCCCCCTGCAGCCCCATCACTAGCCCAGTGGAAACCGGGAGGGGGAGCGCTCACCGGCCCGCCCGGGCCCCGCCCCTCCAGGATGACCCAGCCGGAGAGGGTGGCGGGCCTGCGCACCCTCCGCCCCCCCCCCCCTTGAGTCCCGCCCGGCGGCGCGTCCCTCACCTTCAGCGGCTGCTCCCCGTCTCCTCTGCGGCCAGCCGAGGTCGGGCGGGAAGGTCCCTGCTTCGCTCGCCTCCAACCGAACCAACTGCCGCCCACCCCACTTGCGCCAGCCCGCGAGCTCCCATTGGCTGCTGCACAGCGGGCTTCTGATTGGACAAGGAAAGCGACGTGTGAACACGCCTCCCAGTAGCGCAGAAGAGAATCCCATTGACTCAGTCCACTGTCGGTCAAAATCACTTCCTCGGCGAAGGGATTTGAGGAAGTGAAGAGAGGGAGGTAGAGCAAGTTGAAGCTTGGAGGGGTGGGCGAGTGGTTAGCGCGTGCGACGGGGAACGTGCAGGTCCTAGGTTCTACGCTGTCGATGCTCTCATGGCTCATATAAAAGAAGAGCTTGCCTTGGTCCGCCTCTGAAGATACGTTATCTGAGGGCAAAGTGCTCAGAAAATGAATATTTTTTACAAGCGTCATTGCCCTGTTTGCATTAACTGAGTTTATTACAGAATCAATCCGTGGCCCAACATTGATAATTCAGTATTACTATTTGGATTTTACTCATACTGTTATTAATTCTAACAAATTGAGCTGTAGCTCACGAAAGCTTATGCTCTAATAAATTTGTTAGTCTCTAAGGTGCCACAAGTCCTCCTTTTCTTTTTGCGAATACAGACTAACACGGCTGCTACTCTGAAACCTGTTATTAATTCTGTACTTTCTCAGAGAGTGTTAGCATACAGATCTCAGGGTTAGAACTCACAGAAAAAGAAGCTGCTTCTTTAATTGTGATCATCTAATCACAATATTATACATTTCTATAGTACTCTTCATGCTAAAAAATCCTAACGCTTTGCCTACCACACCCGTGCAGCCAGCTCTCTCAGATGAACATGGCTTCTCTCTAATGGCACAATATTTTAGCATAGGCAGTAAAGAAAAATGTCCAGTCCAATTTAAACTACCGGGGGAACGTAGGAAAGCAAAAATTAATTTTCCTGAACTGGAATTTGATCAAGAATTTTAAAGTGTCAGGGAATTTTTAATGGCTCAGAGAGGTCAAGACCTCAGTTTTGCTTCTCATCCTAAGGATGCCTCCTTCAGTTACACAGTACCCCTCTTATCTGACAACCAAACCATAATTAGGGCCCTACTAAATTCAGGATCCGTTTTGGTCATTTTTACGATCATAGGATTTAAAAAATAGTAAATTTCATTATTTCAGCTATTTAAATCTGAACTTCCATGGTGTTGTAATTGTAGGGTCCCTGGCCCAAAAAGGAGTTGTGCGGGGCAGGGGTTGCAAGATCATTGTAGAGGGGGTTGCAGTACCGCTACCCTTACTTCTGCGCTGCTGGTGGTGGAAACACTGCCTTCAGAACTAGGCAGCTGGAGAGTGGCAGCTGCTGGCTGGGAACCCAGCTCTGAAGACAGAGCCGCCGCCAGCAGCAGCACAGAAGGATGGCATGGTATGACATGGCATGGCATGGTATTGACACCCTTACTTCTGCAGAGCTGGGCCCTCAGTCAGCAGGTGCCACACTCTAGTTGCCCACCTCTGAAGGCGACACAGAAATTAGGGCAGTAACCCCCCCTAAAATAACCTTGTGATCCCCCTGCAACTCCCTTTTGGGTCAGGACCCCCAATTTGAGAAATGCTGCTCCCCCACGCCTGTGAAATCTGTATAATATAGGGGAAAAGCACACACAAGACCAGATTTCATGGTCCGTGATGTGTTTTTCATAGCCGTGAATTTGATAGGGCCCTACCCATAATTCACAGAGAATCAAAATGCATGGGCCTTAGTGTTTCTGTCAGTCAACTACATGTGAGATTGAGGTTGTCCTTGATCAAGTCACCTTTAAAATAATATTCTTTGGTTATTCCTCTATCACTAGAGTGCACTGTACTTGAATAGTATTTACCATTGGTAAAATTCTTCTCCTATCCTGTTCCTGCCCTTGCTAACCTATATATTTTAAACAGGGGAAGAGTATTTCCTCTTAAATCCAGCTCAAAGACTACAGTAATCACAACATCTTAATTCCCCCACCCCACCTCCCATCCTATGTTTTCTCTTGTCTCTCATTAGGAGTCCCATGTTTTTAAACTCTTTTTTTTTCCCCTTAAGTTTTAAAAATTCTCCTCCCACCTTCTGCACTTGCTGCAGCCTGCCTACAATGTTCTCACATTGCACAGTTTGGTTTGGAAGTAGTAGGAGTAGAGGATCAGCTCCTAGGGCTATGATAAAGCTCTAGAGTTCCTTCTTCTATTATGGCACTTTTTGTCACAAGAGGGAGTATTATAGTCTTCTGTCAATGCATGTGCATAACTCATTAACATAAATTAGAGTTACATTTGTTCTCTGAGAGTGAAATTTATCCTAGTGCAGTAGCACACACACAAGGCACTCTGCAACTTTTAAACAATACTTCAGCGAGGAGCATATTATGAGGCCTCTGCAGTGGGATGAATTTTACCCTCAGAAGATATATCCCCAGAAATATGATTCAGATTCATTACAGTCATAGGACTTCATTGGATATTGGATAGGAAAAAGTCAATGCTTCCTAGTTTAAAAAAAAGTTGATGCTTGCAACTTATTTGCTTACATTCCTTTTTCCATTTTGTTTTATTCCCCTGTGGAGACTTTCCCACTGCAGTATGAAATGAAGCTTTGTGTCAATCAGTTAACTTCACATAGGATTACAAACTATTTCACATGATCATAAACTCTATTATTTTCATTTTGCCTGAACACTACCTGAGCTAAAACTCACCTTTACTAAAGCTCTTAGGCCCAGATCCTCTAAGATATTTAGGCACCTAACTCCCATTGATTTCAATGCCAGTTAGGTGCCTAAATACCGTTTGAGGATCTGGGCCTTAAACTTTCCTCATCCTCAACCTCCCTTAGGCACTTGTTTATTTCTTTAGCTGGAATGCATCATACAAAAATGCTCAAACTTGTTAGAAGATTTAGGAAATAGAATGAACCAGAAACTAACTGTAGTTCACTGGTCCACTCTTGAAGTTCATATTCAGGCACACTGAAGTCAAGGGGAATTTGACTGAGTAAGAACTGTGGATTTGGGTAGCAAAATAATGGGAATAATTTATTCCTCTGAGACGTGATTCTCCACTGCCTTGCACATCCTGAGTCATTTGCACCCGTGCAAAATGAGTAGTAAGTGTATGTAAAACAATATCACCTGTGTAAGTCAGGGGATCACTAATTTTACACCAATGTTACAATAGTGTAAATGGCTACACAAGGTGCAAAACTATATAAAATTAGGTCCAGGTTCATTTGCAAAAAAATTCAGAGCTGACTTTTTAGCTGAAGATGGCAATTCCTTACTCATCTAAAGATCTGTCACTGTGTATGGGCTTGTACATGCCTCATTTCTCCATACACCTGTTTTTATATTGATGGATACACTACATTGGCCCTCCTGTGTTTTGGTGCAAAAGCAGTATGCCAGTCCCAGTCCTGCAAGCCCTCTGCATTTGGAACTCAAATTACTTAAATGATGCATAGAGGCCTTCCAAGAGTGGGCTCCATGACCCCAATATTGTATGAAACTGAGAATCATAACACAGTGCCAAGCTTGTGATGTCCTGAAGATGCTTTAAAAGGATCAATAAGGATCTCTAGCTGAAGTGTACATAAATGGAATGGAAGGATGAACAGGACTGAATATTTTTAAACAACAGTTTTATGCTAAAATCTGGATGAAGATTTTTAACACTGCACATTAAGGCTTGTGTGAGATTACATTGTCAAATAATCACATTTGCATATTTCCAATATTTCATATCAATTTCCCATATTTATAAGCTCTAAAAAATTACAATATAGAAAATAAAAACAAAAGAATATATAATGTAAAAGGAAAGCAGAAAGAAAGAATGAAGCTACATTGAAAGAAAAAAATAAGACAATTTACATAATGCCTCTTAATTTAATTTAATATTTGAATGGTTGGTTGCCCTAGTGCACCATATTAAGGATTACTATTTATACTTTACTTGTGGCTAACATCCTCTTCTGGTCTTAGAATGCCTCGTACTCTTTTTTTATAGAACGACTAGGAAGTCTCTCAAACACCCAAGAAGGCAATACTATAATAATATAATTTTAATTGCACTTTCCCCCATTTTTTGGGGGTTGGTTTGGAAGCAATTAAAATACAGTATTGTTAAAATCATTCAGTGTATATCTTTGATCAGCTTATTGACTTCCACATGAATTATACTATATTTACATCAGAGCAAAATTTGTTTTTACATATGGATATATAGATATAGATATGTGTGTGTGTGTGTGTGTGTGTGTGTCTGTGTGCACGCATGTGTCATACACACACACACACACACACATCCAGAAGCCCTGATCCTGCAAACACCTATGAACATGCTTTACTTGACTTCAGCAGGACTATTCACAGTAATAAAGTTAAGCACATGATTAACAGTTTTAAGAATAAAGAAAAGGAGTACTTGTGGCACCTTAGAGACTAACAAATTTATTAGAGCATAAGCTTTCGTGAGCTACAGCTCACTTCATCAGATACATTCATCTAATGCATCTGATGAAGTGAGCTGTAGCTCACGAAAGCTTATGCTCTAATAAATTTGTTAGTCTCTAAGGTGCCACAAGTACTCCTTTTCTTTCTGCTGGGCTAGCTTATGCTCTAATAAATTTGTTAGTCTCTAAGGTGCCACAAGTACTCCTTTTCTTTTTGCAAATACAGACTAACACGGCTGCTACTCTGAAACCAGTTTTAAGAATGAGGACCATACACATTATATACTCACAATCTCATAACCAAATGCTCAAACAATGCACAAACATTTTCTCAAGTAATTTTTTACCATTCATAAAATGTGAATTTTAGATTAAGAATCTGTTTATATATATATATATATATATATATATATATATATATATATATATTCAGGCTCAGAGGTCTCTGCTTTTACTGAATGAAGTGAGACTTGTATCTACACATATTTCTATATCTACTGCCAGATTGAGTGTTTCCTACCAGACCCTTCTGGCATGATGAGATAAGCTAAAAAGTTCTGCCACCGTAATTATTTATTGAGAGATGGTGATGCATCCATTAATAGTTTAAATAATTTTGACTGGAACAATTAAAAAAAATCTAATTTTTCAAATTAAATTATTTTCTGGTGTGTTCTAAGCATGAGAAACTAATCGCCGAAATAATAATATTAGCTCACATGCAAATTAGTGGTGGACCTTGATTATTCAAGCCTTTTTGAGTGGATTTAGTATATGCTAAATGGTTGCAAATTTGGCCTGGCAAAGGTTAGTTAATCTTTTTTTTAAATAGGAGGGCCAAATGCTGATAGCTCACATAGGCCTCCTGGTGGACAATTAAATTTTTGGTTTTGATATTAGGAACAGAACAGGAAGTTGCCCCAAAACGTCTCTGATTTCTTCTCAATTCTGCATGAGTAGTGGATAGAAACAAACTATTAGCAATACTGTCTAACTATTTTTAAATATACTTTTGTGTCCTCTGATACCTCCCGTATGCTCTATTATGTACTGATGGCTTTCAATATGCATTTAATATGCTCTATTATGTACAGATGGCTTTCTCTGCATAGAAATTCCACCCAATTCCTTCAGTCGTTGCATGTTGTATAGCTATGTTTTTGTTATCCTTACATTTACATCACTTCAGTAAGAGTCCGTCATAACTACAAAACAGATAATATCTGTAATCTTTTAAAAATTTTAACATTTCAAACAAGTACCATTTTATTTAGGGACAATATAGTTGCCTTAGCATTCATATATACCCACACAGCAAATTCTGAATTTAGAGAGAGAAATGAATTTAGACTAGACTCACTAGACTCAGTTAATTTGACCATTTAAATGGTCAACTTATTTGGAAGAGGCTGTTTGTATATCTTTTTTTATCCTACCTTATTTTTTCACATGTGAAATATTTTGGATCAGTCATTATATACTGTGCCTACTTTTCTAGTGCGTAATTTGCTGTAATGGTACTAGATGGTGATTTATAAATTTATTTTTATATTGATATAAAACATGAAAACAGAATAATCTAAAGAACTGGTGAATCTTGTGTAAGTTACAAAGTATTGTATGTTACACTAGTGGATCTCAATCTTTCCAGACTGCTGTACCCCTTTCAGGAACCTGATTTGTCTTGCTTACCCCCAAATTTCACCTTACTTAAAATTTAAAAAACAACTTGCTTACAAAATCAGACATAAAAATACAAAAGTGTCACAGCACACTATTACTGAAAAATTGCTTACTTTCTAATTTTTCCTATATAATTATAAAATAAATCAATTGGAATATAAATATTGTTCTTACATTTCAGTGTATAGTATATAGAGCAGTATAAACAAGTACTTGTTTGAAATTTTAGTTTGTACTGACTTCATTAGTGCTTTTTCTGTAGTCTGTTGTAAAACTAACTAATATCTACAGGAGTTGATGTACCTCCTGAAAGACCTCTATATACCCCAGTGATACATGTACACCTGGTTGAGAGCCACTGGTTACACCATCATAATAGGTGGTAAGTCTCAGCTATGGGGTTGATTTGAGAATGGAATTTGCTGGACTTTTTCTGAGTTTGCTCCTACTTCTGTCTTCTTTGTAATTTAATACATACACAGATATCAGAAATGCTCAGAGTATTAAATGGGCACCTTTTTACTGTTAGAAATCAAGATGAATATCCTTTCAAATAAATTCTTCTAATTTGTTTGAATAAAACAACTGCCAAAATCAGTTTTCCTCAACTATATACTTTATTTTTATTTTGGCAAAAGAGTAATGCAATTATGAGGCTGTTTTTCAGAAACATTTCTTTAGGTCAATTAACTGTGGACATCATAAAAACGACCATACTGGATCAGACCAAAGGTCCATCTAGCCCAGTATCCTGTTTTCCGACAGTGGCCAATGCCAGGTGCCCCAGAGGGAATGAACAGAACAGATAATCATCAGGTGATTCATCCCTTGTTGCCCATTCCCAGCTTCTGGCAAACAAAGGCTAGGGACACCATCCCTGCCCATCCTCGCTAATAGTCATTGATAGACCTGTCCTCCATGAATTTATCTAGTTCTTTTTTGAACCCTGTTATACTCTTGGCCTTCACAACATCCTCTTGCAAGGAGTTTCACAGGTTGACTGTGCATTGTGTGAAAAAATACTTCCTTTTGTTTGTTTTAAACTTGCTGCCTATTCATTTCATTTGGTGGCCCCTAGTTCTTGTGTTATAAGAAGGAGTAAATAACTCTTCCTTATTTACTTTTTCCACACCAGTCATAATTTTATAGACCTCTATCATATCCCGTCTTAGTCGTCTCTTTTCCAAGTTGAAAAGTCCCAGTCTTTTTAATCTCTCCTCGTACAGCAGCTGTTCCATACCTCTAATCATTTTTGTTTCCCTTTTCTGAAACTTTTCCAATTCCAATATATCTTTTTTGAGATGGGGTGACCACATCTGCATGCATGCATTCAAGATGTGGGTATACCATGGATTTATATAGACGCAATATGATATTTTCTGTCTTATTATCTATCCCTTTCTTAATGATTCCCAACATTCTATTTGCTTTTTTGACTGCCGCTGCGCATTGAGTGGATGTTGTTCAGAGAACTATCCACAATGACTCCAAGATCTCTTTCTTGAGTAGTAACAGCTAATTTAGACCCCATCATTTTATATATATAGTAGGAATTATGTTTTCCAATGTGCATTACTTGGCATTTATCAACATTGAATTTCACCTGCCATTTTGTTGCCCAGTCAGCCAGTTTTCAGAGATCCTTTTGTAGCTCTTTGCAGTCTGTCTGGGAGTAGTTAACGATCTTGAGTAGTTATTATATCAGTACTATAACAGTTAATATTTAAATATCAAACTACCAGATGGCATGAAATTGTTCCCACAACTGTGGAGGCTTAAAAGAGGCTATTTTAAAAATCAGACCCACAATGTAAATTATCTTCTGGTTATACACCCTCTTGTCTAAACTGAATAGTGATTGTTTAAGAAGAACTGTTTATAATTACAGAGCATTATTCTCCAGATAGATGAGCCTGATCTAGTGTGTTCCAGTTTTATAGTTTAGCACTGTCTGTCTTCTGTGTAAATATGTGCATTGTTTTTTATAAATCTATAGCAGGAAGCCAGGCAGGAAGGACTAGGGGACATTCTAGGCAGAAGTTCTACTGTGAAGCAGATGGAAAAAGTAGATTTAGGGACAATACTATTTCCCTTATTCTAATAAAGCTCCTAAAGCAGCATCAGAAAGCTATTCTTTGTTAAAGTTTTATCTCCATATTAAAGAATTAATAGAAAGAAACATTAGCATTTTGTGTCTAGTAAGCAAATTTCACCTACATATCCAATTCTGGCAATAAATATCCCCTTTATAGATGTGGTTATAACAATTATCCTGCCTGCGTTGTGCTTGTCAGTTTAATTATTCATACATTGCTGTCTGTCAGTCCAATAATCACTTGAGCATGTGAAGAGTAGTATTTTAAGGACAGGGAGTTTACCTATTTTAGCTCTGCCTGTCAAGTTGTTATACTAGCTGAAGTCAGAATTTTTGCAGACTGTCTTTCCAATGCATTTGCCTCCCTGGGGCAGCTGCCAAGTCTTGCCAAACTTCTTTGCACAACAGACCACATTTTAGGATTGCTTGGCTGAGTGCAAAGGTTAGCTGTACTGGACTAAGTGGCTCCCTTATTACCACATAATCATCTTACTCTCAAATGAGAGCATTTCATTCATTTCATAAGCCGTAGGCTTTTCCCAGTCCAGCTTGAAAAAACTTTCTGGATGACCTGAGAGTGGCTGTTGTCAGTTTTGTCTTAGTTTTAGATTTAGTTAATGAGCAGTACAGGGTCGTGATCCTTAGGAATAAACAATTTAAAATAAACATATGTATATGCCCCCTTTGTTTTCTTCTCCCACTCCTGTTTTGGCCCAGATCTGCAAAAGGTATTTAAGCAATGAGAGTTAGACACTTAAATACCCTTGAGGATCTGTGCCTGAGGCCATGTTGTCCTCATACATGAAACAACGCGCTGTCACGCTTGTGTACTAGGACTATGTCTACACTAGCACTTGCTGCAGTATAACTTATGTTGCTCGGGGATGTGAAAAATCCACCCCCATGAGCAGGGGCGTTCCTAGGGGGGTGCATGGCCTGGGGCAAATTAGCCTGTATGGGGCCCTGCTTAACATTTGTTATACAGGTGAAATCTGGTTAGATTGAACTTCAAGGGCAGTGGCTGGCAGCAGGTTAAATATTGATAGCGCCCAGCTGTATAATTATGTTATATTATATTGTAGTTCTTTTTTATAATTATAATGTTCATATAATTTAAAAAAAACTCACCGATCACGATCAGTGTCACGCTGCTTACATTCTGAAATCCACCTTCCTGGACTTCCTTGCAGCAGACTCACTTCCCAGGTGCATATGGTCTCGTTACCCTCAGTGGATTTTTTAAAAATGTAATTACACATTCGCAACACGGAAAGCCCATGTCTCGGGAACTGGGTGGCTCTTGGAGGACCTCTATGTGCCCTGGTGCTGAGGGACCCCAAGACCCTCCAGCATGGCGGAGGGTCACTGAGATCTGTTTTCTCTGGGGGCTGGGAGGGGGAGGGGAGGCGGAAAAGCAGATGGTTGGAGGATCCCAGTCCCTGGTGGGTGGTACTGTGGGGAGGGGGACCTCAAGGCTGGAGAGCTGAAAGGCAAGCAGGACCCTGAGGTAGGGGGGTGATAAGGGCTGGCCCTAGCCTTGAGGTGGCATTGGAGGACCCCACCCAGTGCTGGGAGAGGGGAGAAAGGGCAGTGCAAGGGGGAGGTGTGGGACACCAGTGCTGGACGATGGGCGAGGGACGATGGAGACTACTGGCTGGCACTCACATGTCCTAGGGGGCCCCCTGTGCTGGTGGAGGGACCCACAAGAAAATGGAAGGGTCTATCCGAGGCAGAAGGGCGGGGTCAGCCTGCCCTGGCACTAGTGGTTGGGGGGTGCTAGGACGCTGTGGCAGCAGGCAACACCAGGAGTCAGCAGAGCGGGCTGGGGCCAGGTTGCTCGCTGCTGCTGCCAGAGACTGAGCCCGAGCCTGCAGGGCTGTGGGCAAGAAAAGGAAATAAACGCCCGGGCTGGTGAGTACAGGGCACAGGCCTGACCCCTGCTGCTGGCACCAGGCCCCTGCTAGCCCCCGGGCTGCCCTGCCCCGCCGAAGTGCAGGGGCCCCCCAAACCTATGGAGGGGAGGGCTCTGTCCATGAGTAATGTAAGTTACACCAACCTAAGCGCCAGCATGGACAGCACTATGTCAGCGGCAGAGCATCTCCTGCTAACATACCTACCGCCGCTCGCAGGGCTAGAGTAGCTAAGCTGACGAGAGAGTTCACTCCCATTGGCTTAGATCAGTTACATTTAGAGTTTGCTGCAGCTCTGCCGCTTTAAACTCTCTGGTATAGCTGTAGCCTATATCTTTACTTTGTTTAAGTTCCTTCTAAAGCAGCACTATTTTTCATTAGGACCACACACACTTTAACGGTTGAGGTTCCTGCCTGTGATTTGCTCTCTGAATCTTGTCTTACTTATCTGTAAGTTCTTCAAGGCAGAGAATGTCTTTCTGTTTGTTTTCTCTACAGTGCTGAGCACAAAGATAATGATCACTCACATATTTTATACAATTTTTCTATTCTCATTTCGTATACCCCTGTTTGTTAAGTTTTTATATATTAGAACTAAGAATAATAATTTTTACCTCTGCCAAAGCCTGCTTGAAAAAGGATTTGAGGAGAAAGGGAAGTAGCCCAATACATCCACCCTGTGACCCATTGTTTTAACAACAAAGAGGGATCAGGAAGACAGTCATTCTGATGGCAGTCTAAACAATTTTATTTTTCCTTTAAAAAGAGAAGGACCAAATCCCTGGTTGTTCACTTATATCCTCAAACAAACTCTGAATTCGGGAAAAGGAGTGAATTTAGCCCGACTGGACTCAGTTAATTGACTATTTATATGGTCATCTTATTTGGAAGGGACTTGTTACATACATGTTTATGGGTCTGCAGGAGACCATTACAAAGACATAAAATTAACAGTTTATACAATACTATAAAATACTTTGCTATGTACAAGAGGCTTGAGTCATGGCCATGACTTTGAATTTGCTGACGTTTGGGTGTTTAAAATTAAAGTCAGAATTTGCTATCATCACTATAAATTATATACAAAAACCTGGGATCATATTACATTCAGAAACATTTTGAGAAGTTTATGGCTTGTAAAATACGATTTTTCAAAGATACTTCACCACAGTGTTCAAAAACAAATTAAGAATATACTTTTCCAACAGAAAAGTGATCACAGATGAGAACCAACCTCAGTCCCAAAATGACAGCTAAGCTACTAAAACGTCCTGAATATAGATTCATAGATACTAAGGTCAGAAGGGACCATTCTGATCATCTAGTCCGACCTCCTGCACAGCGCAGGCCACAGAATGTCACCCACCCACTCCTATGAAAAACCACACCCATGTCTGAGTTATTGAAGTCCTTAAATCATGGTTCAAAACTTCAAGGAGCAGAGAAGCCTCCCTCCAGTCAACCATGCCCCATGCTACAGAGGAAGGCAAAAAAAACCTCCAGGGCCTCTCCAATTCCTTCCCGACCCCAAATATGGCAATCAGCTAAACCCTGAGCACATGGAGATGTTCTATAACTTTGCTGTGCTCTGTGTGAGAGAATATTATGTGTGACCCAAACACATAAATATAAACTTAGTATACACCATAGGCAAAATCCTGGCCCTTGTGAATTAAATGGCAAAACTCCTAGGACTTCAACAGGGCTGCAACTTCACCCAAAGTCAGCAGAGGAAGACAACATGATTGGGAGAGATTTATTTCTCTTTTTGATTTAAAGAAGGCCTAGCTCTGTAACAGGTGGACCCCTGAATGCCCTCCACCTCTCCCCTTTTTGAAACAAAACAATTACATAAAAACACTCAATGTGAATAGCAGGAATGAACCACTATTGATTTGTCATCACTGTATCAGGTATAAAACAATTTAAAAAAAACATATGAAATAAACCAAATAGAAATGATTTGCACTGCACTGTCTGTCACAGGGATGTGAATTTCAAAGGCAGGAGCCCAAGAAATGACAGCAAGTGCCTTCTAGTTGCACTTAATTGTCACAGGATGATGGAGGTCTTGGAAACAACTACATCCTAGCCTGGTTAATGCTGAATGTGAATTAATGGAAGTTAAACCTATAGGAGAGATGTACATTGGGATAAAGTTAGTATGTTACAGATAGATTTAAAAATATTGAGGGAGACGATCATCTCTAAAAGACAAAAAGTGTCCTAGAAATAAGGAATAGGCAAAGCCAAGGCAACAAGGCGCATTCCCTACACATAAAAGTGCTAAGGAAGTAACTATGGAACACCAGAGATGCCAACAGTAACAGCATCAGGTAGGAGCCTGCATATACAGAATATTATCATCTATCACCTATATTGCAGTAATGCCGAGCTGCCTTAACCAAGTCAGGGCCCATGTACAAATGTGCAGCAATATCCTGTCCCTTCCTCAAAGAACTTATTCTTTAGAATGTCAGTGGGATGCCAGAACTGAGCAGCAGCATCATGGGTGTGTTCTGCTGCAAGTCTCTCTGCTCGTAACAGTAGCACTTGATCTTGCTATCTGTTGTGCAGTGGCCTGATCCTCTAAATCAGTGGTTTTCAACCTGGTCTGTGGACCCCACTATGTCTAAGATTTCCAGAGGTCCACATCTCCACTTGACATTTTTTTTATAAGTCTCCAAATGAAAAAAGGTTGAAAACCACCGCTCTAAATTGTCCAGTAATGAAAATCCAACTTAGCCTGTTATATAAAATTGTTTTTCTATGTCAGCAAGAGTTAGAAAAATAAGACTGGATTAGTCAAAAAAAGGAGCCATCTATTGATACTACAAGGACAGCGTAAGGATCATAACTGGCAAACAAAGGGAGAATGGAATCAGAAATTAATGTGTTGCCAATTAGGACAAATTGGATGACAAAGCAACAAGGGTATGGGCTATTCCACCCATCATGCCCTTTTGGGTGGACTTTGAGAATTAAAATGGCAGTAGACGCCTGGGAAAAGGCAGGCAGATCTCCGTCCCACTCCAGAGACTGTATCCTTCATTGGGGACCCTCAGTCATCAGGACACCCAGATCTGCACACAAGTGATGAAACCCCATTATCGCTAATGGACCAGGAAGGAACCTAGTCTGATGGATGCAAGATCCTGCTGTCTTCCCTTCCCTCATGTTCCTTTCCATCCCCCTCTATGTTACTCATGTCCCCCCGCCTCGGTTTTTCACCTGATCCTGAGACCAACTGCATTGCACAGCACCAGTATGGTGGGATGAGACAGCTCATCCAGCTCTGCCCAGCCTGAGAACCACCAGTAAAGGAGAGGTACTTGACTAGACCATTAAGATGGGATCCCAGACCAGGGAAGTGAGCCTGGGTTCAGAGAAACAGCTGAGGTGGTTTATCTGACAGCTCAAAGCATCTATCTGTGACTGAGATCAATGAAAGCCATACTGTATTTCCCCTACTGTTTTGCTATCCTATTTTCTCCACTTTAGACTGTCTTGTAAAAAACAGGAAAAGTATGACCATGCAGAGTGGCCCACTTGAAACTCAACAAGACTAACCCTTTCTTCCCCACTAAAAAGGATTGCTTGACAGAATAAGAAACTAATAGTTATTCTCTGTCTGAAAAAGGACCTTTAATAGGTTTTAAGTGTTTTGCGTAACCACACAATTTCAATATGCTTTGTTTGGGTTTTTATTCTTTTTTCTCTTGTGTATCCAATAATTTTCCAAACATTTGTATTAATTTTCTAACGCGCTTGCCATGAAATGGTCAATGTTCCTGTACTCCAAACCCCAAATGATGTTTAACTCTTTAATGGTGTACAGTACCAGGATCATACCATCATCTTTGACTCTAGACCCATTTATTCCACTGAAATTAATACAACGTATCTCAGGCCTATTCCTGCTCGTCCACATTAGCTCCATCTTAGAAACAGGCTTAATAATATCCCAATGACTCTAGTGTAATAAAACTTCATTATACATAAAGGCAAAGAGTTTGATCTTGACTGCAAACAGTCCTATTTCTCCATACACCATCTTCACCCCACAAAGTCCTCACATAGAAAAAGGGTAATGAGGTAGTACACATGATACATAACAGTGATAGTATTAGCGAGGCTACTCTAATGGAACTATGAGAATGAATGTAGCCAAATGCTACCGGATAGATGCACTGTGCATGGATGGGATGTAGAAAGGAGAGAAAGAGCCAAGAATCACAGTTTGGATGTTTTGAAATTAGAAAAAAAATGGAGCTGTAAGAGATTAAGAAATCAGCCATGCTGTAAAATACTCCTGTTTGCAGCAGTGTAATATTTCCAAATGCCTACACTATTGCACATTTCCTAGCAACAGGTGCCTAGGAGGTAGAGGAGGAAACATCTGCCCTTAAACAAGTCATCATTAATATGGCATTCAATACCACAAATCTATTCCAGCCATAGGTCTCACCCTGCCAAGGCTCAAATGTACAAACAAAACCCAGAATGAGGTACACAACAATACATGAGCGAGCTGGAAATTATGTGGATTTAATTTCTTTATCATGTAAAAAGTACTCCTTAATCTCAGTTCAAGACACAATCTTCTGATGACCTATTACAGTGCTCCTAACGAAGGGGGTGAATTTCCATAACTTTAAGGACCAGGGATTTGGTGGAAAGACATGCCAAGGTTTGCATTTGACTTTCTATATTTAAACAGAACATACAAGATTAACAATTATTAGAATTGCATATAAAATGTCCCTTATTCATTCTATATAACTATTAATCCTTTAGGGAGATCCAGGTGCTCAGAAGAGATTTATGATGATAGCACAAGTACTTTTGGAGATTTCTTTCTCCCCCAAAATTTGGGCTGTATGTTAAAGCAGCTCTGAGTATCTTCTTGATGAGTGCTAGAATTGTGACATCAGAGGTAGCCGCCAATCATACAACTGACTAGTTTATATATATATATATATATATATATATATATATATATATATATATATATATAATATTCTACAAGTTAAAAGACTGCAATCATTGCCTTTTTAATTTACGTCGCTTTATGCTATTTGTAGCTATTGTACCTTCTGACATCAATCATAGGAGATGTCTTATTAGATGCAATGGAATTTTGTTACAGAACATAAAATATATAAAATACAGACACACCTATATACATGCACACATATATAAAGAGCTGAATAGATGCAAGAAAGATTTACAGGCATCACTGAGCAGCAGGGTTGACATTTATTACAGTATGTTCAAGAGGAAAAGCAGGAAGCAGTTTATTCAGGTATGTCCAAAATCACCTTAGAAGTAAAAATAAATGTCAAATGTGATAACACAGCAACTTGCTATGTGAGAGATTCTCCCCTTCCATGTAATTTTAATTCCTGAGGAGTTATAGCTTCAATGCATCTGACAATCTCAGCATTTTGGGATTTATTTATTTTTAAATCTCAACATTAGCTAAAAATCATTAACTGTGCATTGACAATCACAGCTCAGCAAGGCTTGTATTGTAAATGTTGCCAGAAGAGAGTGCACTTGTATCAAGGAATTTAATTGTCACCATGCCAATGTAAACTATACAACAATGATAATACTCATCACCTCTGACCTTTCTGGATTCTATTTTCAAGATTAATCCTGGAACACAGAGGACTGACACCCTGAGGTCCAAAATTCTATTTTTTCTAGGTTTACTACAGAACCTATACTCAATCCTGACCACAATTTTTTTACACACTTAATTCATTACAGAGGAGTTAAAACTGTATAATAAATTACAAGTGTAGAGATAGATTACTTACAATATACAGTCTGGAAAACAAAATCTTGAACACCAAACCAGTGGTTCGTTTAAAAATGAATACTTTGTGTTAACACCAGATTTCTTAAGAAGGTTCTTTAAGAGAGTTATAAGTCAAAACAGCCATTTGTTGAAAAAATATCCATGTTTCTCAAGTCTGAGTAGTTATGCTTTTAAAAGTTTAATGCAATTAATATGTTAATTCTTTACATTACAATTGATCTGCTATAGCCACATGCAGCATAATACTCTTTGCAGTAAACTAGTGAGTTTACTATTAGAATAGCTGATTAGGTACCTCACTTTACAAAGCCTGTTTCATACAAACCTGTCTCATATTGGTACAAATGTGTGATGTGTTTGATGTGTTTTGTCCCGTTTCAGTTATTAACTCCCATACACAATAGAGAAGGAAGCCGTACAAAGGAGAGAAAGCTGTCCAAACCCCGAGTGTTCAGTTCAAAATTTTCTGCCAAGAGTATAGCACTGAATTTCAGTAAGATATTACTGATTTGATATTAATTTGATTTTATCACTACTTCCATGTGGTGAGCACAGGTTTTCCTGAATCTCTTGCTCGATTTCCTTTTAGTCCAATGGATTGCCCAGAACGGCTTCTCAAATCACGATCAGCTCCATCACTTTGTGCCATCTCTTCATCATACCTAAAATATAATAATTTTTTCAGTGTCTCTGTCTCCTAATCACTGGACAGCAGAGATCATAAGAATGACCTTTCCTTACGTCTGTTTTGTTTAATATTTAGCATTCACATTTTTAAAGTATGGATCCTATTCTATAAACACTCACCCCACATGAATAGTTTGTTTTAAGATGCAACTCCTCACATAAGTTATTCATGTGGGTAAGTGTTCACAGGATTGAACCCTAGGACACTATAATAAAATGAGCCCTATTGTACTTCAGTAACTATTTATGAAAAACAGGCACATCATCATCAGAGTTTCTATTACAGCAGACACAAATAATTATAGAGCTTGTGAAACTATTTGAGGCATGTACTTCTGCATTTTTTTTCTCATCACTTCGATTAATAGACTTGTGCATAAATAGAAACATTAGCTTGCTGCTTATTCAGTCATGTCTCAATCCAGTGCATCAAACATAGAAACAACTACAACATCAGAAAAGCTGGATTGCGACATGAGTTAATAGAATTAAGCAAAAAGGGTGGGCTGATTAGATAGTCAAGATATAAGATTCAATCTGAACACAATCTATCAACATCAGAAGTACCCATCAATTTAATGTATTTTTGATAATATATATTTTGTGAAGCTTGCCACAGTGACAAGTATCTCTTTAAATGTACAAACTCAATATGGTCTGAGATAATCCCACTATCCATTGATTTAACAGTTGCTGGAGGCATCCAAAGGCAGAATTTGACTCTAAATATATAAATGTCAATAATCAAAATAGAAAGATACAGCTACTATATTTTTCAGTCAACAGGATTCCATCTGTACCTATTAAACTAATACTAAATGCAGATCATTAGTGTTCATAGCTATCACACAGCTAACATTAATTATAAAGGTATTCTCCAATCTTGCAAACACTTGTGTATGTGACTAAATTTACTCACATGCGTAAGTATTTGCAGAATTGGGGCCTTAGATAAAACAGATGGCATGAATTAGTGGGTCAGCTAACATACTGTACTACAGTACTATTAATTCCTGACCAAAGCTCAAACATTTAGCTTTTGAAACTGGTTTCAAATGGAATAGGGAATTTGATTACAAATTCAGCATCCCCCTAAATGCATAAGCCCATCTCATACATTAAAATAGGGATACTCTTTTTCTAACTTCCCCCGGCATCATACATTCATTATACCAGGTTAAAAATAATCTTGCAATTCTCTGTTTTAACATCCCATCAATGAATCACAACAGTTGGGTGACATCATTCCTATGAATTAAGAGAGTTTTAAAAATTTTCTTGGTACATATAATGCATTTAACTGTTACCCATGCCTTATACTTAGTCTAAAATACATACTATATATCTGTTAGATATATCTTTAAGAGTGAAATCCATTTCAAATTTCAAATTCATTCAAATTCCAATATACACCCTGAATAAATCAACGTTTTTGCAGGTGAAATGCAGGGGCTCACCAGGAAGGGGATATCTACCCACAACTAAGGCCCCAGGCAGGAGCGCAAACCCTTGGAAGATGCTATTCCAGCCCTAAACATGGTAAATAAGTGATACAGAGCACTTTATATTTTTCTTCCACACCTGGATGAATTTCATCACATCTACATAGTTCTAAATTAATCTTCTCTCTCAAGAAGGACATGTTCATATTTACGTAGGACATTGCTAAAACTTACAAAATCTCATAATTTCCAAGAGCTTCTTTTGGTGGAGATTTATTCCATTTACAGTCTGGAATTTCACCATTAGGCACAGCAACGTTAAGTGTGTCATTAATAAGATTATATTTGAGAATACGATCATTGGCTGTACTGGAGGTAAGAGAAGGGGAAGCATTGACCTATTAAAAACAAAGACATTTCATTTTCAGCAACTTCTTTTTGACTAAAATATGGTCACACAGACAGAATGTACAATGATAATGAATTCTACCCTATAAACTAATCATCAGCATTTCAACATAGAGCCTTTTCTTTGAACAAAACCATTGCAAGGAAACAGTGTATTTCCTACAGATTTTATTTTTGAAGTATCATTCATTCTCCTTAGGGTCTTTCCTGACCGTATTCTAATAGCTATAGATTTTTGTTGGAAGTTATGCTAATCAAGCAGCAGCTGGGGATTTATACCTTTAGTTCATACCAAATAAAGAAGAGGCAAGTTTCTCACTTGCTTTGCCCCTTCCTAGCAGTTGTTACATATGGGCCTGTGGGGCTCTTTATTTGGTGTATTGCTTTTTACCTGTATCCTTCCTCTGAACTCCCCATTTTCACACATTTATCTGGCTGGCAAAAAGGGTAAGTCATCTGACAGTTTTTTAAATGTATGCTTAAGATTATGTATAAAGATAAGATGTAGGGGAAAAGAATAGGGCAGTGATACATTAGACATGGGGTTTGGACAGGAGTTAACCATACCAGAGTTGTTTGTATAATTCGTACAATAAATGTATACAACCCTGCATTATTTCAGGCTTATTCTTCTAATATTTGTATCCCCTATTTTCTAGCTTTCCTACAATTTCAAGCTGTGTTATATATAGTATCTGAGTTTTAGCAGAGTTAGAGTTACACTGCACTGAGCCAGTGCCAATCTTCCAGCTACTGGTGCAGTAATAAGATTGCTGGCCTTCAGACAGCTCCTGGAGTCCAAGCACATCATGAATGCACCTGGATTTGATTTTTGCTCATGAGACCAGAACACAGGTTTCTCCTGAATTCTGATACCCTGCAACTTCCACAGCCCATTTTGTTGCCTGTTTTACTTTCCAACACCCTTCCCTAAACACCTTCATCTGGAAAAGGGAAAACTCAAGCTCAGGTTTGAAAGAGCAGATGTATACTGTGAAAGGAAACGGTGATGAGGGTTGTTTATAAAATGTACACAACTTTACCTCAATAAGCCATGGCTTAAGCTTGTCATCAATGATAATATCATATCCATAGCACTCAAAGCAGTGTTTATCATTGTTCATTACAGGCTGAAACAAGTTAAGAAAAAATGTATGCATATTAAAGAAGAAAGATTTACTAAGTAACTTGAAAGATTATACATTACTATATTTCTCTACTATTATTTTTCTAGGTATCATGTACAAATATAATACCAATTGTCTAAGGCAGTTTTCTTAGTACAAGTTTTCTGCTCTGACTTCCCTATACAACAACATTTTACTAATATATTTAGGACTTGTTTTTTTATAAAAATGTCATCTTCTCGAGCTGTTTCTGAGTATTATCATACTAATCAGTGTATTAACAGAACATATTCAACTACAGAGCTTTCATTCAGTTTCACCTGTGTATCTTACAGCATTTGGTGAGTATGAAGACAAGAGAGTGTTAAAGGCTTTCATGCCATACATGAAATTAGAAATACTTACATTTATAAAAATACAAATTTACCTAATCATTAACACTTTCACTTTCAAATTAAATATGACTTATCCAAAGACACTTGTTTATTATAGCATTGTAATAATGCAGCAAAGATGGAGTTCAACCCCAGTTACTGACTAGATCCTTATATTTAAAATACTTCATCTCTATATCATTATATCTATCTCAAGTCCACTATGGTCATGAAAACTAAAACAGACTAGGGACTGAGTAATGCTGGGATGGAAATTCTCAAGAAAATCACTCATTTTCCAGCATCAGCTAAGGTCTTAAAGTATGAATGCCAAGGCACCTCTTCTCCTGTGCACCACTCACCAGACCATTTAAAGCAGTGGTTCTCAACCCTGGGTACACATACCCCTGGGGGTACATAAACTCATCTTGATATTTGCCTAGTCTTACAACAGGCTACATAAAAAGCACTAGCAAAGTCAGTACAAGCTAAAATTTCATACAGACAATGACTGGTTTATACTGCTCTATATACTATACACTGAAATGCAAGTACAAAATTTATATTCCAATTGATTTATTTAATAATTATATGGTAAAAATGAGAAAGTAAGCAATTTTTCAGTAATAGTATGCAGCGACACTTTTGTATTTTTATGTCTGATTTTGTAAGCAAGTAGTTTTTAAGTGAGGTGAAATTTGGGGTACACAAGACAAATTGGATTCCTTAAAAGGGGTACAATAGTCTGGAAAAGTTGAGAACCACTGATTTAAAGAACCCTTTGTAACAAGTCAGTAGAGATGGTTTCCATAAATTAATATTGAAAGGTTTTCAGTCTTGCAGGGCATAGGAGAAGGAAGGAAAAGTATTTCTCCTGTTAAGTTTAGGAAATAGAAAGGAGCAATGAAGCTATCAGAACTCTTCCTTCTCTGTACATTATTTGTTTTCCTTCCGCTCTTCACATTGTTTCTCTTCTCTTTTACAATTCTGTTAATATTGGGATGAGCTGCCTTTTCTTCTAGCACAGGGGTGGTCAACCTGAGCCCGAGAAGGAGATAGAATTTACGAATGTATATTGCCAAAGAGCCACAGTAATACATCAGCAGCACCCCATCAGCTTCCCCCCCCCCCGCTCCAGCCCCCAGCAGCTCCCTCCCGCCTGCTGCAATCAGCTGTTTTGCATTGCAGGAGGCGGGGGCGGGGTGGGAAGCAATGAGCACATGGCAGACTCGGGGGAAGGGGAGGGGCCTGGAGCAGAGCAGGGGGTTGAGGACTGAGCATCCTTGGCACATTGGAAAGTTAATGTCTGTAGCTCCAGCCCCGGAGTCAGCACCTATGCAAGGAGCTGCATATTAACCTCTAAAGAGCCGCATGCTGCTCCGGAGCCACAGTTTGGCAACCCCTGTTCTAGCATCTAATTTGGCACTTTGGGAAACTGCCTTCTGTAAATGCCTGCTGTTACCCATATACTATAAAGCTCTGTCAAGCTATTCAGGAGGAAAGGAGAAACATGATGGTGCCACAGTTTTTTGGCATGAGTTTGGGATAACTATATTACTCACATACCAGAGAGCTGCAAATAAGTTACACAAATTCTCTAAACAAAATGGAAGAAAGAACCTTAACACCCTGGCATTTTGTTTGACAAATTGTCTTCCCAGGTTATATCCTCCTACGACAAATTTGTTACTACTGAAACATGTCATGGCTCTGGGCAGAGGTTAGGGTAATTCACAAGGGCAGTATAAAGTGACTTTAAATGAGAGTAAGAGTTTGTGATGGTTTCAGCACCCCAGATATTAATTTACTCATTTAAGATACACACAAACAGCTTGCCCACCCAATCAGGTTTCTCCAAGCACTCTCAGCTCTACAGGGACACTGAGAGGTGACACAGTTTCTAAAAAGAACAAAAAAGGAAGACAGTAGCACGAGAGCATCAGCATTCAAAACAATCCAGCAGTAGGAAATGAATTGCTTTAGGTTTTTTCTTTACTGTAAATTTGTTTTCATGTCTATTGAAAGCCTGCAGCCACGAGGGTAACACAGACAGCATTCTATTAACACTACTCACTGCAACGGCCTTCAGCGACTGCACAATTATCCAATGAATTTCATCAAACAGTTTATTAGTGACCTCCTTTCCACGAGTACTCTCTAGATACAAGCGCAAGTTACTCACTGTCCATTTGCCTCCATGGATATGATTGTAGTCATCCTATAGAGTCAAAGAGTTAATTCAGTCTCATGGAGTTTGCAATTATTCAGCAGTTGTATTCTCATCCACACAAACTGACACTTGTTTTTTACGCACAAGTTTATTTTTAAAACTATTTTTACTGTATGACATTTTGCAGGGTCTGTAAGGCCCCAATTTTTATTTTGTACTGCCTTCTGTGCAACACAGAACACATTTTAAATCACCTACATCTAATTACATAGCAAGTCACAAAAACAAGTGTTAAAACTTGTCTTGTGGTAATTACAATTACATAAGAACAACAATCAAACAGAAGTTGCATTTTGACAGTCTAAGGACACAGGAAATGCAGGTTAGGATTGGAATGACTGGGAGATCAGATTTTCAAGACTGAAAGGAAAGGGTTAGGTTTGGGGAGGGGGTTGTTTCACTGGAGAGGAAGACATGAAGAGTGGTTAATTTAACAACTGTTTCAGAGGAAACCTATGACCTTAATCTTGTGATAATTTGGGCACTCATAATAGTTTATACAAGAAGCAAGAATCTTGTTCTAGCATTTACCTATCTGATTGATTAAGATCACTTCCACAGCTACAGAGCTTTCATATAGCAGAAGAACAGATTTTGATTTGTCTGTGGGCGCTTCAGACGTGAAAAGGGTTACTTTTCACAGTCTTTGCTCATTCTTTTCAGGAAGGACCCAAAAGACGGCAAATCACGCTCAAGGACCCTTTTAGCAGTTTCCACAAAGTTCCACTACTCTTTGTGTTGCCTTCTTTATAAGTTGAAAGAAGTGTGTTTTAACCATTTCTGCTGGCCTTTCTTCTCCTAAGTAGACTTTACTACTATTATTCATTCCTCCCTCATTTCTAGGCTGGACTACTCTAATGTACACTACTGGGAGTAGAGCTAAACTTAAAAGTAATACAATCCAGCTCATAGGAAACATGGCCTACTTGCTAACTGGGACACATGTACCTATAACTTACACTCCAATCTCAATCTCATCAGTCTGTTCACTGCCAAGTGCAATGCAGGGTGTCAATTATGTATAAAGTTCTAAATTGCTTTGGACCCAGCTACCTCCAAGACCAATTCTCCTTGTCTCCCATCTTATCAGTTAGCTGGCTGGAATGTTTTTGAGAGCTAAGTTCTCAGATGACAAGGAATATTCAGTATGGGGGGGGAGCATTCATTGGTGAGTGACCTTATCTTTCAAATTTACTTCTGCTTATAGCCACTAAAGTCAGAATTTAACAATGTTTAATATTTGTATTATTATTACAGTACTGTCCAGAGGCCCTGGTCCGAATCTGAGCCCTGTTGTACTATGCACTATACAAATACAGTAGAAGAAAGACCTTGCCCTAAAGAGTTTACGATTTAAAATACTATATTTAATCTATTTTAAGACATTGTATCAAAAATGTAAAATACAAAACTATCAGGTACAATTTGATTAAGTATTTATTATTGATCGTTGGGGCAAGGATATGAGGTACAAAGCTGTCCATTTATCTATAGCCATATTTATGGCCACTTAAAAATGCTAGTGCTTAGGTACAGTTTTATAGACTTATCAATACATAGGCTTTTAACTGTTGCAATTTGAAACTGAAAATATCCACCTTATAGTGCTGCACTGAGCTCTATCTATTATCTCATGTGCTTTTGAAGTAATATGAATCAATTATATTTTGCAAATAAAATTCATAACAAATATTTAGCTCAGATGACTTAATGAGAAGGAGGGTGAAAAACAGAACAAAATACACAAGCACTTATATTCCATTTTTATGCCATTTAAAATAATCCAGTTTGCTATTAAATTAGCATTTTTAAAACTCAAACACTTACCCCATGTTTCTGAATGGCAACATTTGTGAGATGTACAAACATGTTATCTAATTCGCTTGTACTTGGTGTATATTTTACTGTGCAAAACCGGCAAAATCCAAGTTTATACCTTAAACAAAAAAGATATTTAATATGTTAAATGCAACTAGAGTTGAGGAAAACAGCATTGTAAAATACTAGATGCTTGGTAAATTTCTCTGTACAATGTGTGAAAAATCTTTTGCCTGAATTACATCTTTACTTTTTTTATTATTATTATTATTTTAAAAGCTAGAAATTAGTTTCATCTTACATGTAACACTTCAGTGGACGATACGTAGACACTAAAACATACAAGCGCAGGTCAAATTTCTTCCCACCAATCAGTAACGGATTGTTGATATAGAGAGAAATTACATAGGCTTCTTTAGAAGACTGAGATACAAACCTAGAAAAAGTACATATTGTATGTTTCAGAATGTACTGATTAAATGTTAAAATGTTTCCCTCCCTTAGAAGCAGTCTCTCAAAAGGTAATGAAGTTCTCACTTTACTAAAATCCTATATCACACTTCAATTAAGTTTTAATATTATGCTGGTTAATGTGCGCAGGGCACTTGGTTTCACTGTGTACAAAAACGTAGCTAAAACAAATGAGTGAGATTAGCTGTCCATTTAAGTTTTTTACATTTCACTGTTATGAGAAGAGAATTTAGGCTCTGACTCAGCAAACTATTTTATTTAGCAAAACCCTTAAATACAGACTTGAGTGCATCACTAATTGGGGCTTTTGCAATTATGTTTATCAGTAGTCAATACTGAGTATTTAAACCATCAAGCCACGTTAATGTCAATATCAGTTTGCCTCTTAAATTATCAGTATTTTTCAATAAGATCTGACTGTTATAAGTTCACTACTCCTCCTCTTGGAAGTGCGGTCACCAACATTTTTAAACCTGAGGGGAAAAAAGACAACTAAGAAAAAAAAGCACAAAGCAGTTCTTCAGGTTGCTTTTGTATTGGAAGGCTACTTGTCTCTCGGTTACTTTTTTAATCAGAATGGGCTAACAGAAAAGGTCAAACGATACAGATTTTTCTGTTGGTAGAGCAGCCACATTCCTTCTCTGTGTTGGGTGACAAAAACGAGTATCATGGTCCCTTTCCTCAAATTTCTTCCTCTTCTGACTTATTATGAGGATGCTTTATTCCTCCCTCTCACCTCAATTAAAGTCTTAGTTTTTATGGCTTCCGTATTCATGAGGCCCAGCTGTCAGCTTTGCTCTTTAACTCCCTAATAGGCCCCAGCTAATAGCTCCTCTCTCCAGGCCCCTTATTAAAGGCAGTCCATGCAGGCTGGGCTTTTCTACTCAGAACAGTGAAGAGATTTCATGGTTCAACTGAGGATGGGGTTGTACGATGTCACACAATCCTCCTCAGGCTGAAAATGAAGTCAGTTACTAGAAGTGAAAGACTTTCCTATAACTCACAATTCTTTAATGCTGTTAAGCAAAATCATTATTCCAGTCTGCCCATGCAATTTTATTCCTCACATAGCTGGGCATACTAACCCTGCACCTTCACAGAAAGCATATTTATATAGTGTAGCTCACTGAATTAGTGCTTGTGCCACCTGGCACCAAATGCAATAATTGGCACTAAGAGCTGTTTGAAGCAGGAAGTCATTAAATGAGAAATTGCAACTATAATGAAGTAACGCTAAGTGGTTTGGTGGACGGAAAGCGTTCTCCATTAGTGAATTGATATTAAGCATGCCAGTCTGTGATAGAATATTACAAAATACACAAAAATTGGGGGGGGGGGAGGAAGTTAAACTTACGAAGATGTTTTACTGTCTCGAGACCACTTTTTAATTTGAGAGAGTTTATTGATAAGAAATATCCCCTTCCCTTGAGCTTTCCCGCAAGGTTTCATAATCCAAGTGCTGGAAGGATTTTTTCTGAATTCTTCAACAAACAGGTTGTAATCAGCAGGGAGCATAAAGGTGACAGGCACAAAATCTAAATCAGCAAACAAAAAGCAAGATTTAGAACATTAGATCTAGCAAGGATATCAATGTATACAAGTAAAAATATCTTCGCTGGCTTTCCATTCTTCAGTACAGATTGACTCCTGTGTCCTTGTCTGATCTACCCCCTTTTGATATGAGAGAACATAAGAACCACAACATAAGAACACCCATACTGTGGAAGACCAATGGTCCATCTAACCCAGTGTCCTGTCTTCCGACTGTGGTCAGTGCCAGAACAGAACAGGGCGATTATTGAGTGATCCATCCCATTTGGTCCATTCCCAGCTTCTTGCAGTCAAAGGTTTAGGGAAACCCAGAGCATGGATTTGCCTCCCTGATCATCTTGGCCAAAAGCTATTGATGGACCTAACCTCTGAACGTATCTAATTTTTATTTTAACCCAGTTATAATTTTGGCCTTCACAACATCTTCTGGCAACAAGTTCCACAGATTGACTGTGCGTTGGGTGAAGTACATCCTTATGCTTGTTTTACATATGCTACCTATTAATTTCATGGATGACCCTGGTTTGTATTTTATCTGAAGGGGTAAATGCTTCCTTATGCAGATTCTCCGCATCATTCATGCTTTTATAGACCTCTATCATATTCCCATTTAGTCATTTCTTTTCTAAGATGAACAGTCCCAGTCTTTTAATCTCTGCTCGAAGCTATTCCATACCCAAGTCATTTTTGTTGCCCTTCTCTGTACTTTTTCCAATTCTAATATATCTTTTTTGAGATTGTGCAACCAGAACTGCATGCAGTTTTCAAGGTATGGGTGTACCATGGATTTAATTAGTGGCATTATAATATTTTAGGTCTTATTATCTATCACTTTCTCAATGGTTCCTAACATTGTTAGCCTTTTTGACTGCCACTGCATACTGATGTTTTCAGGGAACTATCCATGATGATTCCAAGATCTCTTTCTTAAGTGGTTAACAGCCAATTTAGACCCCAAAATTTTGTATGTATAGTTGGGATTATGTTTTCCTATCACTTATCAACGCTGAATTTCATCTGCCATTTTGTTTCCCAGTCAGCAGTTATTATGAGATCCCTTTGTAACTCTTCACAGTCAGCTTTGGACTTAACACAAACCTATTGAAGATAGTTATCTGCAGATGTTACCACCTCACTGATTACTCCCTTTTCTTGATCATTTATGAATAGCACTGGTTCCAGAATAGATCCTTGCAGGACCCCTCTCCACTGTGAGAAATGACCATTTATTCTTACCATTTGTTTCTTATCTTTTAACCAGTTACCAATCCGGGAGAGGACCTTCCCTCTTATTCCAGGACTACTTTTTTAGTTAAGAGCCTCTGGTATGGTACCTTGTCAAAGGCTTTCTTAATGTCCAAGTATACTATATAAACTGGATTACCCTTGTCCACATATTTGTTGACACTGTCAAAGAATTCTAATAGATTGTTGTGGCATGATTTCCCTTTACAAAAGCCATGTTGACTCTTTCCCAACATATTATGTCCATCTGTGTGTCTGATAATCCTGTTTTTCACTACAGTTTCAACAAATTTGCCTGATACTGAAGTGATGTTTACCAGCCTGTAACTGCCAGCACTGCCTTTTGGAGCCTTTTTAAAAAATTGGTCCTACATTATCTATCCTTCAGTCATCTGATACAGAGGCTGAGTTAAGCACTAGGTTACATACCACAGTTAGTAGTTCTACAATTTCATATTTTGAGTTCCTTCAGAACTCTTAGGTGAAAACCATCTGATCCTGGTGACTGCTATTTAATTTAGCAATTTGTTCCCAAACCTCCTCTATTGACACCTCAATCTGGGACAACTTGGAAAAAATGGAACTTGGTGAGTTCTAAAGTGAAAAATCTTGTAAAGGTTTTAAATATTTTGTCCCACAAATACGAGAAAGCTCTTTTAGTTATGAAATAGTTGGTAAAAAGTTCTAGAATCTCACAGCTAAGTCTCTGCATGAAACTGCAAACCTTTCCAACAGCCTCTTTCATCCTTATTCTTTTGATTCTCTAACAACACACCTCTTTCATCACATCAGGGCTGAGAATTTCTCTCTCTGCATTGAGAGGGTCAGTCCCACTCCGGAGGTTTAATATTTCACATTGGTTTATTTATAATATTTACTGTTTAGGCCTTAGGGTTGGCCCAAAGGCTTCTTTAAACAAAAACAAAAAAATTACATTTCCTAACTCCCACTGGAGTACTGCTTCTTCTTATGCTGGCTACCAATTGCCAGCCACCCTCTCTACCCACTCTGAGCCCAACTATGGGAACCAAGGCCCCCTCTCCCATATAAACACTAGATTTTCCCTTATAGGAAAAAACAGCTCTTTATCTAGAAGAAGCCTTTTCCCCTGGATAAACACAACCCTTCTGCAGCTTGAGTCTCATCCCTCTTCTCTTTTCACCATTAATGGAAGAGGTTTTTAAAGGCCGCAGACTGCCCTTAATTAGATTCAGTTGTCCATAATTAACCTGAGCTAATCTCTTCCACTTCATAGGGAAAAAGGCTTTAACTATTCTACAACTGATATACCTGCCTTCAACCACACTTCCAGAACTGTGAGGTCTAGTTCTGATTAAAAAGTGAGAAAATTCTTAACCTCAATAAAAGGGAAATAATGGCTTTTTGTGACAGTGATTCAGAGTAACTTTTAAAAGGGGCCACCCAAAGTATGTCAATTTAAAATAACATTCACTTTGTTATTAGCACCAATTTAGAAGCTTAAAACATGTGTCTGCAAATTGGATTAGTCTTCCTCCATATATCTGAGTAGTGGTATACAAGAGGGGCCTATGGTTCAGTACTCTGAGTTTTGGACAAGGAATCAGGAACGCCCAAGCATTAATCCCAATTATTAACTGCCTCTGAAGCCCTGAGCAAGTTACAGCCTCTTTGCCTCATTTTCTCTATTTGTAGAAGATTTATCCATTAACTTTCACGGCAATGTTTGAGAAGAGCTTTGAAAATGTAAGATACTATACAAAATACTAAGAATTGTGTGTGTTCTTTTTGTTAGTGTGGTGAGTGAGCCTGACATATTTTTTTTTTTTTTTTTTACTCACTTGTTCACACCAAGAACAATATCCTGACTAAGGCTACGTTTATGTCATGGAAGTCAGGAAACCATGACTTCCATGACATCTGTGATATTCTCTGCTTCAGCCCCAGAGACTGCAGGACTCTGGAGCTGGCAGCCAGCAGGACCGTGGCAGGGTTCTAGCAACAGGTGACAGCAGAGACACGGGGCTCCCTGCGAGGTTCCAGCAACAGGTGACAGACTCCTGAGGGGGCCTCATGGGGGGGGCCCTCAGGCAAGTAGCTGGGGGTGTCCCATTTTCTCTGAGAAATATGGTCATCCTGCAGCTCCAAGTCACTGTGGGCAGAGAAGGCCCCCCTGCAGCTTCCAGCTGCTGCAGGCAGAGAGGGAACCCCATAACTCCCAGCCACCTACAGTGCAGGGGAAACCATGGAGCCGCAGCAGCAAAAATCACAGACAGATCATGGGCTCCATGAATTTTTGTTTATTGTCCAGGACCTGCCCATGACTTTTACTAAAATAGCCATGACAAAATCTTAGCCTTAACCATGACCTACTGCCATCGAAATCTTCTGTGCAATTTTTTTTTGTTCTCTTCAGTGGCACAAAAAAAGTTTTTTTGGGGCTGCTATGTTTTTAGGGTTCAGAGTAGCAGGGGTTAACTAAATAAATTTAGTATACTTAATAAAATTATGCAAACATCAAAAGGCATTTAAAAACATCAGGGATTTCTTGTTTCATTTTGCAATTTTACCCACATACTAAATGTTAAATGGCCACCATTACTTGGCTCCTGACACCCCTCAAACACCAGCCATATCCCAGTCCTAAAAAAAATGCAAAGCTCCAACTGAATTACCTCCCATCTAGTGATTCAACAAACATCAAGTTTTAGATAGATCCACAAAAGCACCAGAGACCCATCCCAAACTCTGACATCATTAATCATCAACAAAATACAACATCACAGACACTGGGGTGGAGGATCAGCAGTGAAGCAGTAGAGGAGGAGAAAGTTATAGGATAAATGAACATATGATGGAGCCTTTTAACCAAGACACTGATTCAAAAATCCACCATCCAAGCCAGAGTCCTACATTTTACTCCTGGGGGGGAATTCTGCATCACTGTGGATGCACAGAATTCATGGCCCCCCCAGATTTCTTTGCTTCCCTGCAGAAAAATTACCTCTGACAGGGAAGCAAAGGGAAGCCGCAAGAGCAGTCATGCACCTCCTCCCCTGCAGTGCAGGCAGGTTGGTTTGGGCACCCAGAGCAGCTGGTAGAGACAAATCACCGGTGAGAGTGGGAGCTGGGAAGTTGTGTGTGTGAGAGAGACACTCTATCCCTCTCACTCACTACTGTGGCACACTTGGCATGGAGAGGCAGGGCTCTGGCGTGTTTCTGAAGAGGTAGGCATGGGGCAGGCTCTGTTCCTTCAGGCAGAGCAGAATGTAGCAGCCTGCCTGCTTAGTGAATTCCCCAGGTGTATAAAACAGGTGTAAAAAATGTTAAGGCTCCTTTACATTGCCACAGTGGTACAAAGGAGCCTTATTGTAAAGGACATTATGGTCTTATAAATGCTTATGGTGCTTTAGTGATTAGAACCGGTCTAAAATTTTTGGAATGAAACAATTTCCTATCAAAATGTGCTCCGTGAACTATTTGCTTCTGACATTTTCGGAGATGGTCAGTAAACAGTATAAATTGTGAGTTTGAGTCCCCAGCCCTCACTTGTTCTTCAGTAACACTGAGCATATGGCTTCATATATTTGTTGACTAATATCCAGAAGTAAAGGGGCAGTACTAACTACATTACTATTACACAAAGGGGGTTTAGTGATTTCCTCCAATGCTCCCTACTCCCATTCTCCATTTATTGTATTGTAGTTTAATTAAATTACCAAAAATAACCGAAACCACTTGATTATATTGCATTATTTTGACAAAAAAATTGCAGAATTTTAAAATATTGCACAGAATTTTTAATTTTTGGTGCAAAATTCCCCCAGGAGTATACATTTGTTATCATCTGATGGCTGTTTGAGGACACGGGAATGGGAACTCAGTTATTGGTTGCAGCCCTGCTACATCACTAGAACCACGACTATAAATGTACCGTTGGCAAGATACTAGCAAAGATGCCAAGGACTGAATGAGGACATTGAATTATGGCACTCTTAAAAATAGTCTTTAAAGAGCAGCACTAAGGCACTTTGACAGGTAATTTGGTGATGCTTGCAATTTCACTGCCCACACCAAACCTACTCTGCAGATAAAAAAAAATAATTTTTGTCTCCAAGACTTTCTGACATCTTTGAGCACTACATTTTCTGAAAGCATCATACTAAAGCTGTGACATGTAATTTATCTATCTTAGGCAAGAATCCCAAACAGATTCCAACAGCCAGTACTGCTTTTGTTTAAAGTGCATTCATCTGCAGTTTTATCCTATTACTATCACAAAATACACTTTTTTCACGTATAATCTATGTGTGGTCAATAACAAGAATGATGCTGGCAGTCAGAAATATATACCTAAATAAATATATTTTCCATTCTCATCTTTCTCTGCAAGAGGACTCCCTTCTTTTTCTAGTTCTTTTCTATATCTCTTGATATTTTTCACCATCAAGTCCTTCCTCGTCAGCTCGTAGTGGTTCGGGAAATGGTTGACGATTTGGTCATCAGAAAGTCGGTAACCAGTTTCCACACTGAAAACATTGCGGATGGTTTGTACGCTCATCCTGGAAGGTGAAACATATATCAGATGATTTCCTCCCAAGCAATAGCATTCAAAAGGACGACAATCAAGCTGTTGTCTCCTTTATTTTCTAATTCCACTTTAGTTAATGTACTGAATTTAGAAGATTAAAAGAAAAAAGGACTAAACATACCATAATGTTCAGGAATACTACTTTTAAGGGAATCTATGCCCTGTCTCTGTGTTTAACTTTTCTCTTTATTGGATGTATACTTAGGTTATGATTGAAACTTCAACACATCCTGAACCAATGTTAGTGAATCCAGATGAAACCCCACCAGACAAGACTGCAGGCCTACAGGCACTATGTACTCCTACATCAGTTCTGAAACCAGGGCAGCGACAGAAGGGAATCAACTTGTGCCCATCCTATCCTGGCACTATCGGTGACCAATCAGTCCTCAACAGGGCTTGGAAATACGCAATGCATGCTCACACACCATAGCAGCATCTCTCTGGATCTACTATCTTGCTCTTCAAAATCTCAACCTTCCTTTTCTATAAAAAAGAAAAGAAATCTAACCAATGGTTTGACGGAAACCTCAGAAATATGAATACAATTCAGACATATCTGCGAGTCTGCAAAGAGCCTGGAACAATAGTACTGGGAGGTGTGAACTGCACTATTCATTTCCGTAAGTTGTGGGTCCCACTTTGACATCCACATTGCTAACTATTTCATTCCTCACATAAGAAAGAAGAGGGAGGGTCACAGATTTGCACTTTTTACTGTGACTGACTATGACAGTCAAGGTCCAGATACTCCAAGGGGACAACAAGAGGCCTGAACTCCAAACAGGCAAATGAATCATCTGATTCTATACAATGCTGAGTAAGGTCTTTTATGAAAGTCTGTAATGTTCTAAACTTAATGGTCATTATGAGATCTATACACAGACTGTAACGACTGTAAGAATTCACATATACACAAAACTGTGCTTATGATTATAGTACCATCAGGCAGGGAGGGGCTGCCTCCCCAACCAGAAGAGACTAGCTCCAAGCACCTAATATTGTACAATCCAGGAAAAGGCAAAGGATGGGCCATTAGAGTTAGGCTATGTCTACACTGGCAACTGGACAAAACTTTTTTCTTTCAGGAGTGTTAAAACACACCCACCCCACCCCCCAGAAAGACAAAAGTTTTGCCGACGACAAGCACCAGGGTGAACAGCTCTTTATTGGCAGGAGCACTCTCCTGCTGACAACGCTGTTCGTTGGGGAGCGGGGGGGAGGGTTGTGGAAGTTTTTTGTCGGTAGGAGAGCCAACGAACAGCGGTTACACTGTGCGCTTTTTAGTGGCACAGCTGTAGCAGCACAATTTTGTCGCTAAAAGCTGTGAGGTGTAGACATAGCTTTAGTGAGAAAACACAGACATCCCAGCTAGAATTTTCCCACCCTGAATAACCAGAAGTCTCCACGACAAGAGAACAAAAGAAAAGAAAAGAAAAGAAAAGAAAAAGCCCTTTCAAATAGGAGGCTTGAAACTGAGGTCTCCATTCAGAAACTAAAAGACAGTCAATTGGCAGGTGCTGTCTGTGAAATCGTGGATCCTCTCTATGACATGGAGTACGCTGGGAAACTGTTCAGAGGCAATAGGCAACTTGTGTTAGAAAGTGAAGTTTATCTAATTTGAAAATGTAAAGCCTAAAGTTATAGCTTTATGTTTATTTTCTGTGTAACTTGAATGTGTTTGCTTCCCCCTTACAATTTCATCTTTGAATCTCTGATTTTTCTATTAAATAAACTTTTTGTTTATTTGTACCCCAAGCAGGTCTCTGGTGTGTAAACTGTGAGGAGTGTGTGTGCTAAAGCAAGCCGGTATCTGGGGGGCTGGTTTCACCCCTTTGGAGGTGATGAACCAAAGGGGAAAAGTCTGAGTGTCTGGTGATTAAGAACTCAGGATGGACGAATTTGAGGAGACTTGGAACCAGAAGGGTTGTTGGAGTCACCCTGCAATTAGGCTGGTGGAAGCCAAGGTGAGACCTTTATGCTTGAGGGTTGGCTACCAGTGTCAGAGCTCTGAGACACAGCAGCACAGCATTAAAGCACCGATAATCAGGGGCGAGGGATTCTTCCTAAAAGTGTGGCGGGGGGAGCATGAGGCATGGCCTGGGGGGCTGGCACCTGGGGGGCTGACAAGCTGCAGCTGGGACATGGTAAGAGCTGCCCGGACAGCCATAGGGAGATGTGGACCTTTGATCTGCCCTGGCAAGGAGCCTGGGGGGTGGGGACACAGGCTGGGGGCCGCTCTCAGAGGCCCTCTCCCCCCAGGCAGGTGGAAGGTCCGCAGCTCCCTGGGTTGCATGGGCCACTTTTACCTGGACCAGGCTCCAGCTCCCAGCCTGGCGGGGGGGGGGGGGGGGAGGCGGAGGCCTCATGTGTTAATGAGGGGCAGGGGGCCGGGCCCATGGCAAAAAGTGGCCCTCTGCAGTCATGGGGCAAAAAGGGGGGTTGGGGGATACAGATGGTTGTAATAAGAATCTGTAACCCACTAATCCCCCTTTTTGTCCCATGAAAGCAGAGGTGTTAATGGGCCACTCTACCTTAAATGGTCCCTTAGTATATGTGCTAACTACTTACGCTAAACAATCTGTTCCATCTTGCATTTAGCTGTGATGCTCAGAGTACCTTTTCCAGACCTGAAGAAGATCTCTGTGTGGCTCAAAAGTTTGTCTCTCTCACCAACAGAAGTTGGTCCAGTAAAACTAAAAGATATTACCTCACCTTGTCTCTCTAATATCTTGAGACTGACATAGCTAAAACTACACTGTGTTTCAGGTGGCAGCCTTTCAAAACAACACAAAAAACAAACAAACAAACAAACAAAACAAAACCCCATGAAACAATCCAAGAAAAAAAAAAACCACACCTACCTCCTAGGCCTCAATCCTGCCACTGGATTACTACAGACAGGCCCGTGCACCCATGCGGAGCCCTACTGAGTTCAATGGGGCCTGCACAGGTAGAAGGGTCTCCTCATGCAGATGTAACTGCAGGATCAAGGCCCTGCAGTGCTGCAGAAAACACTGGCAATTTAATGGAGGCATGCTTCCCTCTCAATGTTACAAGACATCAGTGAATATTAACAATAAATCATTAACACTGGTTTTAGTTATGGAAAAGTACATTTTAAAATGTGTCACAAATTGAAAATTGTGAGAATTCTTATATGTACTTACCAGTAAAAATTCCAGTCTTCATTTTCTGCCACCTGAATCCATCCTCTCTTTTCAAAGTTATTTATTAACACGGACTTTTCTATGTCAGTTACCCATTTCACTTTTCCTGCCATTATCCTAAAGAAAAATCAACTTGTAACGTTGTATAGTTTCAAGACTGTCTCTCTTTCATTTTGTACTTGATACATAAGAACGGCCATACTGGGTCAGACTAAAGGTCCATCAAGCCCAGTATCCTGTCCTCTGACAGTGGCCAACGGCAGGTGCCCCAAAGGGAATGAACAAACAGGTAATCATCAAGTGATCCATGCCCTGTCACCCAATCCCAGCTTCTGGCAAACAGAGGCTAGAGACACCATTCCTGTCCATCCTGGCTAATAGCCTTTGATGGACCTATCCTCCATTAATCTATCAAGCTCCCAATACAGACCAGATAAATCCAAATATGAAATGAAAGTGTATCCACAGGGTAATTTACCTTTAACTTTTTTAGAGGAGGAGGAAGTAAATTCATTCAGTATTTAAGAAAGATGATGGCTCCATTAGCACTAGAGACCGAAGTCCTATATGTATTCCCAGAACAGATATAGCATGGGCAGCAGTAGTTGCAACGCTCTTTTGTGCTGCCCTGACAGTGTTTCTCAAATCTCATCTAAGGGATTATATTTAGGAATGAGAACGTTATTCAAGTCTCTATGGCCTCTCCAAAACTGCTAACAAGAGTACTGATTAGCATCAACTGTGCTAGTGACTATCTGTCCACTGAACAGACCACCAACTTGCCTTTGTCTTGGATAATGTTTACAAAATAAAATTTAATGCATTGGAAATTTTATCACTCATAGTCAACACTTAAATGAAAATATGTCTTTTAAATGGCAGATATTTCATGGCCCACCTTACTCAGTAACTATGAAAACAACAATGTGAGACTATGTAAAGGATTTATGTTGGGAATCCTCTATCAGATATCCACAGTATACTGTAGGACAGAATTGTTTTTTATTTAATTTCAATATCCCCTTGTTGTTTTTCATATTATTGTTTCTTTATTTCATAGAACTGCTGGTTAGCAACTTGCTTCTGGGTACATTGACAAGCAACTCTCAAGAGAGTTAACAATATTAATCTCCCGAGTCAAGGTCTTCACAATGCTTATTGAAGAAGAGCCTTTAAAAACCACACCCTGATGAAATGGTCACTTCCTGTCATCTAGAGATCACTTCCTGTAACTCATTTCTCACATAGCTGCATAACACCCTTCCAATACACAAAAAAAAAAATCTAAGAGACATGTTACAATGAAGTCACTGAAGATCTCAGTGGGTGCAGGCATGTGGCAGAATAGAACTAATTGGAAGAGCATGGTTTAACTATTATGCAAATTAAACTGGTTAGTGGAGCCAAAGATGACCGGTCTTTGTCTTCAACAGGGTTAAGTTATGATATGCAAAACCCCAATGTTGCTATTCAATCCAAAAGTTACTTTTAAAATTGAACTCCAGAGGAGTTGCCTAGTTAGCTCGCCCCATAGCTATTTGAAAATAATGGAAAATTGCTGACTTGTAATAGGTTAAAAAACCTCCTGTAATTCTCCTCAGATCAAATGCTACTATTCTGACTGAGATAGACAAGAGTTCTCTCCTGGCTCTGCCAGGGACAACAGGCAAAGGACAAACTCCTGTCATCTGAGAGCCAGAAAAAAAAATGTAAAAAACATCTCACACAATGCTCTGCATCTATTCTGGTGTGTAAAATACAGATATCAAAAGGAGAATAACTTAATAAATGAATTGAAGTATATGATTTTCAAGTGAATCAGAAATTAAAACTTCAAACTCACATTTACTAGTGGACCCTCAATTATGCTTTTAATTTTCTACTGAAGATTAAAAAATAGTTCTGAACTGATACAAGGCAGACTTGTGTGAGAGAAAGAGTGATCTTGGGGTCAAGGCACACGGAATAGAACTCATACACATTAAGGTCAGAAAGGACCATTATGATCATCTAGTCTGACCTCCTGCATAATGCAGGCCACCGAATCTCACCCACCCTCCTATGTCCGAGCTACTGAAGTCCTCAAATCATGGTTTAAAGACTTCAAGGTGCAGAAAATCCTCCCGCAAGTGACCCGTGCCCCACCCTACAGAGGAAGGATGAATTCTGTGATTAATTCCCAGCTTTGCTACAGACTTCCTATGGGACCTTGGATAAATTACTTAATTTCTCTGTGGTTCAAGTTCAACCCTCACAGGAAGTATTATCTCCATTTTATATTTCTCCTATCTTTGTCTGTCTTGTCTATTCAGATTGTAAATTCTTCGGGGCAGGTGCCTCTTCTACTATCTTAGGTCCTGATACTGCAAAGGCTTTAAAGGGCTCATTTAGCTGAAGGGAAGCCTGTTTTTCACTGGCAGTAAATCTCACTGTATTATTAAAAGCGCAAGCATTCAGGGCTTCTCGCCCTTTTCTTCACTTTGAAGTAATCTATTAAAAACTAGAGGCACAATAAACTCATTTCTGAAAACCAAAATTAAATACAAAGGAAACTGGCTGCCACAGCATCTTTTCCGCAGGGCCATCTTTTTACTAAAATATTACAACACATCCTATATTTTCTTAATTAACGCATAGGAGATACTGGCCTAGCAAAACAGCTCTACACTACCATGCGGGAGAGAGAGGTTCAGTTAGTAGTTCTGGTATCTTGCTCCCAAGGAGGTCATGCACTCAGACGTGTAAGGAGGGTCTTCTAGAGATTTTTAAAACCGACTCCTCCAGTCTATTAAACCACAGCAGACTAGTTAGTCCCCTCCCCTGTTTAAACTCTGGAGATATAACCACCTTCCAGGGTAAAAGGTGAATTTCAAAGCTAGAGGAGAAATGAACTGTGTTTGTACCCTCCTTTATTGCTTCTATGTGGTGATTAAAGACTGCCACAAAGTTTCTTTTTCTACCTTTTTTTTAAAAATAATTAAAACACACACACCTACTCTATCTAGGTACTTAAACAGGCCCTCCTTACTGTAGCATCTGAGTTCTTCACAAATATAGGTGAATTTATCCTCACAACACAACGATGAGGATGGGAAATATTCCCACCAGGGCAACAGAGAGATTAGGTAACTTTTTGAAGGTGACAGAGGAAGTGTGTAGCAAAGTTAAGCACAGAATTTAACCCCCAGTGTCTAAACCATAAGACCATCCTTCGTCTCACTTAAGAACATTAAATCTTGATGTCCCTATTTTTAAAGGACTCAAGATCTAATGGGAGGTCAATATTACAAGAGACTCAAATTTAGCACTCAGGATACTTGGATGATTTGATTATCCCAGTAGGATGCATAATTAGACTGTTGAAAGCTTTGTATTTTTTATAATGTATTTACAAATAACGGCAAGCAAAAATATTTTTGTCAACAGGCTACAGTAACTCTGAAAAAGATTATAGGAAAGTAACAACATATATTCAACACTATAGGTAATACTTTAAGGCTACAATCTAGTATAAATTTAACCCAATATCTAACGCTCATTCTATAGGGATTTATATCCTATATGCCTCTCTCCCTCCTCCACTCCCCCCTCAGTGTGATTAGATCAGTGGTTACCAACTGGTAGATCGCAATTGACTGGTCAATCCTGGAGCCTCTGACAGTCGATCACGATTTCCAGATACTAAAAATCCAGCAGCACAGCGGGGCTAAGGCAGGCTCCCTGCCTGCCCTTGCCCCGCGCTGCTCCTGAACGTGGCCAGCACATCCCTGCGGCCCCGGGGGTCTCTGCAGGCACCGCCCCTGCAGTTCCCATTGGCCAGGAATGGGGAACAGCAGGAAATGGGAGCTGCGGGGGTGGTGCCTGCAAGGAGGGGCAGCACACGGAGGCCTCATGCCCTCCCCCAAGCGGATATGCTGGCCACTTCTGGGAACGGCGCAGGGCCGGAGCAGGCAGCGAGCCTGCCTTAGTCCCGCTGCTCACAGTAAGCGCTGCCCACCAGGAGCCCACACCCCAACCCCCTGCCCTGAGCCCCCTCCTGGAGCCAGCACCCAAAACCCCCTCCTGCACCCCAAACCCTTTCCTCAGCCCTGAGCCCCTTCCTGCACCCCAGCCCTGAGCCCCCCCACAGCCAGCACCCTGTACCCCATTCTGCACCCCAACACTCTGACCCAGCACTGAGCCCCCTCCCTGAGCCAGGACCCCAAACTCCCTCCTGTATCCCAAACCCTCTTCCTCAGCCCTGAGCCCCCTCCTGCACCCCAACCCCCTGTCCTAGTCCTGAGCCCTCTCCCGGAGCCAGCACCCCAAACTCCCTTCCTTAGCCCTGAGCCCCCCCACACCCCAACCCCCTGCCCCAGCCCTGAGCCCCCTCCCTGAGCCAGCACCCTGTACCCCCTTCTGCACCCCAACACTCTGCCCCAGCTCAGTCTCCTCCTGCACCCAAACTCCCTCCCAGAGCTTGCACCCCTCACCCCCTCCTGTATCCCAACCTCCTGCCCCAGGCTCAGCCCGGAGCCTCCTCCCACACTCCGAACCCCTCAGCCCCAGCCCAGAGCCCATACCCCCTCCCACATCCCTACCCCAACCCTGTGAAAGTGAGTGAGAGTGGGGGAGAGCGAGCGATGGAGGGAGACGGGGATGAATGAGCGGGGCAGACTCAATCCTGGGTTGCATTTACATTCAAAAGGTGATCTTGTGCGTAAGAGGGTTAGAGACCACTGGATTAGATGATCCAACAGGTTCTCTCCATCTTTGATGTTTAAGACTACAATTCTGAGTTTATACTCAAGCAACACCAATTAAAGTTAATATAAAAATCTCATGAAGTCAGTGGAAGCTTTGCCTGCATAAGAGAACTGCAGGCTCAGATTATCTGATACCGGGTATATTTTAAAAGTTCTTAAATATCAAATAAACAGGGGCTGAACAGTAAAAGTTGAACTGATACATAACAAATGAACTGATGAACAAAATGAACTGAAACATAACAAAATAAAAAAATAAGTAAGTTAACTGGAACTAGAGAGATCAGTAATCCAGAATGCATCCGATGAAGTGAGCTGTAGCTCATGAAAGCTTATGCTCAAATAAATTTGTTAGTCTCCAAGGTGCCACAAGTCCTCCTTTTCTTTTTTGCGAATACAGACTAACACGGCTGCTACTCTGAAACCAGAATGACTAGAAACACATCACATATAAAGTGATAAATATAAACTAGATAAATACAAACTCCATAGGCCCACTCCCACAAGTCCACCAAATGCATCCGATGAAGTGAGCTGTAGCTCACGAAAGCTTATGCTCTAATAAATTTGTTAGTCTCTAAGGTGCCACACAAGTCCTCCTTTTCTTTTTACTGAACATAGTGTTTGCTACCGAGAGTAGTCCCATTGTCACAATGGACTAAATAACGAATAAACCACCGACTAGGAACTCATGGTAGTACCAACTCACTTGCTAGTAAGCATTTACAGGGTCAGAGCCCCAAGGAGTACCAGCGTCAAGGCTATGCAGAATTAAATTCTGTGTACTTAAACCTGTATTAAAATACATAGCAGTACACCCATACAATTTTAAAAAAAATCAGGCCCAAGATACTCAAGCGAGTGGGCCCTTCAGCAGTGTCTATAGACAGACGTGTATTTCAATGTACATTTCTATCCAGGAGGCCATTTAAGATACCTCAGGAGTACAGGGTATAGAGTGGCTTGAGACACATCAGTACACAGTCAGCGTGACACGGGTTAGCACGATAGCAGCAGCGTAGATGAGCTGGGGCAGAAGCTTCCCCTTCTGGCACCCAGGGCTGGAGGGATTAGTATGCGGTGGGTTGGGGAAGGCTGAGCTGGGGGAGGCGGGTCCCCCCCCCACGTGGGCGGGGGCGGGTGTGTCGCGGCGTGAAGGGTTTTCGGGCACCGTCCCACTGCGCTGCTGCCTGGGGCGCGGGGCGTTGAACGGGAACCGCTGCCCGCCCCCGCCAGCCGCGATGGGGGGGGGGTCCCCCCCGCTGCAGGCCCCGCGGGGTCTCCGGCTCTCACCTGCCCGCGGGAGGGGGCCGTTCCCGCCGGGACTCCGGCTGAGGCTCCCCGGCGCCTCCTCACACCCCGCCAGCCGCTCCCATGGCCATGGCCGCGCCCGCCCGTCCCTCCAGTCCCGCCGGCTCCATGCGCCCCCGCCGCCGCCTGCGCTGCCGAGAGGGGCCGGCCGGGAGCCTCCCGCGGGGGGCGGGGGAAGCGGGAGCAGCCGCAGCGGGGCCGCCGCCCCTACCGCTTCCGGGGCCGCTCCCTGGTAACGGGGGACGCGGCCACCCCGCCGGGGGACACTTCCGGGGGAGGGGGGGCGGCGGCTAGAGACCCCATAACACAGACCCAGCCACCCCCAAGCACTGAGATCCCAGAGACCCCCCACAGCCACCCCCAAATTGCTGAGACCCCCCGAGCCCTGCCCCACAGCACCCCCAACCAGAGACCCCCATACCCGCACAGCCACCCGCAGAGACCCCCATGCCCCCACTGCCACCCCAATCACTAATATCCTAGAGACCCCCCGAGCCCTGCCCCACAGCACCCCCAACCAGAGACCCCCATACCCGCACAGCCACCCGCAGAGACTCCCATACCCACACTGCCACCCCCAATCACTAATATCCTAAAGACCCCCTGAGCCCTACCCCACAGCCACCCCCAACCAGAGATCCCAATACCTGCACAGCCACCACCCAAATTACTGAAACCCCAGACACTCCTTTGGCCCTCCCCACAGCCACCCCCAAATTACTGAGACCCCATAGATCGCTGCCCCGCTGAGACCCTCACACCTGAACAACCACACCCGAACCACTGAGATGACTCCCCCGCCTGCCCCCCACAACAGCTACCCTTGAACCAACGAGACTCCTGGACCTGCATAGTGACCCCTGAACCATAGAGACCCCAAAGACTCCTGCACCTCAGAGCCACCCACTGAGCCAGAGACCTCTGACATCCCAGCACTGCACAGCCACCCTTCTACACCACTAACACCCTCTGCACTGTGGAGCCCCCAGACCCATACATCCCTCACAGCCACCCACCCTATTTATTATTTATTATGGAAGCACACACAAGCCACAGTCATGGACAAGGACCCCATTGTGCTAAGCTCCATACAAATACAGAACAAAAAGACAGTCCTTGCCCCAAAGAGCTTACAATATAAGCATAAGTCATGACAACAGGTGGAGACAGACAGGCAAATGGGAGACCACAAGAAGACACTATCTGCCAGCATAATAGGCAGCAATCTCAGCACACCAGCTGCCTAATCTTGTCACATTTTTACAGGCATCAGAGCTAAGAAGAGTTTTAAGGACAGATTTGAAAGAGGAAAATGGGAGAACTCTTTCCAAGCGTGAGGGGCAGCATGTGAGAAAGAATGAAAGTATTTGCTTGTAAAATTAAAAAGCCAGTCACTGTATTACAGAGACCCCTTACAACCCTTACAGACACCTTGGCACTGTAGAGACCTCCTTCCTGCCCCCAGATATCCTCTGCAGTATATAAATCACTACTCACACACACTCTACACCCGCATCCCCAGACTTTTACAGCCCTTCCACCCCCCATGGAAAATAGCAGTATATAATAATGTAATTAAAGATTATATCACAATTACGGTTACAATTTTGTCATGGTCATTTTTAGTAAAAGTCAGAGACAGGTCATGGGCAATAAACAAAAATTCACGGAAGCCTGTGATGTAGCCTATAGGACTAGCCTGCTTGCTTGCCTATATATCTTTTCTTATGAGTTTAACCACTTGTTATATTTTAGGTTTATTATTTGTTATTATAATTAGAGTATTTTGGCTGTTTGTATTTGAGTATTTTAGCTTTAACGCAAGGAACCTACAGTCCACATCCTATATGCTGAGCTAGGGCAAATTAGCATACAGATGTTCGAGATAGGTGATGATGAGCTAGAGCATGCGGTATATATGTTTTGAACCTTTAACAGAGAAAAGTGGGCATGTTAAAGCAAGTTGGTAGGTAAGGTCACCCAAGTTCATGGCCTTTTTCAGATTTAACAGATACACTACAAAGAACATGGAAACAACCAGTTCGGACAGAAATAACAGAGGTGAGGATGAGCTAATGGTCACTAATAGTTATTAACAAATTTATTTGAGCATAAGCTTTCGTGAGCTACAGCTCACTTCATCGGATGCATTCGGTGGAAAATACAGTGGGGAGATTTATATACACACACAGAGAACATGAAACAATGGGTTTTATCATACACACTGTAAGGAGAGTGATCACTTAAGATGAGCCATCACCAGCAGGATAGGGGGCGGAGGAGGAAAACCTTTCATGGTGACAAGCAAGGTGGGCCATTTCCAGCAGTTAACAAGAACGTCTGAGGAACAGTGGGGGGTGGGGTGGGGTGGGGGGGAGAAATAACATGGGGAAATAGTTTTACTTTGTATAATGACTCATCCACTCTCAGTCTCTATTCAAGTCTAAGTTAATTGTATCCAGTTTGCAAATTAATTCCAGTTCAGCAGTCTCTCATTGGAGTCTGTTTTTGAAGTTTTTTTGTTGAAGGATAGCCACCCTCAGGTCTGTAATCGAGTGACCAGAGAGATTGAAGTGTTCTCCAACTGGCTTTTGAATGTTATAATTCTTGATGTCTGATTTGTGTCCATTTATTCTTTTGCTTAGAGACTATCTGGTTTAGTCAATGTATATGGCAGAGGGCATTGCCGGCACATAATGGCATATATCACATTGGTAGATGCGCAGGTGAATGAGCCTCTGATAGTGTGGCTGATGTGATTAGACCCTATGATGGTGTCCCCTGAATAGATATGTGGACACAGTTGGCAACGGGTTTTGTTGCAAGGATAGGTTCCTGAGTTAGTGGTTCTGTTGTGTGGTGTGTGGTTGCTGGTGAGTATTTGCTTCAGGTTAGGGGGCTGTCTGTAAGCAAGGACTGGCCTGTCTCCCAAGATCTGTGAGAGTGATGAGTCGTCCTTCAGGATAGGTTGTAGATCCTTGATGATGTGTTGGAGAGCTTTTAGTTGGGGGCTGAAGGTGATGGCTAGTGGCGTTCTGTTATTTTCTTTGTTGGGCCTGTCCTATAGTAGGTGACTTTTGGGTACTCTTCTGGCTCTGTCAATCTGTTTCTTCACTTCAGCAGGTGGGTACTGTAGTTGTAAGAATGCATGATAGAGATCTTGTAGGTGTTTGTCTCTGTCTGAGGGGTTGGAGCAAATGCGGTTATATTGTAGAGCTTGGCTGTAGACAATGGATCGTGTGGTGTGATCTGGATGAAAGCTAGAGGCATGTAGGTAGGAATAGCGGTCAGTAAGTTTCCGGTATAGGGTGGTGTTTATGTGACCATCGCTTATTAGCACCGGAGTGTCCAGGAAGTGGATCTCTTATGTGGACTGGTCCAGGCTGAGGTTGATGGTGGGATGGAAATTGTTGAAATCATGGTGGAATTCCTCAAGGGCTTCTTTTCCATGGGTCCAGATGATGAAGATGTCATCAATGTAGCGCAAGTAGAGTAGGGGCATTAGGGGACGAGAGCTGAGGAAGCGTTGTTCTAAGTCAGCCATAAAAATGTTGGCATACTGTGGGGCCATGCGGGTACCCGTCGCAGTGCCACTGATTTGAAGGTATACATTGTCCCCAAATGTGAAATAGTTATGGGTGAGGACAAAGTCACAAAGTTCAGCCACCAGGTTAGCTGTGACATTATTGGGGATAGTGTTCCTGATGGCTTGTAGTCCATCTTTGTGTGGAATGTTGGTGTAGAGGGCTTCTACATCCATAGTGGCTAGGATGGTGTTTTTAGGAAGATCACCGATGGATTGTAGTTTCCTCAGGAAGTCAGTGGTGTCTCGAAGATAGCTGGGAGTGCTGGTAACATAGGGTCTGAGGAGGGAGTCTACAGAGCTGGACAATCCTGCTGTCTGGGTTCCTCAGACGTTCTTGTTAACTGCTGGAAATGGCCCACCTTGCTTGTCACCATGAAAGGTTTTCCAAAGTAAAACTATTTCCCCATGTTATTTCTCCCCCCCCACCCCCCACTGTTCCTCAGATGTTCTTGTTAACTGCTGGAAATGGCCCACCTTGCTTGTCACCATGAAAGGTTTTCCTCCTCCCCCACCCCACTGGTGATGGCTCATCTTAAGTGATCACTCTCCTTATAGTGTGTATGATAAAACCCATTGTTTCATGTTCTCTGTGTGTGTATCTAAATCTCCCCACTGTATTTTCCACCGAATGCATCCGATGAAGTGAGCTGTAGCTCACGAAAGCTTATGCTCAAATAAATTTGTTAGTTTCTAAGGTGCCACAAGTACTCATTTTTTTCTCAGCGTGAGTTTCCTTGTCATACATCTCAAGGGTCCCTGTAAATTCAGTGTAGCCTGATTCTGGGACAAGAACCTTGTTATCTTCTGATCTGAGTAACTCGTGAGCTTATAACCCGTATTATCTAAATACTATTAGCCTCCCCAAAATCAGGCAATAGTGACCTGTCCCTGACTTTTATTAGAAATAACTGACACAAAATGGGGCTGATGGGGGATGAGAGCTAGAACCTTGCTGTGGGAGAGGAGAGGGTGGTCCAGCATCCGCTGCAGCTGCACCCTCTAGTGCCCACAGCGGCTTGGAGCTCTGGGGTGACTGCCACCTGTCGCAGCTCAGAGTTCCGGGGTTGGGGGCTGAGAGCTCCGGGGTTCCCCTGCTGCCTGCAGCGGCTGAGAGCTCTGGAGTCCCCCTGCCACCCACAGTGGCTCAGAGCTCCAGGGTCCCTGCACAGTGGCTGGCAGCTCCAGAGTCCTCCTGCCGCCTGCGGTGGCTTGGAGCTCTGGGCCGCCAGCCACCCAAGAGAGCTGTAGGGGCCCCTGCCGCCCAGGGCTGCTCAGAGCTACGGGCCCCCTGCTGTGGCCTGGAGCTGTGGGGACCTCTGGCACCTGCAGCAGCTTGGAGCTCCAGGGCTCCCACCAGCTCCAGCCCCATTTCCTAGGGTGACCAGATGTCCTGATTTTATAGGGACGGTCCTAATTTTTGGATCTTTTTCTTACATAGGCACCTACTACCGCCTACCCCCTGTCCCAATTTTTTACATTTGCTATCTAGTCACCCCACCGTTTCACCAAGGAAGGAGCAGAAAATGTTAGGGACGTCTCTGGAAGTCACAGAATCTTAATCACTGTGTATACACACATGGGGCCAAATTAAGGTTGCACAGGCAGCCTTAATGCTGGCACTTCCTAACTTTTGAGTATTTAACGTTGCACCTTTAATGGCAACTTCACAACTTTAATGTAGTCTTTTAAATGTAATTTCCTAGAGTTAAAAAAAAACAGAAAAAAAAATGAAATTCCATCATGTGGAACTATATGGACACTCACATGGTTCATCAACAGGGCTAGAACTTTCAGATCCACTGCACAGGCCTCTGCCTCTTGAGATAACAGAGTAACAGATAGCAGGTTATCATCTTTGGTGTGGGCTAGCACTAGAGAAGGACGGGATGTTTTGCCAGCGTATTTCACAGATATTTGCTGACAACAGAGGAATGGTGAGACTCAGGAATCCTGCGTTCTACTCCAGATACTGAGGGCAGTGACTAGCGGTTACAAACATTTGTGCCCCAGCCTCTCCACCTTGTCCTTGTTGCAGTCAACGACCTCATATAGACACTCTCCCAGGCCCCTCAGATTCACATCCTCATCCCACTCCCTGGCTTCCCCAAGCCCAGCTCCTAGTCCTCTGCACATTTAAGTCAGGCTGTTCATTTGCTCCTCCTCATTTTGTAGGCACCAGAAAGGAGTGGAGCACTGAAAGCATAGGAAAGACAGTCCTGTTTTTAGTTCCTGTGCCTGGAACCACACCTGTCCCTTATGGCTAGGAGGATCAATGGCAGAAAGTCCCACTGAGCCCCTGCAGACCTGGGTTGGAACATGCTCAGTACAGACAGAATCTTCAGAGATTTTAGCTGCCAAACTCAAAGAAGCTTCTACTAATCATGAGCAAACGGAGATTTTCAGAGGCTCATGATTTGGCCAAATGTGGGTACATTTTCATGGGAACAGCAACAATTACATCCCTGACACCAAAGCAACCCCAGCCAAATTTCAAGTCCCGGCTCCAAGGCATGAAGGCGCTAGAGCTTCTAAAAATAAAACAGTTTAAGAAAGATTTGAACATGAGCAAAATTATGCATGTTTTCCTTAACCTTGTTCTTAGTAATGGCTGAAGCATTTTTACTGAAATATTAAACAAATAATATCAGCTTGAGGCAGACACCCTGCATGGAAAATTTCAACCCACGTGGTCAAAGTTCAGCAAATTTAATGCAACTGAAAACATGGTTTTATACTGGAAAGAGGAAGACAAACTTTATTATAGGTGTTACTACTTGTGCCTCCTATAATATATAAATTAGATACTGCTTTGTATTATCTAGTATAGAATATTTTGCTACTTACATCCATTCTTTGACCATCTCAGAAACATATACTAATTTATATTGCTGTGTTATTCAGCAGTCTATTTCTTTGTTAAACACCTCTTTCTCCTTCTTCAAATTACTCTGGAAATAAGAAAAAGCTAGTTGCTAGAAAGTGAGAGGTTAAGTGGCCCAAGCCTGCTCCAGATGAATGTGATGGCAAAACTCTTATTGATTTTGGTGGAAGCAGGATTGGTCCCAGGGTTAGCAATTGGCACACTCAGGCATAATATAAAGAATAACACATAGACACTTGCTGACATGAATAGTCAGCTGTGCTATGAGGACCTTGAAAGAAAGATGCCAGAAGATAGGTGAGTCATGCAGTTAATAGATTAGCGGCATCAGTGCCAGCATATGGCAAGCAACAGCTATTTTAAGATTAGACACTATATAGTGGAACTCCTTGCAGAATGTCAGAGGAAGGTAAGGAATCTGACCTCCAGTGATAAGAAACTAAGTACATGTTTCGTAACAGACTGTAAAGGCCGGAAGAGTTATAGTGGAAATAAAGGGAGAAATAAATGATTAATAGTAATGGATTTAGACAACTGATCACATTTAAAAATAGAATAACCTGACCATAGGTGAAATAAGGTAAACTTTTGCAGTATGCTGGAATGAAACAGCTATCTAGATAACAGCTAAATCCATAAATCAATCTGAATATAATACTTATGTTTTGTATTCAGGTGATAAGGTCAGTTCCAGGGACGTAACTATGAAGCAATAATGGAATCTAATTATATGAATTCTTGGAAGAGACTAATAATACTCCACAGTTTTTTAGAATCTATGGGACTAAAGCCTACAAAGCCCTATATTTTCTTGCATATGTCATGTGCAGTGGAAATGACAGGATACAACAGTCATGGGCAGCGAGTATCAAAGGCCAGGGAAGGCTAAGCCTTCCGTGACTCACGCTGTGGTCCCACCCATGTTCTGCCTCCTCCTCTACCCTGAAGGTGGCGGGGGGCTCACTCACCTCCAACTGGCGGCCTGGAGCTTCAGCCTGTCAGTGGCCCAGGGTGGCAGTGGGGCCATCCCAGTACTGGGGCCAGCAGCTCGGCCCAGCACTGGGGGGGTGGGTTGGGGCTCCAGTGGGTGGGGACAGGGCCTCAGGTGGAAAAGGCAAGGCCAGTGGACTAGCCTCCCCGAAGAAGTTGGGGGAGAGGGGTCACCCACTGCCCATGACAACAGTAGCTCTAGCAAGGAGTGACAACAGTCATGGAGAGGACCTTCTTTAACTATGAAAAAATATCTACTGACACAAGTGATGAAAACTAAATGGACCTGAGGCTTTTTCCTGGCTCTACACAGTGGGGGGTCCAGAGCAGCTGCGCAGCAGGGATCCGGGGTCCAGAATCGGGGTCTGGGTTGCCACTGCCCTGCCACCGGCCCCTGCGGCCCACAATGATAAATAAGTTGAGAGCCACTGATATACATCATAGTTGCAATTTACCAATGCATTTATTCAACTTTTTATATTATATACTTTAATTTTTAAAATTATAGTTCAGAATATGGTGTAAGTAAGGCCAAACACAGCTTTACCAGGATGCTTATAATTATAAAAAAGTTCTATAGCAGGATCGATGCAATTCTGCAATCACTTATAGATATGTTTTGCTTTAAGCATGAATAGTCTCACTGGCTTGAATGGGACTACTTATATATTAAAAGTTAAGCATGTGTAAAAATGTTTGCTGGAATGAGGCCTTATGCAGTGCAAAACACAATCAAAATAAGGTTTAACTTATCAGACGATTAAGAGGAGTCTGCCTATAGAAAAAGCTCAAATAAGTTATTAACAAATTATAGTTTTAAAATAAATAAATAAAATCCCCTTTTAAAATACTTCTAAAGTACTTTGAACTTTCATAGCACTTTTTATCTGAAGATTGTACTTTGTAAACATTATATATCTCAGTCTCATAACACACTTAAGTGAGATTGAAGGTAAGTATCATACTCATTGTACAGCTGAGTTTCAGAGAAGTTAAGGCCTGATCCAAAGCTCCTTGAGTTCTTGAAGGCAATGGAAAGACCACTATCCTGTAAAAGATCCTTGGGGTCACGCACTAGGGGTAGGAAAGGAAGCATCTATTTTATATTTCTTGTTTTCTTTAACATTGAAAAAATGGTTTGTGTAATCTAAGGACAGCCTCACTTCATTTAGAATTCTGTATCTATGCCACTGTTTCGCTTTTTTATGTTGTTTACCTTCTGTGCCATAGAGATGATATCATACAATAAATAAAGGGCAAAGTCCTTTTACAAGCATGAATTGAACCAGGCTCCCTATTTGACAGGACAATAAGGCATGGAGCAGTAGTTTTGTTTTGCCTTTTTAATGTTTTTCCTCAAGTGAAACTGTTTACCCCCACTAACCTCAGTGAGAAAGGTGTGGGGAGGATATTCAGGGGTTGATAGCTGGAGTATAGCAAGTAGACTTCATCTTTCTTACACCCTCCAACAAGTAGGAGAAACATTTTAACTTTTTTACCATATACACAATAGAAGGGACTAGTTGTGGCCTTGTGTTTGGGACCCTGAATGCCTGAGTTCATCCTCTCTTTCCTGCTTAACCTGGAGGGGCAGGAAACTTGCCAACAAACTACCCATCTCCAGTGGACCATATGAAAGCGGATTGTCTCTTCCAGGCCTTCCTTTCTGTCAGTGCAACTGGAATAAGGAAGGAAACACACCACTAATACCCCTCACGGGTGAGCCTGTTACACATGAAGAAAATCACTGAGAAATGAAACCCATCAATCCATTCTCACTCTGGCAATGTGGGAGAAGGCTTATTTGGACCCCTAAAGCCAGTCCTGTAGTGACTAGCTAACACAGTGTTGAATATGACTTGTCCTTGTTTACACTGACTGCAAACTTTGGTCAGCATAAGCAGCAAAGAATCCTGTGGCACCTTATAGACTAACAGACGTATTGGAGCAAGAGCTTTTGTGGGTGAATACCCACATGCCTCCAACAAAGTGGGTATTCACCCACGAAAGCTCATGCTCTAATATGTTTATTAGTCTATAAGGTGCCACAGGACTCTTTGCCGCTTTTACAGATCCAGACTAACATGGCTACCCCTCTGAAGCTTTGATCAGCATGAGTGTTAAACTTGCTAGAGTCAAATTCTAATATAAAATTTTATAGCAAAAATAAGGCCTTTGAGTCTGTGTATTTATATACAAACACACATAATTTATGAATAATAGTAATCTTTATTACCTCAACAAATTCCACGACTTTTTTTCCACCATGAGAATCATCACCAAAGAAAATGTTAAAATATATATTCTCATGTTACTTTAATATTCCCTTCTCATGTATTCCTTGTTTCCTTATTCTAGCACAGCCTCAATCTATCACTAAGCCTTATTGATTTATTTCTGCTCTATTTCCAAAATCTTCTCTTTCCCACTACCACCATAAAAACCTTAGGAAAGTCCTTTCAGACTTTGACCTTAAAATATGACTTTCTTATCCTCTATGTGACCCATCCTCCCATACTCTCTAAGCTGTTCAGAATAAAGTTGGGAAAGTAATCAACATCTCCCGATGTTATGGCCTCCTAAAGATCAGTCAGAGACACTCTAAAATGTATCTCAATTACTTTTGCTTGACACCAGAGAAATTCTTCAGACTCCATTTTGTGCCCCTAGCTTTTATTTTGAATAAGCAAAAGTCACTCCACCATTAGAAGTTGCAGGTCAGATGATAAGGTCAGCAAATCATAGCTCTGAGGTAAACAACGGCAATGAGCATGTGCACAGTGTTTGCAATATTGGCATGTGTCCAAGAATGAGGCATTGTTGGCATGCATTCAATCTGATAAGTAGGGCCCTACCAAATACAGGGTCCATTTTGGTCAATTTCACTCTCATAGGATTTTAAAAATCATAAATGTCATGATTTCAGATATTTAAATCTGAAATTTCAGATGTTGTAATTATAGGGGTCCTGACCCCAAAAGTAGTTTTGGGGGGTGGGTAGCAAGGTTATTGTAGGGGGGTGGGGATTTGTGGTACTGCTACCCTTACTTCTGGGCTGCTGCTGATGGCAGCACCACTGCCTTCAGAGCTGGGCAGCCAGACAGCAGCAGCTGCTGGCCAGGAGCCCAGCTCTGAAGGTAAAGCCACTGCCAGCAGCTGCACAGATGTAAGGATGGCATGGTATGGTATTGCCACCTTTACGTCTGTGCTGCTGTCTGCAGAGCTGGACCCTCAGTCAGCAGCTGTTGCTATCTGGCCACCCAGCTCTGAAAGCGGCACAGAAGTGAGGGTGGCAACAATGTGACCCCCCTAAAATATCCTTGTGACCTCCCCCTGCAACTCCCTTTTGTGTCAGGACCCTCAGCTTGAGAAACACTGGTCTCCCCTATAAAATCTGTATAATATAGGGTAAAAGCACAAATAAGACCAGATTTCACGGGGGAGACCAGATTTCACTAGTCCGTGATGCATTTTCATGGCCATGAATTTGGTAGGGCCCTACTGATAAGAATGTTTGGCAGGGAACATGTGCAGAAAATCTCTGGTAAGACAATGAGCATGTGCAGTAAGGATCTGACAGCTGACAGGACAGTATAAAAGGCAAATGGTTAGGATGGCTGAGTGAGGAGTGGATGAAGAATTCAGAGAGAAGCTAAGCAGGTGAGAGCAGTTGAACTGGCAAGAGGCTTGAAGAGAGCTGACTGAGAAAGGTAGCTGCAACAACAGCACCACCAGAAAGCCAACAGGACAGAGTAAGCCTGCTAGAGTAATCATAGTTTCATATTAATATGTATGAGAATGTGTTAACTGTAATTTATATATAACACCAAGTACAATTTAAGAACAGCTGTCAGTGATCTGTTGTGGACTGGCCATCTGTAACAGAGTGCAATAACTTAGAATCACTTGGACTGTATGCAATTGCAGTTTGTATGCTCTTTAACTTTAGGGTGACCAAATAGCAAGTGTAAAAAAGAAAGGGGGGAAAAAAAATCAGGGCAGGGTGGGGGCTAATAGGTGCCTGTATGTGGGGGGGAGGGGAAACCCCAACATTGGGACTGTCCCTATAAAATTGGGACATCTGATCACCCTATTTAACTTGCAATAAGGGATGTGTTTTATTTAGGATTTTTAGATTTATTGTATTAGGGATTGTTAGTTACATTAATAAAAAGATACTTTGTTTTGGAAAGAATACTGCCTGTGTCAATCACTTATCAAAAGGCTGTATCTTTGTCTCCCAAGTTTTTCCTTAGCTACCCTGGAGATCCACACCTTAGATTAAGGGGGTGATAGGGAGGTTATTCTAGCGGCATGCTAAAGCCTGTTGGGGGGGTAACAAAACAGGTTTAAAAAGTAATCTTCCTTGAACGATCCTATGGAGTATGCATCCGATGAAGTGAGCTGTAGCTCACGAAAGCTTATGCTCTAATACATTTGTTGGTCTCTAAGGTGCCACACAAGTCCTCCTTTTCTTTATGGAGTATTGTGGAATCCTGTGAAGTGCTGAGCTCCCTCAACCACTTCTGAATTTAGCAAAAGTGCAGGACTGACAGCTGCAAGTATCCAATCCTTGGGCCATCAAAGCGCTCAAGCAGAGGCTTTACTGTAAACAAGCCGGTAGCGCCAGAGAAGTTAACCGCTCTACTCGCTCGCATGCTTTAAAATTAAGCACGTGTGTGTAAGTGTTTGGCTGGCTGGGGGGGGGGGCCTTAATGACTAGCCCTCTGGGGAAAACCAGGCTGCAGAGTCCCCTCATGTCAAGGTGCTACACTCCCACTTTTGTCGGCATCTTATTTAAAATAGGAAATCCGCTTGGAAAAGCTTCCTCCCCAGTCCCTGCTCCGCTCGTCCCTCCAGCCCCGCTCGGCTCTTCTCCGCTCAGGCATCGCTCCCGTTCGCCCTCCTGGCCTCCCAGTTCCTCATCCCTCCCCACCCGCCGAGCTCCTCGCAGCTCCGCACCCCTGGCCGCCCCTCCTCCGTGTCGCTATGGGAACACCTGGGGCAGGCTCCGTGCAAAGGGCAGCAGCTCCCGCCTGCAAGCCTGGCCGGGGGGGGGGCGGGAGCGGGAGCGGGGAGCGGTTCGCACGGCCCGGCGGCGGCTGGGCAGGCCGAGCATGGGCAGAAGCACCCAAGGCGCACGCTGGGGCCGGCCAGGCGGCTCGGCACGGTCACACCCCGGGGCGGGCCGGGGAGCCGTGGTTGGAGCGGCGGGAGCAGGGCGGGGCGGGAGAGGCGGCTGCAGGCGCAGCGCGGACAATAGGGGCCGTGCGGCCAGTGACGCTGCGGTGAGTAAAGTGCCCCCCTTAGCGGCGCGCGGGGCAGCCCCGGCCCTGGACGAGCCCGGGACAGGGGGGCTCGCGGGGCACTAAGGCTTGTGTGCGTCTCTCTCTCTGTGTGTGTGTCCGCAGGGCAGCGGCCGCTTCCACGCCGGCCGGCGACGGCAAGCGCGGCTAAGGTAGGGGCGGCGGCGGCGCACTTGTTGCGTTGGATGCTGAGGATTTCGCCTCCAAGGCGGCCGGGTGGGGCTCGGGTGCACGGAGGTGGCTGGGGAGGGGCCCCGGCCGTGCGGAGGGGCTGGCGGGCCCCCGGGGTGCGGCGAGGGAGGGGTTCAGCTGAGCGGGGTTCAGCCCCTGTTCGCGGCCCGCCGCGCCAAGCGTCTGCATCCAGGCGCTGAGAGGCGGAGGGGAGAGAGGCGCTGTAACTTGTGTGCAGAGACGAGCTCGCCCGCGGGGAGATTCCAGTCCTTTCCCCATTACTTGCTCGGAGGTCTTGCTGCTCCTCGTCCCCTGCGTCGCGTGTGCTTGTGCCGAGGTGCAGTGTGCACGCTGTAGCATTACAGGAGGCGATTTATGGTGGCGGTTTGTTTGTTTTGGTACAGTGAGAAAGGGACTAACTAGTTTTCATATACACTCATAAGCTTTCGTTTTGGTCGAACCCGGGTAGGGTTTGTTTAAAACAAAAAAACCAACCGAACTCATTCTTATTTTAGAGACACTAGAAACCACAAGGCGAAGTGTGTGTGTGGTTTTTTTTTTTTAATAAAAACATTGAAGGCAACAACAGAAAAAGCATATCACCTGCCATAAACAACTAAAAAGCGTTTAGAGCTTTGATTTTTAAAAGGAGGAAGTAGGTATGTTGACCCATATATAAGACACTATTGTTTCTCTGCTTTTAAGGATCATGTACATTTCAAAAACACTTCCTCTTGCACTAATTGAGAATCCAGTCCTGCATTTATTTAAATCAAGCGGTATTTTGCAGTTGACTGTAGTGGGTACAGAATCGGGTCTTCAGCATATGAAAAATAAATCTCTATAGGGTAAAAAAAAAAAAGTAGTGAATAACTCATTAGTTGTAACTTGAGTGGATCTACTAATTTTAAAAATGCAAAAAGGTATGGAATCCTTTTAGGTAATAAGTGTTTATTTTTAAGACCAATAGTGTATGGGGTGGAGGCCTAGATCTGATAGTGCTGTGTGGAAGGGGGGCCAGGCTGATGATTTTATTGGATTGTTTACAGCAGGGTTTTAAAAGGGACATGTAGTGTGTATTTTTTTTTTTTGAAGTGGGGGGGGGGGAGTTTCTTTGGTAGGGATAGTGGGTTTTTTTGTACTCTGCTACTATAGTCTAGATGTATTCTAAACAAATTAGTTGAGAATTTGTACTTTCTCTCTTATTAAACCAGGAAATACAATTAAAAGGGGCTTTGAAGGAAGACTAAAGTTTATAACTAAATTTGTAGGTGATACAGGTTGTCCCTAAAAATGTAAAAACATTATTCAATAGCTTTTTCCCTGCCTTCCTCCCCAATTTGTAGAAATGTTTACATATCCTGAGTGCTGAAGTTAGCGATGGCAAGGTTCTTGAGCTAGTGCTAAATTTATAAAATTGTATGGATTTATTAACTCTGTCCCTGTTATGAATACAACTAAAACAATTTTTTGAGTTAATCCAGGTGGTGACTTACTAAAGTCAGTGTAAAGAGTTCAGATAAAGTTTAGACCATATCAGAAAGTGCCATTACACAAATGTGGTGAAGACTGATAGCAGTCCTATTATAAACCAGATACACAGGAGTTTAAATTGAGACGTGACTATTAGCCTCAAGCTGAACTGTAATATTTTAGGTCTTATCAGAAACCCTCTTTCCTTTTAGAAAAACAAGACAAAAATGTTCATCTCCATTCCCTTCACACCACTGACATATGTACAAAAGTGCCATGGGTAATCTTGCATTAAAAGTTTGTGTTCCAAAAAAAAATTGACTCTATATATAACAAAAAATAAAAATTACTCAGCCTGTTAGTTGAAGGTGCTTTGTCCCTTTTTATATTAAAACACCAATTTAGATATAAGCATGATGACAAAGCAAAAATTTAAGAAGGTAGTCCACTGCAACTTGGTCAATTTGTTTCCCCAGAACTGCCCTTTAATTTTTTTTTGTACAAATAGTGTCAATGACAGTATCTAAAGGTGACAGAAAAGGCATAATTATGGTTTCAGTCCTGCAAACCCTGCTCACATTACATAGTAGCTCACTCCACTGGACAATGGGAGTGCTTGCAGAATAGGGTACTGCATAATGGGCTTGATCCTGCTCTGAATGAAATCAGTGGTAAAACTTACATTGGTTTCAGTGATACAGGATCAGACCTAAGGTGAATAAGGGTGGCAGAAATGGATCCACAGAATCACATTAAAATCCAACCCTTCCATGAATAAAGGCTGAAATATCGGGCTCTGTGTATTTACCCAAGGAATGTGAACAAATAATACGTTGTTTACCCTCATTTCCTCTTAAAAAAACAATTACAAAAAATGTTTGATAAAATGGGAGTGTCACATTAGTTGTGACAAACCCACAAAAGCGAGTGAGTTAAGGACACACTGTTATGCTCTTATTTTTCTTTCAAAAATGATTGTGACTAAAGGAGAGAACAGTAATCGTTTAAAAGTTTTGAATGATTCAGTTTCAAAAGTATTTTATAAAACAGTTTGCCTTTCATATGCTATTTCTAACACGTCCAGTCCAACTGAATAAAATGTTGTATTTTTGCCGTTTCAGTTACGGCTTACAACAATTGTGGAAGTGTTGCTTACAAGTCAATGGTAACATGACTTGACGTGGTTATGTGATGACTGTTTATTATACCATGCCTAACAAAAGTAAACACTGAAGTCTCTAAATCTATTTTTAAATACGTATGTAGCAAAATACACACTAAAAATGTTTCTACTCCATTTGCAATCTCCAGTACTTCAATGAGGAAAAAAGTCAATTATTCAAAGTTACAAAGGATTAAAGCCCTGATTCAAAAAGCATCCTTTATTTGAGGAAGGGAGCTTAAATACGTGCTTAAACACGTTTCTTTGGCTAAGTTAAGTGAAAAAGTTTACGATGTCTAAAGATGGACATGGCAACCAGCACAGTTAATATGAGGAACTCTAACACCAGATAAGATGAACAGCTGTGAATATTGTGTTTAAAACAAGGGGATACCGTAATGAAAGTCCTGACTACTTCTCTTCCTGTTTGGAAACTCAGGCTTCATTTACTTCAGTTAAGCGATCTCTGCTTGTTTGGTCTTTGGTTTAAGAACCATGTCTCGTGAGATGCTACACATGGTACTGATTTGAATACCATTAGAGAGATGCTTTGACTGGCAAAAATGTATCGCAAAGAGTTCCCCAGCAGTTACTACAACAAAAATCTATCTGTTCCTTTTAATGTGATGGTGATAAACTCAGAGCTTAGTTTGTTTAGCTTAACAGAGAGAAGGTTAAGGGGTATTTGATTAATCTACAAGAGGAACAAATATTTAATAATGGGCTCTTCAGGCTAGCAGAGAGAGGCATACATGATCCAATGGATGGAAGCTGAAGCTAGGCAAATTCAGACTAGAAATAAGGTCTACATTTTTGACAGTGAGAGCTATTAACCATTGCAACAACTTACCAAGGGTTGTGGTAGATTCTTCTTCACTGACGCTTTTTAAAATCAAGATTGGTTGGTTGTTTTTCTAAACGATCTGCTCTAGGAATTATTTTGAGGAAGTTCTATGGCTTACGGTATATGGGAGGGCAGACTAGATGGTCACAACGGTCCTTTCTGGCCTTGGAATCTATGACTGTTTTAAAAACAAACTTTAATGTGAAAGATACCACCACAATATAGCATAAGAAGGATTTCCAAGAACTAATAAACATCAATACAAGAGCATTGTGCAGTACATAAGACCCAAAAAGTGAAACTAAGACCTATTTTCATTGTGTGAACTAACGTGTAAAAAGTAAACAGCATAAATGGTGAATAAATTAAATGAGAATCTCAGTTTTAAAATCTATTTGTAAACAATTTTCTCATCATTTAAATCTAACAGCAGGAAGGGAGAATCCCACTGGATCCTATACAAGAAGACTGTCAAGGGGCTTGACTCTACAAGTTGCTGAAAGCTCCAGCTGCAATTAAATCAACGTGATTAGCTGCTTGGTTAAAGTGGGATTATTCATATATTTATATAGTTAATGGGACTACTCATTTGTTTAAAGTTAAGCACACATTTAGATGCTTTGCTGGAACCTTGTCAGCATGCTCAGCACCTTTAGGGTGAGTCTGATACTAGTAAAGGTCTGAATTCTTCAGCCCAATCAATAAAAGTGGACCCTGATGCTAGTGTCCAGCAAACAAATTCATTGTAGGCACTTAACATTTGACTGCAGGATCAGGTCCTCAAGTAGTCCAGGATAATATCTCAAATTGATTTGAAAAAATACAGATATTAGATTTTATAAGAAGCCCAGCTCTATTACATAACTGTAGTGAAAATGCAACATAACATTCACAAATATCCATCTATGAGGCAAATCTATTTCTTGCCAGTGTCATTTTTGAACTATTAGCACAAAACTAAAAACAAACACCAAAACAAAGTGTGTGTGTGTGTGTGTGTGTATGTGTATATATATAAAAATAAATTTTAGAAGGAATTTATACCCTAATAGAAGAAAATATGTTCTGCTGCTTTGTGGTCTACCAACCTATTACCAAAATACAGATGTTTTCATGCCTGCATTCTACAGCTTGCTTTAAGACAACTTTGAGGGGGTAGGTTTCAGAGTAGCAGCCGTGTTAGTCTGTATCTGCAAAAAGAAAAGGAGGACTTGTGGCACCTTAGAGACTAACAAATTTGAGCATTTTGTTAGTCTAAGATGCCACAAGTAGTCTTTTTTTTTTTTTTTTTTTTTTGAGGGAGTAGTAGTTTTTAAATCTTAAAGATTCTTTGCCTTTTGGGGGGGAAGTGGGGAAAACAAAAGTTGATTTCAAAAGTAACATACTAAAGCAAACTCTTTCTGGATGGAGATAAAGAATTATGCTAGTATTCTGAGAGCAAGTAGAACAAAGGAAATATGAAAAGATAGTGACATTTCTGTAATACATGGAATTGTCACAAAATGAAGGAAATGAATTTTTCCTAAAAAGAGGACTAAAATCCATCTTTGTAACATTTAGGAACAACCAAAAAAAAAAAGACAAATGGCAGTCTTGTCAGTGCAGGAATAGCCAATGGTTATTTGTGAGACATTTGGCAAAGTATCTTAGCTATTTCTAGGGTGGCCATAACTGTAGTATCTAAGTACAAAATCAGATAAATGAAATCCTGGCACGATTAAAGCCAGTGGGAGATTTGTCATTGACTGCAGTAGGGCCAGGGTTTCATCCTAAGGCCTCTTGCATGCTTTCAGCAGACATTGTCAACATACTTAAGACCTGCAGTTTAAAAAGCATCAGCCATTTAAAGTCTGCTGCATGGGATTTTCTTCCAGTATGCAGGTTATCAGTGTTACTTTAGGAGTGGGTTTGTCAATGTAATCAACCATTTGATTAATAAATTGAGGTAAAGGCATTTATATCAAATTTAGTTGTACAACTAATTTAATGCATCCGATGAAGTGAGCTGTAGCTCACGAAAGCTTATGCTCTAATAAATTTGTTAGTCTAAGGTGCCACAAGTACTCCTTTTCTTTTAACTAATTTAATGTAATGGAAATGAACGAATAAAGTAAATACAATGCATATATTATAGTCCTAGAAAGATGCGCCTTTAAGAACAAGTTGAGGCTGTGTTAAGAACGGTTTGCATTTAAGCTGTGGCCAGGATCACTGAAGTTAAATTGACAGACAAAATGGCAGGAAGTAAAGGATGAGCAGATTGCTGCATCTGACCTGTTAGGGAATTGAGAATTAATCCTGAAGCCTAACCAGAAAAGAATGAATACTGGTCATTTACCCCTGAGTTTTAAGCACTAATAGTACCTAGAGCTTCCTGAAACGTAATAACTTGGGATTTTACGAGTACTGTCCTACGGAGAGAAATACTAATGTACTACTTCTATCTCTTATGCTAATTAGCACTTAATCCTCTGCCATTCTACAAAAGAGGTGTCCTTGTAAAATGAATAGGATTTGTATTTGCAAAGGTGAGCATGAAGTCATGTTTTGGAATAGTAGGATATATAGTAGAGACATGTATGCAAGCAGCCAAGCCTTTATTTGTTTTCCATTTAAATTTCAGTTTGCATATGCAGCTGGTAGAATCTGAAACAGTTTGAGATATGCCTGGATACCTGAATGTAAAGGAGTAAGAGGTCCCATCCTGCAGTCCTTATTTACATGGGTAGGCACCTGGAAAAGAATTGAACTACACAAGTGAGTAAAAACTGCAGGATTGTGCTCCCAAGAGTGCAAATAGATCGGTCAGTCCTAGTATACTGTTTTCAGGGCATGTATGTTTCTTCCCCATATAACTGTCTCTAAAATGACTGCATGCTCATTATAGCATATCTTTAGTTTCACTTCGTTTTACCAAGACATGGCTCTATTAAAGACAACTTTTAAACTGTTTGGATTGAAATATCAGGGTTACTACCTTCTTAAAGGATATTACCACCAAATAATGTAGTCAAAGTAAAGAAGAGTTCAAATTAATTTCAGGTCCTAGGTTTGTCCCCAACTGCCCCTGCCACTACCACATTTTCCTATTTTTAAAAAGTGTTTTCCTGTCCCCTTTTGCTGAGTGGAAATAGCACAGAGATAACTGACTAAACACAAAGTGCTGTCGAATCTACAAAGGAAATATTTCCCCTCCTATTTCTTCTAACAATCTTAGATGTTGCCTATAACAATAGTAGGTCGAATATTTTAATCAGTGTGATTGTTTTGTTTATTTTTTAAAGTTGTGCCCCAGTAAAATTTAGAAGACAGTTCAGATACTCTCTCTGCCAAAGGTGCTATATCATCCAACCATAATTATGTTCATTCGGAGCCATTATACTTATCCTAGAATTAGGTATTAAGAATTTAAAAACAAAACAAAACTGGATTTAAGCCCTGATTCAGCAAAGCACATGTTTAACTTTAAACACATGAAGTTTAACATCCATGGTCCCATTAAAGTTAAGCATATGCTTTGCTGAATCAGGGCCATGCACAGGAGAATGACCTTTTTGGCATGTATGCTAGTTTGACCAGGTTATTGACCATATGGAGCTTCTACATCTCTCTCTCTCTCTCTCTCTCTCTGTGGAGCTGAAAAGGTTAGATAATGTTTAAAGAGATAGAGAAGTGTTAAGGTATTCACAACCTACCTACATTCTACAAGTCAAATTCAGTCTACCTCTTCCACATATATAGCTGGAAAAAAGGAGGGACAAGTGGAGCATCATAGTTATGTCAGTCGCTAGGCTCACCAGAGTCCAAATTCACACTCTGCAGGCTCTCCAGAGCAGTTTCTGGAGTGTTCTAGCAAAGGGAGATGCTCCCTTGCCCAGCTCTCTGTAGGGCTATAGTCGGGAAAGAAAACAGGCCAGAATAATGTTGCTTTTGCAGCATTAATATATATGCCATTTTGCATCCCGTTTTTACATCAATATAGGGCCTGATTTGGCCCAACATTTTCAAAACCAAAAACATTCTGTTAAACTTCTACTTTGACACTAACTGACCTATTTGTCGTGTATGTCGTCAGCATGTCAGTAGTCCTTGTAAGGCTGCCTCTGACAGGGCACTCCCAACACTATGGAATACTATTATAAATACCCCTTTTGTTAGATCTTCCTTGCTCTAACATTCAGACAAGTTGGTTGGTAAAAACAGCATACCAGGCTGCAGCTGAATTCTGAGCAGCATGACCATAATATATATATATATATATATATATATATATATATATATATATATATAAATTTTATGACAGTTTCTTTTTTAGCTTGTGGGAGGAAGGTATTATAACAGGTGTGAGGTAGCATATGTTGTGCTTTAGGCTTTTGCTATGGTATTGTATGGTTTGTTTACATGTCTGATTTCTGTGGTACATTGTCTTATTATAGGTCATTTTCAGAACTCGGTTTTCATCTCCTACAGATGTAGATATTTCCACTGTGTATCTCTGTGAATCTGAAACCAACCTCTTTCTATTCTAGAGATGGAAAAAAATTTTTTAGAGAAGTTTCCTCAATGCACTATTCAGTCCACAGACAGTTACTATAAAAATAGTGACGTGCAGTTTTAATATCAGAGTTTAATACCTGTATATTTCACTCCATATAATAATCCTTTATACCTCCACAGCACCTTTGTCAGAGAATCTAAGTGCTTTAAAAACATTAAAAAGACACTCATCTTAAATTTTCAAATGGAAGTGTGATATTTATCTTAGTATTGCAAGAAGCACCATACTTGAGAGAGAATATTTTCTAGTTTTACAATATGTTTACTTTGCACATTTGACAGCACTCTTTGGATTGTTAATCAATTTCACTATTTCCCTGTATAGTCAGTTAGTGCTGACTATTCCTGCACAGACTACTCATACAGCAACAGGGGGTAGAAACATTAAAGGTAACTGACAGGGTGATTTTAGAAACGGATATCATGTAAAACTACTTTTAACTTGACTGGTTAGGAAACTTATTTATTCTGTAAAATAGGATCAGATTTTAATAACTTATTTTCATTGAGTGATATCTTACTCCCTGAGTAGGCCCATTGAAATAAAGGAATAAGATACTGCTCTTCATGAATAAGGGTGGCAGAATCTAGCTTTAAGTGGTTTGTCCACCGTAATGCAACTCAGTAGCAGAGTCCGGGGGGGAGAGGGAGGGGGAGGGGGCAGAACCAAAGAATTCAGGACTGCTGACTGCCAGGGTCTACTTCTTACTGCCAAGCCATGCTGCCTCTTGGAAATTTGGATACATTTAAAGAAAAAGAAAAATTAGAATATGAATAGTTTGTCAAGTACAATGTAAATGATACAAATAAATTTAGCACAAGTAATTGCTATAACTGTACTCTAATTGTAGCCATGCATAATTGACCCATAAAATTCTTTATTTTATATAAAAGATGGTAATCGTATCAAGTTTTATTAACAGGAAGATTCTTTAGTTTTGTAGAGTCAAATACTATATTATCAGCTTTTCATTGGCAGCTTCCAGTTGTATTTATGGCCATTTATTTATGCAAGAATATGTATACAATAATTGTTAAATAGTTTACATTGTGGTAGTACCTATTAACTAAAAAGACATTTTCCAAATATTGAGGAAAGACATAGGCCATGTCCCAAAGAGCGTACAATCTAAAAAGCAATTGCGTATAAGCAATTCAAATGAATTTTCACATATTAGCATTATGTGAAATTCAAACACAAGTTAACATGATCAACAACATGACAGATCTTTGTCTCATTTAGTTCCGTAACTGAGTAGTCTGTGTATAGTTTTGGCCCACAGAGAGAGAGTGCCTAAAAGGACAAAGGAATTTGGCCTGGGGAAATTCATTTTCACTGCAGACCAACCAAAGGCATTAGTTATCAAACTACAGGTTTCAGAGTAGCAGCCGTGTTAGTCTGTAATCGCAAAAAGAAAAAGGAGGACTTGTGGCACCTTAGAGACTAACATTTATTTGAGCATAAGCTTTCGTGAGCTACAGCTCACTTCATCGGATGCATTTGATGGAAAAATACAGAGGGGAGATTTATATATATATATACAGAACATGAAACAATGGGTTTTATCATATACACTGTAAGGAGAGTGATCACTTAAGATGAGCCATCAGCAGCAGCAGGGAGGGAAAGAGGAAAACCTTTCATGGTGACAAGCAAGGTAGGCTATTTCCAGCAGTTAACAAGAACAACTGAGGAACAAAAAGAAAAGGAGTACTTGTGGCACCTTAGAGCCTAACTAATTTATTAGAGCATAAGCTTTCGTGAGCTACAGCTCACTTCATCGAATGCATTTGGTGGAAAAACAAACCAAATTTGTTTTTCCACCAAATGCATTCGATGAAGTGAGCTGTAGCTCACGAAAGCTTATGCTCTAATAAATTAGTTAGGCTCTAAGGTGCCACAAGTACTCCTTTTCTTTTTGCGAATACAGACTAACACGGCTGCTACTCTGAAAACTGAGGAACGGGGGGGGGGGTGGGAGGGAGAAATACCATGGGGAAATAGTTTTACTTTGTGTAATGACTCATCCATTCCCAGTCTCTATTCAAGCCTAAGTTAATTGTATCCAGTTTGCAAATTAATTCCAGTTCAGCAGTCTCTCATTAGAGTCTGTTTTTGAAGTTTTTTTGTTGAAGGATAGCCACCCTCAGGTCTGTAATCGAGTGACCAGAGAGATTGAAGTGTTCTCCAACTGGCTTTTGAATGTTATTCTTGATGTCTGATTTGTGTCCATTTATTCTTTTGCTTAGAGACTATCTGGTTTAGTCAATGTATATGGCAGAGGGCATTGCCGGCACATAATGGCATATATCACATTGGTAGATGCGCAGGTGAATGAGCCTCTGATAGTGTGGCTGATGTGATTAGACCCTATGATGGTGTCCCCTGAATAGATATGTGGGCAGAGTTGGCAACGGGCTTTGTTGCAAGGATAGGTTCCTGGGTTAGTGGTTCTGTTGTGTGGTTGCTGGTGAGTATTTGCTTCAGGTTGGGGGGGCTGTCTATAAGCAAGGACTGGCCTGTCTCCCAAGATCTGTGAGAGTGATGGGTCGTCCTTCAGGATAGGTTGTAGATCCTTGATGATGTGTTGGAGAGGTTTTAGTTGGGGGCTGAAGGTGATGGCTAGTGGCGTTCTGTTATTTTCTTTGTTGGGCCTGTCCTGTAGTAGGTGACTTCTGGGTACTCTTCTGGCTCTGTCAATCTGTTTCTTCACTTCAGCAGGTGGGTACTGTAGTTGTAGGAATGCATGATAGAGATCTTGTAGGTGTTTGTCTCTGTCTGAGGGGTTGGAGCAAATGCGGTTATATCGTAGAGCTTGGCTGTAGACAATGGATCGTGTGGTATGATCTGGATGAAAGCTAGAGGCATGTAGGTAGGAATAGTGGTCAGTAGGTTTCCGATATAGGGTGGTGTTTATGTGACCATCGCTTATTAGCACAGGAGTGTCCAGGAAGTGGATCTCTTATGTGGACTGGTCCAGACTGAGGTTGATGGTGGGATGGAAATTGTTGAAATCAGGGTGGAGTTCCTCAAGGGCTTCTTTTCCAGGGGTCCAGATGATGAAGATATCAATGTAGTGCAAGTAGAGTAGGGGCATTAGGGGACAAGAGCTGAGGAACTGTTCTAAGTCAGTCATAAAAATGTTGGTATACTGTGGGGCCATGCGGGTACCCATCACGGTGCCGCTGATTTGAAGGTATACATTGTCCCCAAATGTGAAATAATTATGGGTGAGGACAAAGTCAAAGTTCAGCCACCAGGTTAGCCGTGACATTATCAGGGATACTGTTCCTGATAGCTTGTAGTCCATCTTTATGTGGAATGTTGGTGTAGAGGACTTCTACATGCATAGTGGCTAGGATGGTGTATCAAACTAATACAAGATGAAGTAGTTAGGGATTTAAAGATAAGGGAGGGGACAAAAAACCGGGTAGTCCAAAACTATGCCATCCAAAAATGAATTATGTCCTAAAGTCAGCCAAGAAGTTCAACAGTCAGAACCCCAAGGACCAAAAGGAGAGCCATTGTAGCCACCTGTAACTACCAAGCAATGACCTAAGAGAGTGAGGTGGTTGCTCAAGTGTTTGCACACTTTCTTAAATTGTCTCGTTTTACAGCTTTGTCATCTTACTTTGTAATGGAAGCCAAGTAAAAAACCCACTAATGAACACTACAGTAGAAGCATTATATTTTACTGTAGGTTTCTTGATTTGCTGCTTAATAGATCTTCAGTGTTTTTGGTAATCTAGGTAAAGCTACTGAGAAGTACTAAGGGCTTGCTCCTGTCTTCTGAAATCCATGGAATTTTGCCATTTACTTTAATGAGAGCAGGACCACGTTCTACTGCAGGCCCTAATACTGCAAAGACTTAAACAGACCAGTAACTGTGCATACAAGTAGTCCTAGGGGATACGTCAACACTACAATTTAAAAGCCACCCATGGCTGGCCCATATGAGCTGACAGGCTGTGGGAATGTTTAACTGCAGTGTGGACAGTCAGGCTCGGTCTGGAGCCTAGGCTCTGGGACCACATGAGGTGGGAGGATCCCAGAGTTATAGCCCAAATCTGACCATCTACATTGCAATTAGACAGCCCTGTAGCCTGAGCCCCATGTGCCCGAGTCAGCTGACACAGGCCATCTGCTGGTGTTTAATTGCAGTATAGACATACCCCCGACTGCTCCTGTGCATAAAGTCACTCATATGCTTTAATCTTTGCAGTACTGAGACTCTACACTCTGATTCTGCAATGAGTTCTTTATAGCTTGGATTGCAGGATTGGAGCCTTAAATCCCAGTTCAGGAAGGTATTTAAACATGTGCCAAACTTTAAGCATGTATATAGTCCTATTAAAGTTGGGTGTGCATTTAGGTACCTTTCTGAATTGCAGCCTTAGTCAGTTGGAGTGATTTACATGTCTAGGCAGCTCCCTTTTAGTAGTGCTGCAAACATTACAGGACGGTATCTTGATGTATGTATAACTTCTTAGTAGTTTCACCTCTCATGTTCTTATTTCTAGAATATTCTGTTGCAATGAGCTGAAATAAAAAAGCAGTAAGATAAATTGCTTTCTTTAAAAATGTAAGCTACTGAACATACTGACCATTTTTTAAAAGGCTTAAACAAACCAATGGTTCCCTTAGTCTCTGCCTTGCAATGTAGAAATGCTCAAGTCTGAAAGAATAGCTAGCTATTTAAAACAGTATTTGTAACTAAAATGAACATATTGCACATTACAACACATTTGAACAGAATGTTAAGTCTATTCTTTACTTTCCTTTTTCAGAATAAAATATGTCTCAACCAAGAAGAATCCCCAGGCATTTTGTTCTCTCTCATGACCAGAATGGAGTAGCAGTACCAAATGAGGAAAGCCAGAATAGACTCTTAACAGTTCCAGACAACACAGAGCAAATGGAGTTTAATATCAGGTATCATATTGTACTAATTCTCCCCTCTCAGACCCACATACAAAATCCCCCTCTGAATAGGAATATTTTCTAAGCCAAACGATTACTCTGAAAACTCGTGAAACACAGAATAAACATGGTTGTAGTGACCTGTAGCACTTAACATTGATCACACAAGACTGTTCCGCACTAAAAGATTTCACCTTTCTATGCAGCACAAAGTTGCAGATGTGGCTGTTCATTAGAAGCCCAGCTGTTGTAACAAGCAGCTGAGGAAGCCATATTTTACAGAGTTCTCTAGCTACCTCTTGTGAGGAACTGCTTGGGGATAGAGACTTATACTTTGTTTCAGGGGGGTGTTAAGATGTCTTCCATGCTTATGAAAATTTCTATATGGTTTATTAGAATATTCTCTCTTCTCCAAAAAGCAATGGTTTACTGTTGACACAGGTGTTTAGTCTCAGTCTACCTGTTTTTCTGCCATTGATTTAAGCCTTCTTTTTGCCTTTGAAACCTCAATCCAAGTTTTACTGAGACTTTTTCCATAATTCTTCCAGTGCAACACCCTTCATAGATTAAATATACAGTAGATATTTACATACCCCAGCTAATGAATGTATACCTTTAGCAGAGGGATGTAAAACCATTTTACATATTTCCTGTCAAATTATCTTTTTAATGTCTATTCATGGATGTGCAGATGCTATTGGAGCATTAAGGGTAGCATAATTTATTTGCTAGACTACACTTGCTTTTCAGAAAACTTGTCAGTAACAGAATTTCTATCTGTGGACAGTTCTGCAAACACATTTTGTTCAGACAACACATCAAAATGCTGCACAAAATAAGTGCCTGTATTATATCTTGTTTTAAAGCTTACTGAGTTCTGATAGATCGACAAGGGAAATTAATTTGAGCCCACTGCCCACAAAGAGGTCTGCTACAGCCCCAGAAGTTGTCTCTGGAAGCTGACAGCAAGACCATCAGTCAACTTGAACTATCATGACTGGTAATAGGTCAAGAGGCAGCCTTTTTAAATGACAAAGGGTGGAACTTTCAGAACTACCTAAATGATTGAGGACTACAAGTTCCATAGACTTTCAATTGGACTTGGGCTCCTAAGTCATTTTTAGGCACTTTTGAAATTCCTACTCCAAATCCCAAACGATCATGCTTTGCACTTACATTACTTCTTACATAAAAGGTACTCAAGATGCTTTATAAACATGGATTAACAAGATACATATCCATGATTGTCTGTGTATCCAAGGACAGGAGCGATCATATGTATGCCTTTAGACCAAGATTTTTTAAAAATAGGAGCCTACTTGTAGGCACTCATCTCTATATTTAATGGGGCTGGCTGAAAGATTTCAAATGGAAATTTCTCCTGTTGGAAAATGGGGCTTCATAGACATCAAAATTTTTCCATGGCAAAAGTTGTTTAATTACCTGAAATTTTGACATGTCCAAATTAAAATTTTCTGAACTTTTTGTTCCAGATAAAGTTTAGCTATTCAACTTTTCATCCCTGTTCAGGAAATGTTGAAATATCGCAATTTCCCACAGGATAAAAAGTCTGTTTTTCAATCACCTTGGATAGTTCTACCTAAATAAGTGGCCAGATTCTCAAAACTGCTGAATACTTAGCTCAGAAAATCAGACCATTTATTTAGGCACCCAATTATGGATTTAGGAGCCCAGTTCTAGGTATCCATTTATTAAAAAAAAAAAAAAATCTTGGCGCTAAATTTTTAAGTGCTCTACTTGTATGCTTTGTTAGTGAAATAATTAAACAGGTTTGATAATCAGCACTGATATGTAGTGTTTAACATCTTCAGAGTGCTTTAATCATAATTTTATAACCATTTGTTTTCCTCTTTGACAAACTTGTGCTGAATACTTCTTACAGCTCTGCCACCCAAGTTGGCCATCAGCTGGCAGTCATTGGGGATGAATTTAACAGCACATATACTAGGAAGTTAGAGGACATGCTGTTTCATCTTGCACAGGGGTAAAACATGTTATTGGATATTTTCAGTGTTCAGATACTCATTAGTATTAGATTTTCATTAGCTAAATAGACTTGTCATACGGTACTTGATAAAGTCAGTGCACTGTAATGAATCACTTTTCTGTTGCATCAACAGATAAATGTACATCTTATTTACTAGTATTAATGTACATAGATTATCTAAAAAAGGATGTTGTTGTCTTGGATTGTTCTGCTTCTGGTATATTTCCAGGGGACTGGGTGGGGAGAGGGAGGATAAAGAGTGTAAGGGTGCCTAATGCAAGTTTTGTTTCCCTTAACTCAATCTGCCTGAATTCACAAGTTTAAAACAAATTTTTTTTTTTAAACTAGTATTTGAAATTGAGTACCACACTGGCTAGACTGTCTTTAGATACATCCTTGAGCAGGAAGAGATCTGTAAGCTGCACCACCCCAAGAAGCTTATGCCTCAGGCATCCCTCTGACACAATTCTGCCTCTTTTCCCCTCTTGTTCCATGGCGGGGAAGTAATTGACTGCAGCCCTTGAAAATATGTAGCGCACTTGCCCCTTCATGCTTGGGCAACCACTCAGCAGAGTAATTGTTAGATTGCTCAGCTATACGTTTTAGGGAGGAAGGATGGTCATGTGATTGAGGTGCTGGATTTTCTCTCCTTTGTGCCATTGCATGCTTCCTTGTGTGATCTTAAGCAAATCCCATTTTCTCTCATTTATAAAATGGAGACAGAAATACTCCCTTATGTGGGGCATAAATACATTAAGACCCAGGTGATTGGATCCTGTGGTGAAGGGGAACTAATAAGCAGATGGAAGAAGATACAAAGTACAACAAAACCAGTAACCTGGGAAGAGGGATAATAGAATTTACTATTTGTGTTAGGGACTTTCCACAGCAGAACATTGAGGGAAACCCATCCCCACCCTTTTACATATTATGGGCAGAACCTCAAGTTTAATTTGCAGAGGGTATTAGATAATACAAGTCTGGTCAGTGTGAGGGGGGAAAAAAAAAACAGCTTTTAATTCTATGTTCTGTTCACAGTTCTTCCTATTTTTTTAAAGAATGATGTGGTAGTTTAGATTTGTTTTAAAACAAATCATTCTTTGTCGTCCCCCCGTCCTCCCCGGTCATTTGTAAATTGAATCTCAATTAGCAGGATAACTCTCTTATCACACTCTTGTTTTGTGTGTTAGCAGGATGGCTGTGAATGTTTTAAAAATACTCCATATGCATGTTTGGAAAAGTATTATAAAAAGTTTCAGAAGTCTTTTGAACAATGGTTGGACTAAGAGAGTTGTTCCCTGTGGAAGCTGGGTAAGCTTTGTTTTATTTTTTTACCCTCCGAACTTTGTTTTGGGAAAGTGAGTAGTAACAAAAGCGGCAAGTGGAGTTTGACTTTGGATCCTGTCTCCTTTGCATGCCTAACTCACTGAGATGTCAGCAAGTTAAGCATGCAATGTGACTGTGTGATTGGGCCTATTTGTTTAGCCTGTGTTCTTTGCTCAGCCTTTTACTCTGAAAATCCCTTTGATATAGAAACATCTCTCTGTCTGTCTCTCTCTATATCCATCCAAGTACCTTTAAAGCACTGACTAAGTCCTGAGTTTGCAACTGGATCCATGTGGGCAGATCCTTGTGCCTGTCCAGAATCCCATTGACATCAGTAATGCTCTAGAGTTTGTCTGGATTTATTAGTTTGTATAAATAAGGGACTTCAGTGTAAAAGGGTGCAATTACTCCTATTCTAGATGAAAAGTTGAACTGTTTGTTATATTTGTCTAGTATCTTGTATCCTGAAGAATCCTCAAGTACCTTACAAATGACTGATAGTCAAAACTAAAACCCATGAGTCCAAATTCTCAGTCCCTTGCTCCAGCAGCTTGTCTGCTGTCTTACCTTAATATTAAACTTACTGTTGTGTGTGCAGGTTACCTTGTCTGTGCTACTCCTTGTGACTTTTAATTAAGCTTCTGTTTTTTCCCCCTCCCTACCATGAACAGATTTCTAGGCTTCCTCTTAAGTCCATGTGCCAGAAGTTGATGCCGGCAGCCCTGTTTGTCATCTTATTTTGGTGGACTGTCAGTTATGGATTGCAGAACTAATATAAAGAGCTGCAATAGGAGGTCATTGCTGGACATGGCCATTGTACTTAACACCCAGGAGGTGGCATTTAGTTTGTTTTTTAAAGTGTTGTTAATGAAATCCCTATTATATTTAAAACCTAGGCTAGTGCTGGGTCACTGCTGTTTCATACTTTTTTAAAGAAAAATGTTTAAAATAATATGGGGTTGTTGCTGGATAACTGCCTGAACTGCTAGTTTTGAAATGTGTAAGTCTAGGTGATTAAAGAGTCTGTTTCTGTCTCATTTATATGCAACATAAATTACCTATTACTTAAAGTTGTTGGGTGTTTTTTTTTTTTAAATGTGGTTTGGGGAAGGTAGAAGGACTGCGGGTCATCCTTTAACATTTACATTGTAAAACTTATAACCAAGATTAAAATCGTAAAGATTTTTAATTAAAATGAAAATTGTTGCTTGAAATATTTTTCCCGAGTCAACTATTTTACTTTTCAAAATGTGGAAAAGTATATATTGTTGTACAGTGGAAGACAGTCATATTATTAAGATAGTACAAAATGTCCTAAGGTCTCATAATTTGTCAGCTAAAACTAGTATGTAGAATTGACAGTTCATTAGAAAGATGAGCTAGGCTAAGGGTAAGCAACTAAATTATCAGAAGCTCTGCCTCTTCATCTTGGATCCAATCATTCCTTGGATAGTCTTTTCCCAGTGGGTCTGCAAGGATTCCCTGGTAGGACAGGAAGAGGAATTAAAAGTTTTATATAGTCCAGAGCCTATGATCTTGGAGTGAAATCCTGGGTTCTATAGAGGTCAGTGGGAAAACCTCTAACTGAGTTCAGTATGGCCAGGATTTTACCCTGCTGCGCCAAGGTCCCCAAAATAAAAAATCATGTAAAGAGATTATGAAGAATCAACTCCTGGGAATTTCTTTTGAAATGCATCCTATTTTTTTGGAAGCCACAACTGTTTTGTGAGTGCAATGTATACTAAAACCAATCCAGTTTAGCAATTTTATTTTTGTTTTCTCCTTCTTTGCAATCAGCGCACGGGTGCTATTAAGAAAATTTTACTGAAGTGAATAAAGAAAAGCATACTTACAGAATGGTGGCTGTTCAAGCTTTGATCAGTCATTTGTTACTGTGGTTCACTGAAATTCTAAAATATCTGTCTTTAAAGAGTTTACACAGCTGGTGCAGAATAGGAAATTCAATTTGTATCAGATTTCTAAGCATACCAACTCTTCTCAGTTTGAGTCCTGCTAATGCTGTAAATTGTCTAAATTGATCTGGGATCAGTGAAATTTTGGTCCATAACCACAAAGTATAGAACATTTTGTTCAGGAACTATTTGCTCTATCCTTGTCTTCAGTAAGAGGATTTTGCAGTAGATCACACAGAAAATATTTTGAAGTAAATACTCACTGGAAGATGGGGGGAGAGGGGATCCATATTGATTGTGTTGTTAGTACAGTCTATATTAGAGGAGTTCAGCCTGCAATTTGACACAGTCTTCCTGGTTGAATCATTTCAGCAATATAAAAAGAATTGCATTACTTCCTGCTCGCTCTGCACAACTTGCATGGTAGCTACTGTTTACACAGAAGCAGGGGTGTGTAGAGGGGAAACTTGTGTTTGTCTTTTTTGTGTGAAGACCGCACCTAGAGTGAATGAATTTATGGTTTTAAAACTATTGTATTACATGCGTTCTGCTGCAATCACATTAATGGAGCAGCAACAACAAGACAATTCTGTTGATTATCAAGTATGAACAATTAAAACTCACAGAAATAAGGAGAATATCTAATTAAACAGCCACAAGTGGCTGTGGTCGGCTTCCAAGAATTATGAGACTGGCTATTTTTAAGAAAAGCTTATTAGCAGCATTTTCAGGGAATTATAAACTCAAGTCATTTGGATCTTGAGTGCACCTTTTTGCATCCTGCTTGCCCTCTTCCCAGTGCTGAGGAACTACACTGGTTTTGATTCCTGTTGTGCTTTGTGTTAATGCAGGTGGAAGGATGGGAGTATACAACATTGGGAAGTGTCAATTTGGCATCACAGATTTAAGATTCTTACTTAAATATGAAAGTCTTCCATTATCCCTGTTTTCCTACCCAGCACAGAAAAATACTGACACACACACTCTTCCTTCCCTTGTTTGCTGTCTTCCAGTAAATATATGGAATGTGGGCATCCTCTTGCCTGCTTTATGTAGGCAGGCTTTTTGGAATATTTACAAAATGTGTCATGTCAGCCTAATTGATGGGGACAGAATTAAGAGTGCTGGTGCTGCTTGTTCTGTTTTTGGAAGTGCAGCAGTCAAAAACTTCTGAGATAGTTGTCTCAAGAGTGGTTTGCTATGGGCTTGACTGATTTTTTGGTCTGGTTTAAACCTACTTTACAGAAGATAGATATTAGACCAGAAAACAGTGCTTTTTCCTCCAGTTTCTGTTTCTCCCTAATTAAGCAGGAACTGCAAGAGTGCAACACGCTCAAGCTGAAGACTGCACTTCTGTTTTCTGTCTCAGATCAGGTTGTATATTCTGTTCTTGCTCTTTGCTTCTAGCATTGGGCACATTTGCTAAGGAAGAATTTTATGCTTCCCCTTGACAAGAGCATCATGTTCACATTTAAGCCTGGAGTATAAATGTACATAAACACTCATTATGATACAAACTAATATTAAAATTTGGCATTTCGGATTCCTGGAAAACTATTCAATAGAAGAAAAAAGTGATAGGACTTTAGGTGATACATCTAAAATGAGATTTGATACTATTTATGGTTTGGTTTAGAAGCACAAAAGTACTGTGCCATGTTCAGCTCTACCTATCCAGTCTGCTCTTATAAGCAGCCAGGGTGTTTGAAGCACACAAGAATTCTCTAGTAAGAAAAGAAACACCATGCACAGCCACAAACAAGACTACCATCCCAAATTTCCTCCATAACGGATGGCCTAGAACAAAGTGGAGGTGACATTTTTAACAATGATGCAGTCCACCTTTTGGAAGACATGTGGGTTTTTCAGGACTAGGCGAAATTATTTAAACTATGATTAGGAGAGGATAGTTTCACTGTAACAAACTACACTACAGTCATTTGTCTTTCAGCTGCAATACGAAGTGTTTGCTTTTAAAGTGCATTTATAGGTAGAGACTGGTGTCCTTCCCTCCCCCTCTCATTAGGAACATTCAGGTCACATATAATCTTATTTTAGAGGTGAAGACAACATGGAAACATCACAAAAGAGATGAGACATCGGGTAAAATTAGGTAGGACTCACTTTGTTAGATTGTAAAATATCTAACATTACATTTAGCATCAGAGACGTGCCTAGTATGGCATGCAAGTCAACCTTTAGAAAACACACATTTCCCCACTTCTTGACCTATTCTAGCAAATCTATTACCCCTTTAGTGATCCACTGCATGTTTTACTGAATGCTTACTGAAACCATTCGTATCTAAACATTGAATTGACAATCTACAATAGTAGAAGATAAAGTGAAGAGAGAGGCTTTGTCTGCTTTATTAGTTAATGTTTACACATGCCAAGAGTGGAATTTGTACTGAGGTCTAGGCAAAGACAGCAATTTCAGACCACAGAAACAACTTCTTAATTTACTCCAATAATCAGATTGTGGGCCTACTATTTTCAATTAATTTTGCCTTTCAGACATATTGTGCTCTTGGATTACCATTGGAATCTATTCTTTTAATCTGTATGATATTTTAATGAAGAGTTGCATAGAAATTTAATTTCTTTAACACTACTTTCTAAACTCTCTTCATATATATTTATCTAATTATAATAGACTTATTCACTGTGTGGACTCAGTTTTCTCCTATTACAAGGATGTTAAGGTTGAACCACTAAGAAACCAAATTCAAGAGAAGCTTAAATTAAGGCTGCACAGTTTTGCCTCTTTAATACAGCCTGTAGTTAAATGATCAGACTACTTCCCAATTAATACAGTGTATCCCTATACATTTTTCTACGACCTTAAAGTACATATTGTGTATGCAGAGTGAATAAGGCAAGAATTCATTCTCTGCACATTTTGCATGATGGCTGTAGACTTCCGCAACCAGTAACAGTTTATAGAATTGTATGTTATGTAATAAAATAAACTTGAAGATGAAGTCTTGCATATTGTACTCTTACATACTGAAGCTTTTTCCTTTATTACTTTATTACATTTTGTCTGCTTATTTTCTTTGTCTCTCTTCATAGATTGTAAACGTTTTGGAGCAGAGACTGTCTTCCTCTGCATTTGCCCAGAGCTTTAAACAATGGGTTTGCACTCTGGACTGGGATCTCTAAACATTACTGTATACTAGGACTGTTGATTTAATCAGTTAACTCATGCAATTATCTAAAAAATTGCAATTAAAAAAATTGTCATTAATCAGTTAAATAGAATACCAATTGAAATTTATTAAATTTTGGATATTTTTCTACATTTTCAAATATTAATTTCAGTTAGTGTACAGTGCTCATTAGTTATTAAAAGTATTTGCACTGTAAAAAACGAACAAAAGAAACAGTATTTCAGTTCATCCCATACAAGTACTGTAGTGCAATCTCTATCATGAAAGCGCAACTTACAAATGTAGATTGATTTTTTTTTTTTTGGTTACATAACTGCACTGAAAAAACAATTTAAAACTTTAGAGCCCACAAGTCCACTCAGTCCTACTTCTTGTTCAGCCAATTGCTGAGAGGAACAAGTTTGTTTACATTTATGGGAGATAATGCTGCTCGCTTTATATTTACAATGTTATCTGAAACTGAGAACAGATATTTGCATGGCACTTTTGTAGCTGGCATTTCAAGATATTTACATGCCAAACATTTGTATGCCCCTTCATGCTTTGGCCAGCATTCCAGATGACATGCTTCCATGCTGATGACACTCATTTAAAAAAAGTGTTAATTAAATTAGTGACTGAATTCCTTGAGGGAGAATTGTATGACTCCTACATTATTTACCCACATTCTGCCACATATTTCATGGTATAGCAGTATTGGATGATGACCCAGCATGTTGTTCGTTTTAAGAACACTTTCACTGCAGATTTGACAAAACACAAAGAAGTTACCAATGTGAAATTTCTAAAGATAGCTACAGCACTTGACCCAAGGTTTAAGAATCTGAAGTGCCTTCCAAAGTCTGATCAGGATGGGGTGTGGAGCATGCTTTTGGAAGTCTTAAAAAAGCAAAAAGGAGTACTTGTGGCACCTTAGAGACTAACAAATTTATTTGAGCATAAGCTTTCGTGAGCTACAGCTCACTTCATCGGATGCATCTGATGAAGTGAGCTGTAGCTCACGAAAGCTTATGCTCAAATAAATGTTAGTCTCTAAGGTGCCACAAGTACTCCTTCTTTTTGCGAATACAGACTAACATGGCTGCTACTATGAAACCTGTCATTACTTAAAAAAGCAACACTCTGATGCAGAAATTACAAACTTGAACCACCAAAAAAGAAAAATCAACCTTCTGGTGGTAGCATCTGAGTCAGATAATGAACATGTGTCAGTCCACACTGCTTTGGATCATTATCGAGCAGAACCCATCATCAGCATGGACTCATGTTCTCTGGAATGGTGGTTGAAGCATGAAGGGACTTATGAATCTTTAGTGCATCTGGCATGTAAATATCTTGCAACACAAGCTACAACAGTGCTAGGAGAAAGCCTGTTCTCACTTTCAGGTGACATTGTAAACAAGAAGCAGGCAACATTATCTCCCGTAAATTGTAACCAAATTTGTTTGTCTGAGCGATTGAATGAAGTAGGACTGAGTGGACTTGTAGGCTCTAAAGTTTTACATTGTTTTATTTCTGAATGCAGTTTTTTTGTACAATATTCTATATTCGTAAATTTAACTCATGATAAAGAAATTGCACTACCGTACTTGTATGTGAACTGAAAAATACTATTTTTACAGTGCAAATATTTATATGAAGTGAGTACTGTACAGTTTGTATTCTGTGTTGTAATTGAAATCAATATATTTGAAAATGTGGAAAACATCCAAAATATTTTATAAATAGTATACTATTATTGTTTATCATGGTTTAAAAAAAATCATGCTTAATTGCTTGACAGTCCTACTGTAGTAAGAGGCCCTGAAACATAAACCCTTGTATCAGAGTCCTGGTCTGAGGCCTAAAGCCTGAACCAAAGTACTTCCAGGCATTGCTAAGCAAAGCTGGACTGTGAGCCAGAGGCAGGCCCTAACTGCAGAACTTGGCAAGAAAAGGGCTCCTAGAAAGCACGCACTGATACAAGTAGTAATCAGAGGAACGTGTGCCAAGATGGCACCTGGACAGCCCGATATGAGGATACTTCATGGATATAACAAAGAACAGCCAGGTGCATCCCAAAGACAGGGTCAAAAGGACAGCATAATGGACAGATCTGTTTGTTTGAACCAACACGATCAAAGGAGGAGACAGCACCCTAATGAGGCAAGGGTCTATACCTCAATACGTCAGTAGGGATGAGTAATCTGTCCTGCAACTGTATAAAAGTAGGTGCGGGAGCACATATCTTTGTCCAGCCTAGGAGGCAGTGGAGTGTCCCGCCACTGACTGAGCTGTGTCCATTGCCAGGAGGCACATATTCGTATTAGGTCCTGTAGAGTCTATAGGAAACTATTACTGTGCTTCGTTTGACAATAAATCTGGCCGGGTGCCTTCGTACCTTACTAGAGTCTGTGATCTTTGGAGGTTCTCTCGGGGTCTGCTGTGTCAGCTGTCTGCACAGAGCTGGGGCAGCACACAGAGGGAACATGTACACAGCTGACTTATCATCGAACCAGAGCAGAGCACCTCACTGGTAACTACCGACAACACCTACTATATACAAATACATATAGCGGGCAGAGTAAAGTTGAAGGTTATCCAGGAACAGGTAACCACAGCAGCCCTCCAGGAATCAGTTGTTTGAATTTTTTTTAACTTTCAGAAACTTCAGTATCCAAAAGCCCTATACTAGAAGCACTTCCTGTGACAAGAAAAATGCCAGGACTTGCAGCAATCCAGCAGATAACTATCCAGGAACGTAATTGCTTTTAGGTCTCCTAAAGAGTAAGAGTTCTGAAGGGACAGAGCTGCTACAAAATTTTATCTAAGATCTCAGTCTTGATTTCTGACTAAATCTACTGAGTGCCTTGAATCCCCATTCTGTTTCAGGACCACAAAGAATATCAAGTACATTGTAGAGGATTCTTTGACTGTATTGGTTTCTGTGCAACTACTGAGAAGAAAATAAGTAATGGCATTTATTTTCCTAGGTTTTTTTTTTAAAAGGTCATCAATATCAATTTTTTGAGGGAGGGTTAAAACCCCAATCTGACCTTCCAATCAAATAAGTTGTGCTAGCAAAAAGCATGATTGAATGTGTTAGTAAAGTTTCAACTGTAGTGTACACTGGCCATCTCCTATATTTGTGCAAATCTGTGTCTTGTCTCCTATAGATGCACTACTTCCCCAGACAGAGGATCTCAGGTTAAACTATTTTAATTGCAGAACATCTGGTGGTACTGTCTGCTCTTTATGTAGGGAAAGATTTAGAATGGGAGGAAACTAGTCTCATCTCACAAATCTAGACTAGTAGCTCTGAAGAGTAGCTCCTTTTCTGCTGGTTGGTAAAAGAGAGGGACATTATCTGCCACTTCTGCTGTATAGTTTTTCCTATTTTACCATCATTACATTTGAGGTTATCAATGAGCCATTGTACCCATATATCAGTTTTCCAGCAACAAAGCAAAAAGGTTTGTACACCAGTGTACAAAGCCACTAATAAAACTGGAAATCTCAGAGTTTGTGAACAGTTCCCCCACTACATCTAACAAGATTGGAGGACATGTCTATGTCCATGTATTATAGTAATTCCTTTTTGTTTTATGAATAACATTTAAGATTGTAGTCTTCAGTGTGGATTAGAATTTTCATTTTGTAGCAGGAAGAGATTGTGTCTGAGGAGCTGAACCCGGGCCATTATAAACCACATGGCCTCCTTCTGGGTACCCTTATAGCCACAGGGCAGCCCTGCAAGTGCCCCACCACCACCTTGGTTTCCCGTGTGAGGTCCCAGCAACACCACACAAGCTTATCCTCTAGTCAGTTAAGTTTGTTAACAAATCATAGTGCAAGTAGCCCATAACAACCTTCTTAAAACATAGTCCATATAACCCCCAGTGCACAGTCCTTAAACCTCTGCTCTTTCCAGCAGGAACCCACAGAGTCCCTCTACCAGGAGATCATCCTCGCCATATTTCATCATATGCAGGCTACTTATCCAGCCTCTTCTATCCCTCTGCAAGCCACCTCAGTCCTTTCAGCTAGAGCACAACCCTGCTCTTCCTAGTTGGAACCCCCCAGAAACTTCTATCCTGGGAGAAGATCTTTACCAGGGAAGCATTCCTTTATTCCCTTTGGCCCTTTTGCTATTTCCATGCATCCAGCTCTCCAGTACTAGAGATATCAGTTTCCCGGCTGCTCCCCTGCCCTGTCAAGCTCTAGGTTATGGCCAGGAGGCAACTCCCACTGCCACTGCTACTGCTACTTCCACTTCCAACACTCTCCAGCCTAGCCTGGATGACACAAGCCAGCAAACCCCTTAGCTATTCTCTTTACCTTCAGCCTTTTCCCAGGACCCACTTCTGTCTGTAACAGCTGTCTTCTCCTGACTGACTGAATCAGGGTGCTTTGACACCCAACTGACCTTTTATACCCCCTGGGTTGCTGCACTACCCTCTTAATTGGCCCAACTGCGAGCACATGGACTGTAGCAGAGCACCGAGCCCAGTTTCATTTAAGGGGCCACCTACTCTTTTACAGCCTTCAACAATTGACTAATTCTACCCTGGGAGGCAATGGGGTTTCTATCAGGAGAGCAACTGACTTTTCATTACCCTCTGCCTAACAGCTAATAGAGTTGGAGCATGGAACAGCCCTCACGGAAGAGGAAAAAAAGTCTCGGACAGTTTTTAAGAGGAACAAGTTCTCTAAGCAAGTGAGCCAGTTCATCACAAGAAATACAAGATACCATGGAGCACTGCCTTTCCCCAAGTATGCTGACAAAAACCCAAGACCTCTCAAGAGTGGTGAGGGTGGGGATTATGTGTTCAGGCATTCATTGCTTTGCATAGCTCTGTAACTCTCCTGTGGTAGCTATGAGTAATTATACATGTGGTGAAAGAATTTCTGTGCAAACTCTGTTGCTTAGTTGACACATGTCCTGAAGAATTAAACTATAAAGCAGAGGATGCGGGGGGTGGGGGGGGTCAAGATTCTGGAGAAGGATCCATAAGTGACTTGGGACAGTTAGGAAGCCTCAGCAATGGTCTTGGGTTTCAGCACAGTTGCATGATAGACTCTCCCATCCAAAGAATGGGTTTCAGACAGGAAGCCTGCACCACGTGGGCCTCAGAGTCCAAGAGCCAAAAATAGCGACTGGATGTTATTCAGACCCAGCCAACTTAGATGCATGCGGGATCCAAAGTTTAGATCCAAATACAGCCTGGTAACCCTCTAGTACAGGGACTCAGCTAGGTTGTGATGAGAACTTCTGAAACACTATTTTTAAATTCTTGCATTTTGATGGACTCAGATTAGTCACTTCATCTGCCCATACCAGAATGGCCCTTGAAAAGCAAGATGTAGCTACAGGAAGTCAAAAGACTGATACCACCATCTTGCAGTCAGACCTGAGTACTGATTCAAATCTTCCTGTTCAGGGGCTTTTAGTAGTTCTGCCTTGGAAGAAGAGATGATGATGTCCTTAAACCTTTGCTGCAGCACTTGCCACCTTTGGTAACAAGTCTTTTTGTCCTTCAATAAGAAATAGAACTTTTTAGTCACTCCATTTGTTTGACTTCAATGGAGCATTTCTATTCTGCCTTTAATTACAAAGGCTTGCACAGCTTTTTTAATTGATAGAAATACTCACTTGTATGGAGCTCTGCATTTTTTTAAATAAAGCACCTCTAGATGTTTGGGCTGAATATCCAGAATGATGATTGTTTCAACAGTCTCAAATAGGTGCCATGGAAATAGCTTGGCTTCACCCTTCTCTTCTTCCCCCTAGTTCTGAGTCAAGGCTGTGTCATAAGAACCTCAGGGATAATTAACTAGATGAGAATTTGTTCCTTCTTCTCAGATTTTTTTTTAAACCTACGTTTTTTTCTGTGGGCAGTCTAGTACTGTCCGAGGAAGACAGACACCAACATCTTGTCTTTAATAATAAGCTTCAGAGTTGTATTTCCCTATGGCTATGAGGCTAGACTGAATGAGATGCAGCATCTAAACTCAAAATAATAATCTCTTCTGTTTTTGGATTACATTTAAAACTGCCAACAGATTTGTTGTTTGAGAGGACTGGATTCCACAGGGGAAGATTAATTCTTCGACAAAATATGCTTTATTTTAAGTGAATGCTTGTTTGAAGCTGGAGATTCATTAATACATTGAGCAACAAGAAAAGAACCTGTTTCATTTAAGGACCTAATTCATCAACCATTGGCTAGGAATGCTCCATAGAGAACCTTGGTAGGATCAGTGAGTGGCACTGCATAATCCAATATGCCTTAAGTACAACAATCATCCCATATAGTGGAATGCCGTGCAGGGCTAGAAGGAAAGTAGAGCCTGCCTCCTTAGTTATGGAGGCAAACAGCCACCACATAACTTCCATGGGCACCTCCACTAGTTGGCTGAGTATGTGGAAAGGGGGCCCAAGGCACCATTATTTCACCTAGTGTTCAGAGAGAGCCTAGCCCATATACAGTGTAAGCTTGCAGTCGTACTGATGGGCGCACAGGCTTCAGTGGGGCTGCTTCAGTTGTTTAACTTGAAAGGAAGGAACTTGCAGAAGAGGCCAGATGTTGTTTATGCTCCAGCAGCACCCAGTATGGCATAGAGGACCAATACGAACTGCTCAACCACTTAGCACACTCCAACCCACAAGTAGAATGGGAAGATAATTTTACTGTTGCTGTAGAGGGATCTAGCTCTCCTCCTGCACCTGAATTCCTCTCCTATTGCTGTGGAAAAAAACTCAAGATCCTCTATTCAGGGCTGTAGCAGGATGAAGCACAGAGAATATTTTCTAGCATTAACTTTCCAACACTCCTTGCGGCCCCTATTCTAAGCACAGGGTTAAGGAGAAGTTGCAAAGATTTAGTATAGCCATTTTTCTGCTTTCTTAAAAGAGGTTCAAAGGATCAACTTGGCCCAATAACTAACTAACTGGCTGAGCTGTATTATCTAAGAAAGTGCCACAGACAGGGAATTCAAGCCTACTATTTATACCTATCTGGTGGCAGAGCATTCTGGTAAAGCTTCTGAGAGGGGTGGCACTGGCTATAAGGTGAAAAAGGTCACATCTGCCTCTGGTAACTTAGGAAAGGAAACCCTCTACAATGATCTTGAAACACAGTGAGCACAGAGGAAGGAAAACACTTACTTGCACAGATGGTCTGTGTGTAATTACTACACGCATAGCATTAATTCATGGAGGAAGAGCTTTATAAATAATGTATTAATAATGCAACCTTAAGAAAACTGTATTTCTAATAATAATTTTCTAATTTAGCTGACTCATGGAAAAAATAAACTTTTCCTGTAGAAACAAAATTAAAAAGAAAAAAAAAAGCATTTCAGTTATTTTTCCCACTGATTAGATACCTTATAAAACAAAACATGGTAGTGACTGAAAGTTGTTATAATCCAATAGTTTATCTAAATGAATTCTTGATCCTAATAAACAGAAGTCCAAAAAAGAAAATAATATTAAAAAGGGCCTGATTCTGTAACTAGATCCAAGCAAAAAGACCTTTGCACATGGACACAACCCAACTGACTTCAACTTGACTCCACATGGGTAAAAGGGCCTGCATATGTGGATTTGCTTGCAGGACCAGGCCCAAATCTAATAGTGAACTGGCATCTTTGTTGGCTGTCTCTCAGAAATGACAGGTTGAATGGCCGAACCTTAGAAGTGATCCTTCCACATAAAGTCTGAAGCACGCTGGAGCTGTAATATGGGGAAGGAAACCTTGCATTGCAATTGTGTGTGCTGAGCTCTGCTGGGGATGAGAGGACTTTAGTCTTCAGGGTTGTCGTATCTGCCTTTCAGGAGTGATAAAAACACTTAAAATTAAGCGGGGGGGGGGGGGAATCATGTGGATTTTCCTTCAAAACTACATTTCCTCTGCTTCCTCATCTTCTGAAACATCAATATGTTTATACAGCTTCCAAGCCTTTAAATTGCAGTTTCTGAGGATTGCTCCTAGCTGCTTCCCAGGCCCCACTTCATATGTATAAGGAAACTCTACTCCTTGTTTTCTTTCATATATAGCATGCATAGTCTGTTCCCACTTAACAGGTGAAACAAGCTGCTTTACTAACAAACGCTGAATGTGTTTTGAATGCATATATTTTTTGCTGTCAACGTTCGAATACACACAGATGAATGGTTTCTGAATCTCAATGGATTTTAGAACTTCAGCCAAAGGCTCTGTTGCTGGTTCCATAAGTCTTGTGTGAAAAGCACCACTGACTGGAAGCATTTTTGTTCGCTTAAAATAATATTTTCGGGAATTCTCCTGCAAGAATTCCAAAGCCTATAAGAAAAAGAAAAAGCACTGATTAATATCACTTTGCTCTGAATTCTGTAAAGTAAATAATCTGATTTGTGTCTCTTTCAAAAACACATACTAAATTTATCTTCCCCCAGGGACCTAAATCATGCAGTTCAGAGAAAAGTACTACTTGACCACAACATACGATTGGACACGGACAGCAGAAACCAAACCATATACTTTGTTTTGACATGTTCACATTGGCCAAAGTTGTGCCAAAATTGTTCACCTTCCTACAGATCTATAGAATGGAAAACTATTATTAAAATGTATTTAGATGTTTATTTTGAAGTAATACCTGCAAATGTCCTGCAATGACTCTGCTATCTGGAAACAGGTAATTTGAAACTTCACACACAGGATTTTCTATACCCAATGATTTACAGTGTTCACGAGCTTCCAAGCAGGCAAAGTTGTAATTTGACTCACGTTGACCAATAACTGATAGCATCCCACTTGGGACAGCTTCTGAGGCCTTTTGCATAGCTTCAGCACGCACTTTCACTGCATACAAGGCTAGAGAGAGAACAAAAATTCTAAATAAGCATAAACCTTAGAAAAAAATGGTTAAGTTCATTAAAATATGTTGTATTGTAGACAATTAGCAACCTTTCAAAAAAGAACATTAATATAAATTGTGTATATCCCTCTTATATACACCTCTTTCCTTTACAGAAGTCCAACAGTGAATGCTTCACAATATTTGATTCAAAATAGTTACATATAATTTACATTTCTCAGTATTTAGAGTCAGTAATCACATGTTCTCCTAAAAATGTGTAGGTTACATTTCTGAATTTGCTGAAAGCAAGTTTAAGGCAAAAACTAAAACATTTAACATTATAGTACAAAATTTTAATTTTCACAAGTGATTAAAAATGTTATAAAAAAATTAAGAATATAATCCTCTTGTAATGTATTAAATTACAAGTTTCCTAGGCTGATAGTAAATTTAGTTTATTTATAACCAATTATAATTCTCATCAATAATAAATCTACGAAACTTTTTTTAGTGTCAATGTCTTAACAGTCTGTCACACAATGAAACAATTTCTGTATGCTACAATCCAAGTATCTAAACTAACTATTTAAGCTAGCTTTAAATGTAGGGACTGATTCTGTTCTCACAACTTCATTCCAACTGGGAAAAATGTTTCCTCCACATGCAACAAACTGCAGGATCAGGCTTAAAATATGTTTCTTTTATGACTATGTGTATATAATATGTAATGGTTTTTATTTAAATGTGAAATACTGTATTAAGTAGCTTAAGCAGAAACTGAATTTAGAAATGTATATTCAGAAGGAAAGGAGGTGAAGCAGCAAGGAAAAGTTGTCGTAGAGGGGTGTTTTGGAAGAGTCCTATGTGTGTGGAGGGGAAACCACTTTGAAATATGATTCCTAATATATTAGAAATATTCCTTTAAGTACCTTCTGTATAATCTAAGGCTCCAGCAAACACTAGGGCTGCAAACTCTCCAACACTGAACCCAGCGGCTGCAACACAGTTCTCAATGACCTGAAATAATAAACCAAAACAAATTAGACCATATCAAGATATCCTGAGAAAAAACAAAGCCCAAAATTTCAGAAGCAACCATGTCATTTTTGGATGCCCAACTTTGAACACCTTGGGCTGGTTTTCCAAGGTGCTAAGCACATACAGTTCCCACGGACTTCAACTGGAGCTGAGGTCACTCAGCATTAGTAAGAGGCACATCATGTTTTGAGTTGGACACTCAAAAAGAGAGACACCTAAAATGACGTGTCACTTCAGAAGATTTAGGCTTACACATGCAGGGCAAGCTCATGGTGACACGATGGACCTGGATGAATGTCTCACAGAGAGGTCCTCGTCAGTGCTGGATTTACATCTTCAGCTCCTCCCTCCCACTTCCCCGCTACAGCTGACCTTCGTGTTGCACACAGTTTGAGAGAAGTAAAAAGAAAAGAAGTACTACTGCATGCATCCGATGAAGTGAGCTGTAGCTAATGAAAGTTTATGCTCAAATAAATTTGTTAATCTCTAAGGTGCCACAAGTACTCCTTTTCTTTTTGCGGATACAGACTAACACAGCTGCTACTCTGAAACTTTAGAGAAGTAAGGTGCCATTAGAACTTTAGAAGGCAAGGCAAGGCAAGGTTAGCCTAGCCTAGACTTTTGGCAGGCCAAAAGTCTCCAGGAATCAGCCTCAATCTCCAAGAAGCTACTGAAACCAATCCGGGAGATTTAAATAGGCCACTAAAAGTCTGGCAGTGCAGTGGGGCTAAGGCATGCTCCCTACCTGCCCTGACTCCACATGGCTCCCAGAAGCGATAGGCACGTTGCTCTGGCTCCTAGGTGCAGGGGCAGCCAGGAGGTCTCTGCGCGCTGCCTAGGGCTGCCAGATGTCCGGTTTTTGACGGGAATGCCCAGTCAAAAAGGGACCCTGGTGACTCCTGTCAGCACCGCCAACTGGGCCGTTAAAAGTCCGAACAGTGGTACTGCAGGGCCAAGGCAGGCTACCTGTCCTGGCACTGCACTATGTCCCAGAAGTGGTCAGCAAGTCCAGCTCCTAGGTGGGGGAACCAGGAAGCTCTGTGTGCTGCCTCCGCCCCAAGCAATGGCTCTGCACTCCCACTGGCTGGGAACTGCGGCCAATGGGAGCTGGGGGAGGCAGTGCCTACAGGCGAGAGTGTCTCCTGGCCCCCTAGCCTAGGAGCCGGACTTGCTGGCTTCTTCCAGGGCGCAGCATGGAGCCAGGAGAGGCAGGGAGCCTGCCTCTGCCCCGCTGCCTGGGAGCCGCCGGAGGTAAGCCTGCACCCCAACCCTGAGCCCTGCTCCAACCCAGAGCCCTCTCCTGCACCCCAACCCCCTGCATCAACGCACACTCCCCTCCCACATTCCAAGTCCCTGACCACCCCCAGCCTGGAGCCCCCTCCTGTACCCCAAACTCCTCATCCGCAGCTCCCCCCCAGAGATCACACTCCCCAGCCGGAGCCCTGAACCTCTCCCGCATGCCAACTCCCAGCTTCAGCCAGGAGCCCCCTCCCGCACCCTGAACTGCTCATTTCTGGCCCCAACCCAGAGCCTGCACCCCCGTTAGAGCCCTCACCCCCTCCTGCACCCAAATCCGGTGAAAGTGAGTGAGGGTGGGGGAGAGCGAGCCACTGAGGAAGGGGGAACGTAGTGAGCAGGGGGCAGGACCTTGGGGAAGGGACAGGACCTTGGGGAAGGAGCGGGGCTAGGGTGTTTGGTTTTGTGTGATTAGAAAGTTAGTGTTCCGAGCTCCGACTCCGTAGCTCCCATTGGCCGGGAACCACAGCCAATGGGAGCTGCAAGGGCGGTGCCTGCAGGCAGAGGCAGTGCGCAGAGCCATATGCCAACCCTGAGCCTAGGAACTGGACATGCTGATCACTTCCGGGAGCCACCTGCGGTAAGCCCTGCCCGGCTGGAGCCTGAACCCCTCATCCCCTCCTGTACCCTCCCCACCCCAGCCCGGAGACCCCTCCTGCACCCAAACTCCCTCCCAGAGCAGCCTGATGAAAGTGAGGGAGGGAGGGGAGATAGAGTGAGCAGGGGCGGGGCCAGGGTGTTTGGGTTTGTGCGATTAGAGACCGTTGCAACCCTAAGCATCGCCGCCCCTACTAGGGTGACCGCAGGTAATAAGTGTGAGAAAGCGGGATGGGGGAGGGGATTAATTGGCACCTATATAAGGAAAAGCCCCCAATATCGGGACCGTCCCTATAAAATCAGGACATCTGGTCACCCTGCCCGAGGCATGATGTGCCTAACTGGAAATCTGGCCCTGGTCCACCCAACACGGGTGCACACCGTGGCGGTGGATGCCTCTGCCCCGAGAGCGCAGCGCGGGGCCGGACACCAGCGCGTCGAGCCCGCACCCGGCCGCGGGCCTGGGCACGCCACAGCCGAGGAGGGCGCCAGGCGCCCCCCGGCCACTCACACGGGGCTGCTGGTGGTTGAGCTTCTCGACGGCGGCCAGGGAGGCGACGAAGAGGGCCGGCTGGCAGTGCAGGGTGCGGTCCAGCTCGGCCGGCGGCCCCCGCAGGCAGAGCGAGAGCAGGTCGTAGCCCAGCACCTGCTCGGCCACCCGGAACATGTCCCTGACGTTGGGGTAGCGCAGGAGCCCCCGGCCCATCCCCACGAACTGGCTGCCCTGGCCGGGGAAGAGCAGCACCGTGCCCTCCTGGGGGGGCCGCCGCCGCCGCGCCGCCGCCGCCGCCGCCGCCTCGCCCCCCACCGAGCTCCGCAGCAGCTCGCTCAGGTTCCCGGCTCGGCCCCCGCCGGGCCACGAGCTGGCTCCGGGGAGGGCGGCGCGCGCTCGGCAGCCGCTCAGCCGCCGCCCCGCCGCGGCCCAGCTGCACATCGCGGGTCCCCCGAGGGAGGCGAAGCCCCGTCCGGCCCACACCGAAGCCCGCGTTGCTACGGCAACCGGACTCAGCCCGGCGCGGCGGCGGCGGCCCCACATGGAGCGCCTGGCGCGCGCCTGAGGCTGGCGGGAAAAGGCTTCCCCGCGCCGGGAAACAGGAGGCGAGAGAAAGGTTCCGCCCCACTAAAAAGTCCTCCCCCCCCCTCCAAGTACGCTCTACCCACCGGAGAGCCCCACCGCACACACCGGGAGCAGCCCCCCCCCCCCGTCAAGGGCCACCCGCACCCGCACCTCTCCATAACCACACCGGGGCCTGCCTTGCGCTCAGTCCCACCTCATCAGGCCCTTCCGTCCGACTTTTAGACCCCCACAACCAGTGCTTCGTGGGGGGAGGAGTCACAACTCCCGGATCAGGCAATAAAATAACATAGCAATGGCGCTGAGGGGTGCACTGCCTTAGCAAAGTCGTGCTCCCAAATTATTACAGTCCCCCTTTTCTTTTTTCAGGCCGCTTTTAAGCACTGTCTATAACACACCAAGGGCTACCCACGCACATAGAGCTGCCCACCCACTTCCTACACTAAGGGCTGGCCTTGACCTTCTTGCTCTTAAACTGTTCCTGTAAATTATTTATTGGAGCAACCTGTTTACCACCTAACTGCAGAACCTTTACAACATGATTTATTAAAATTCACACTCAGGCTTCAGGCCAGCTTGCAACACAGAGAGAGCCCTGTTGGAGGGGTTGCACAGTCTTGTTTTGGACAGAAACCACCACACCAGGCTTATACGGATTGAGATCACTGAGTGGCTCTCAGTACTGTTGACCACCAAGTGCCAATAGCATGCTATTAAGATGTCTAAGGAGTAAATGGGGCTGCACTTTTGTCTGGATCCACTTCTTCCTCTCAGATGGACAGAAAAATGGATTGTAACTGTGACCCTTAACTCAGCTTAATGTAACAGTTTAGGCAAATCTTTTAGTTGGGTTCTGTACCAAAGACATTTACAAATTGAAACAGGCCTACTAAGAGGTACATGGTTGCATACTCCATAACCTAAGGGTTCAAGTAAGCAGACAAACTAAACAGCAGAGAGATCAGCCGGAAAATGTTATTTTCAATGGGGGGCTGTTCTAATATATTTGATATTTTTTTTCCTGAGAAGAAAATGTAGCTGGAATTATATTCAAATAATTGATAGCCATTACTGAAAATGAAAGCTGAAGAGAGCTACTGTTTTGATCTTCATAATCCTCTGGGATAGTCCTATTGTTGATAGGAAATGCAAGGTAGTTTCTTTTTCTTTCCCAAGTATTTATTAAATAAGCCTTAGGTGTTGTGCCCTTAATATTGGAGGGATTGGATTAGTTTTTTATTGGTGAACTAGTGGTTTTCTTTTTTTATGTCTCCTAGGATACAGAGATGGAAGCAGGCAGGATCCCTTTCAGGTGGGCCAGCTAGTCTCTCTCAACTCCCTCTTCCCTTAATTGATAAATGGGGCTGTAGGGAAGGTATTGGATCTTGAGGGAGCAGGTATCATCCACTAGGTGCTGGAACACCACAAGTGTTATACCAGTAAAATAAAAACCATCATGATCTTATTAAAGGGGATAAGACAAAATGTCACATTTATTGTGAATACAAAAAGAATCATAGTAGGCAGTCAGTTATAGCAATAACATTTAATTCAGTTTCACATTCATTCACAGGTTCATACATACACACACAGGTTCTGCAGCTGCTTTATAGTTACCAGTCCTGAATGTAGCTTGAGTTTGTGGCTTGGGTTTGTAGCTTGTGGCGGCTAACTGGCCAGGAAAGCCAGGCACAAGGAAGAGCTGGGTCTCTGTTGGGAATGCACCGATGCCTTTCCATGTTAGCAGCAGAATGTCACTCTTCAAAGTCTTCCATCTGACCCATCCTTTTTGTAGGCTTTAGTCTGAATCCAGAGTCTATAGGTCTTGCTGTGTTACAACTGCCTCTGGGTCCGGTGTGATTGATCACCCTTCAATTGCAGACATGACTTTCAGCCTAGGATCTGGCTTTGATGTTTCTTCAATTGTACTTTTGGTCTTTTCTTTTGAGGGTGGACTTCTCTTACTTTGTCAGGGCTGTTGTCTACATCTTCAGCCGTTGGGTGTTTACACTTTATTTCATCAGGACAGGCTGGGGCTGGAGGTTGATTCCATCATCCATACGTACCTCATTCACACATCTAAACTAAACTAATAAGATTACAGCAGGGTTTTGCAAAAATGAAGGTTGCAGCAAGCTTTTACAAAATGAAGTGAGCATTTTAAAATGGAGTTTGGGACAAGTTAAAATGGAGTTTGAGTTACATCCGATGAAGTGAGCTGTAGCTCATGAAAGCTTATGCTCAAATACATTTGTTAGTCTCTAAGGTGCCACAAGTACTACTTTTCTTTTTGCGAATACAGACTAACACAGCTGCTACTCTGAAACCTGTCAATATGGACAAGTGTAAGGAATGGCAAACAGTGAACAGAAGTTACAATATAGACGCGTATAATGAATGACAAACAGTGAGCAGAAGTTACAATGTTGAAACAGTGTAAGTTTCAGCGATTTAAGCAGCAATTGGATTGAAAGTGAAACTCAATTAGCCAGTTATTGGGGTAACGGGTTTTACGAATGAATGTTGTGTCATTCATAAAACTTTGCTTATTAAGTTATATTAATAAAGCGACCTATTAAAAACAATTTCATTAATGAGTTCTACACAAGGAGATAAGTTGAGATTTACATGTGGGAGGGGGGGTTTGCACACACAAAAACACTTGTAACATTTCACAAATGTTATAAGTACCATTACAAGTACAGTAGATCCAAAAAAGTCTTCTACCCACTGCAGTCTGCACTGGTTCAGTTAGAACCATTTTTGTGCTACTCTAGACTGAAGTAAAGGTAGTGCACCGTGAGTTAAAGTGATCCTCCAAGTGCAGGTGCATGATACTACTGCCCACCCCTTAGTGACAGCTCAGTGCACTTGCTGTCTACACCTCCCAGACCATTTCCACACAGACTCAGCAGAAGTCCAGGTTGTTCTTGGCTGGTCTTGGCTCAGACTGGCGCCCTTCCCTTACATCGATAAAGACCCAGCAAATCCTATTAAAAGTAAAACGTGTATATTTTTATTATTTCGACTTTTTTAAAAACTTGGTTTTAAAAGACATTTTCTCCCCATTTTTTTAAACCACCAGGTCTCCTCCTTCTGAAATACAAAATGAAGAGAGGAGAGAACTAGGTCTGGAATAGTAGAAGAGCTACTGGTGCAATCTTCAGCCACAGCCGTCGCTGGAGGGAGTGCTGGGTGTGGACAAGCTGGACCCTTTTACCCTGGGTAGGGTGGAGCCCTCCAACTGTTTCAGAAGCAAAGGGGCTCAGTAACTTAGACCATCTAGCCTGGGAGCTAGGCGATCCTTTAGGGCAGGCCACTCCTATGAGCGCGCTGGAATTGCAAATACAGTAAACGCCTCTGCAAACTCCTCCGCCTCCTCCCGCAGCGGGGCGGACTTGAGGCAAACAACGACAACAAAAGCCTCACGGTGCATAATGGCTTCCCGCCGCCCCGCCCCGCCCCGCCCCGTGCGCGCTGGGGCCGGGCCGGGCCCGGCCGGGCCGCCCCCGCTTGTCCCGCGGCGGCAGCTCCGGCTGTTCCCGTGCGCGTGGCTGGGACGGGCCCGCTCAGGCCGCACCGCGGCTGGGGCCATAGAGCCGCGGCCGAGCTCTCCTCTGCCTCGCCGAAGCGCGGGCTGCGGCAGCGGGTGAGTCTCTCCCGGGGCGTGAGTTTGCGGCGGAGACTCTTCAGTCAGTGGCTCCGGATTACGGCGCGGGGAGGCGGCAAAGGCTCCTTTCGAAGGGAAGCCGCTCTCAGGCCGCCCACTGGCAGCAGGAGCAAGGGGAGGGTGGCACCTGCGCTCGTCGATCGGCCTGGCTGGAGGGAAATGGCACCTTCCCCCACACCTCGTGGCTTAGCCCCAGGCTGCCACCCAGCGCTGGGCATGGCAACACGGAGGCCGTCTTCGAGTGTCGCATATTGCAGCCAGCGTCGGGACGGCAGGGACAGCAGCCGCTTCTGATGTGCATTGCCTAGTAGTGATACAGCCGAGGCGTGGGATTCCTCGCCTCGGCCCAGTCACTGAACCCGTGGTTAGCTCATCGTAAAACACGGTCCTCTTGGCTGCTTCACAGCAGTGCTGGGAGGTGTATAAAGTACTTGGAGAGTCTCAGGTGAGATACACCATAGACGGCAAAGAGTCCAGTGGCACCTTATAGATTAACAGACGTATGGGAGCATAAGCTTTCCTGGGTAAATGCCCACTTCGTCGGATGCATAGATGGGGGGAGTTTAATTATTACTAGTGCTACTTTATTTGCTCCATGTCAGCATAGCTTGGTCATACAGGGTGAAAGAGAGAGAGCTGTTGTGATCCTATGCCAAATTGAACATTTACTGTGTGTTTTCTTATGGGAACTGGGGAGAGATCCTTACAATGTGTCTTGCCCTGCACTCATTCCACTGGCAGGCACACTGCTTAAATGCTGGGAGCAGTGCCCCTTTCAGGGAGGGGAAGGGTGTGTGTCCATGCTCTTACTCGCACACTATTCCCACAGTCCTCTTCATAAGGGGATTCTCTCTCCTGTTCTTTATCGATCCTACAGTATTGCCGTGCCTGTTATGTACATTTCATTTTCCTGGTTACTGAGTTACAGACCCCAGGTGGCTTCATTTCAGTGCTGGGTTAAATGATTCCGGATAGATACATAGTATAGTTTGAGGGACATGTTGATAATTATTAATACAAATGCTATAAAATACATGCTAATAATGTTCTTGTTGGATCAACAATTAATTTATAGGGGCTTGCTGTTATTTGAAGTATTACAGTTAAAATGTTCAGGAAAGTTTCCTTTTCTTTCTCTCTTCTTTATTTTTATATGAACACAACAAGAAAACAGTTGGGAAGGATCACTAGTTCTAGCCAGTGGATGGGAAATACTGCTTAGTAACCTTCCCTTATATAATACAGGCTTCCACTAGTGGAACTTGGATTGTAGCACCATGGTGGCAGAATATCTCCAGAAGGGGGGTTATAGCAGTGCATATGCCTGCTACTGTGGCACCAGGAGTTGGCCAGCAAAGCACAGAAAGCAGGTGGTGTCAAATAGGGAGAGGATGGGATCAAGGGAGCCAGGATATGCACTGATTCAGCCTTTGGTGCTAAAACCCACAGTAGTTTTAAGCTGCCCTACCACAGTAAACTTCTGGGGCAGTTTGGCTCCTGTGCCAGCAGCAATGAATCAAGCCCTAGCTAGTGGACTATTGCATGTGGTTAAACAAGAGTAATGGTGTTACTCCTCTTCCATGTCCCAGTTCCTATCTCATTTGGCTTCATGCGGGCCTTGAATTCCAGCCTCTCAAATCCAGAATTTAATATTGTCAATATCTGCTTTTCCAGGTAGGTCAAGATAGTTTGAGTATGATTTTAAACTAGTGAAGCTTTACTAGAGAGGAAATGCATTACTTAAATTGCTATATTTACTTCAAGCTTATTCTGCCTGTTACCTAAAGGGGAAAAAAAGAGGATGCTTGTTTTTGTTCTCTTGACTGATTATATGTCACGAAATGGAGTGAATTCATGAAAGGCTAAAGTGAAACACACTTTAGTAAAGTGAGCACCAAATGGAGATATTACAAGAAAAAGAAGTGAAAGTATGGAAACCTGCATTTGTGCTTGTGTAATCATTTGGCGTTGGTTTGGTGTTATGAAACATCGAACAGTGAATCATTTCATAGAGCAGTTTAATAAAAGGAATTGGGTCATTTAACTCAGTGGAGTGAAAATGAATTGGAATAGCAAGAAATGCTGCCAGATCATCTTTTCAGACCAAAGGGTCATCATTATGGGAAAATATTACTCTTCTCCCAGAACCCTCCTCCATGGAATCCCATAATGTGGAATCTCAGTCTTCCCCTTCATCTTATTCAACATCTAAGTGAAGTCATTGGAGGAGTCAGTGAGACAACATGGTAGGGTAGGGGTGGGCAAACTTTTTGGCCCAAGGGCCACATCAAGGTGCAAAACTGTATGGAGGGCAGGGTAGGGAAGGCTGCGCCTTCCCAAACAGCCTGGCTCCTGCCCCCTCCAGAACCCTGACCCATCCAACCCCTCCCCCCACTCCTTGTCCCCTGACCACCCCCTCCCCGCACTCCCACCCTTGGGACCCCACCCTCTATCTAACCCCTCCCTTCCCCTCCCCCCAGAACCTCCACCCCATCCAACCATTCCCTGTCCCCTGACTATCCTCGACATGGCTGTGGGGAGGGGGCTAGCCTCCCTGGCCGGGAAGGACGGTCCCGTGGGCTGGATGTGGCCTGCGGGCGGTAGTTTGCACACTTCTGGTATAGGGGAGCCCTAGGCCCCAGCTCTACGCTTGTTTTTTTGTGAAATATAAACAGCATCTTCTCCCTTCTTTCTCAATGCTGAGCTGAGATAAATTGGATGAAGAGCAACTGGCTAAAGCTGAACCCAAGCCCTACTGAGGCAATGCTGGTGGGAAAAGACATTTTTTGAATAACTTGCTTCTCCTATATATCCCCCATTATCAAGGGCATCTGCTCTCAGGTTGTTAAGTCAATCTGCAGCCTAGGGTTCCTTTGGACTCCTCACTGCTGTTGAATACCCAAATGTCCACAGCAGCAAGAGCTACCTATTTCTGCTTGTGGCTGCCCAAAAGATTATACTTCATCCAATCAGACAGAGTTCTGGTGATGGTGATTCACATATTAATGACTGCCAGGCCTGAATAGTACAGCTCAAATCTAGGAATGAAGTATGTCATGAAAGTGTACAGCTAGTACAAACTGTCACAGAAGTACATCTACTAAACCAGTGGTTCTCAGGGTTCTCTATAGGCTTGGGGTACACAGCAGTCTTTCAGGGGTATATCAACTCATCTAGATATTTGCCTAGTTTTACAACAGGCTACATAAAAAGCACTAGTAAAGTCAAGACGAACTACAATTTCATACAGACAATGACTTGTTTATAAATGCTCTATCTACTATACACTGAAATTTAAGTACAATATTTATCTTCCAGTTGATTTTATAATTAGACTGTAAAAATGAGAGTCAGTAAGTGGGATGTGACTTTCTTGTATTTTTGTGTCTGATTTTGTAGATTTTTAGTGAGGGGAAATTTGGAGGTACTCAAGACAAATCAGACTCCTGAAAGGGGTACTGGAGTCTGGAAAGGTTGAGTGCCTAGGCTTTACAGAATTTAAATTTATTGATATTGATGTTTAAGCTTTTTTCAATTTTTATTGATTTACATTTTGTTGTGCAAAATTATGGGTTTTCAAAATTTGTTTTTATTGATTGAAATGTTCACAGTTACAGAAAATTATGGGAAGGGGTCAGATGATTATTGAAAATGACAGATTCGAAAAGTTAAAGCATTGTAACAGTTAACACATTGTCAATATCACATGTCCAAATATATAAAGTAAATATCATTAAATCAAACTCTAAAGTTGTCAGACAGTATTTTTCTTTATCTATACATTTTGATAGATTTTTTTGTTGTTGGTTTGTGTGTGCACAGTGAAATCGATGTTTAGTATACTACCAATAAAAATCTAATCCTTCCAAACCTACACATCATATTGCACACATTTTGTCCTTACATAAATACCACCAACTTAAATTTACAGTGCTATTTCCTTCTATTGTTAGAGATAACATCTAAGGTTATTATAAGTGAAAGAAAACATTAATCTAGATTTGTTTTTTACTTTGTGCATTTTGACAACTCTCTTTGTTTAGTCAGTGTCATGGTTTCTTCTGAGGTATGACGCTGTAGTAGCCCCTCCATAATTAAAACAAACGGGATTCTCAGTACTAACCATCCACTCTTCCAGCAAACGCCCCAGAAAAAAAAAACAACACTCCCTCCTCACCCCTGAGATTTTGCATGTCACATCTCATTCCTTGGTAGAATTTCTGGTTCTGTTTTTGGGTGGTTGTTTTTTGGAGAGGGAGTGAACCAGAAAAGCAGTTATGAAATTGTGCTGTTGTAAAATATTCCCTGCTGTTGATGGTCTGAAACTAGTCCTAATATTTTTTTTTTCCTCCCTCCAACTCCTCACATCCACAAAATGGTGAGGCCTACAAACACCAAAACCATTTGTTTTGTTGGCCATGCTGCAAGAAGTGCATCTAAAGATGTTGTGATAAGGTATACATGCCCAGCACAAAGATAGATAAAGAAGGGGTTAGCAAGTAGCTCACTAAAACAGGGATTTAAAGAGGAGGCAACAAAAGTCATTCTCTTTTTCTCATCTCCCTGAGCTGGAAGGTAACTGGGTCAGGAAAACCCAGGCTAGGAAGAAAGAGGAAGTGGGAAACTGGCTCTTTTGCTTCCACAGAAAGGCTAGACAGTTTACAAAAGACTTTAAAGTTAAGAACCACAGGCACCAGCTTCTAATTTTCCCCGGAGGTGGTCAAACCTTGCTTAGCCCCAGGCCCCACCCCACTTCTTTCTGCCCCACCTCTTCCCTCCCCGTTCCTTCCAGCACCTCTTGCACCTTGCTGAACAGCTGTTCCAGGGTATGCAAGAGACACTGGGAGGGAGGGGGAGAAGTTGATAGACAGGGGCCACACGTGGGGAGGAAGTAGAGGAGCTTGGCTGCCAGTGGGTGCTAAGCACCCCCTAATTTTTTTCCATGGGTGCTCCAGCCTTGAGCACCCGCAGAGTTGGCACCTAGGTTAAGAACTATTTACTTTTCCTCTGGGCTGAAGCAAACCATCCCTTCCTTTGTGGTTTGATCCCTTTCTGCTGTCCTCCCCGCAGCCCTTACTCAGAGAGAAGGGGGAAAAGGCTGAAGAAAATCTTGAGTATGACTTCTCATGTATTAGGCCATAGGGGAGAAACACCCTGCCTTAAGTGGCAGAATGTTGTGTTTTGTTTCTTTTTCCTTATTTCTTCTGGTTCCTGTTGCGATGGCTGAGGTCACTCTAGTGCAGTTACCATGAGTACGCAAAAGAAATTTAATTATTTTAACATGTTTAAAGTATAAACTGACCTGCTGCAGTCTAAGGGTGTGCTGCTGCACCTGGCAGAGGTGGGGGGATGAGTGAGTGAGTAGGATACTGGGAGAAATGCTGAGGGGCAGAAGTGCTGGATGGGAAAAAATGGGGAGGGACATAGAATAAAAATGTGCGGTGGAAAGAGACCTTGAGAAGTCATCAAGTCCAGCCCCCTGCGCTGAGGCAGGACCAAGTAAACCTAGACCATCCCTGACCATCACATGCATTGTGTTCTTAAAAATCTCCAGTAATGGGGATTCCACAACCTTCTTCAGAAGCCTGTTCCCCTTATATTTAGTAAGTTTTTCCTTACATCTAATCCAAATCTCCCTTGCTGCAGATTAGCCCACTGCTTTTTGTTCTACCTTCAGTGGATATGGAGAACAATTGATCACAGTCCTCTTTAAAACAGCCCTTAACATATTTCAGGATTGTTTTTTTATCATGTCCCCACTCAGTCTTCTTTTCTTAAGACTAAATATGCAGGATTTTTTTAGCCTTTCCTCACAAGTCAGGTTTTCTAAACTTTCTATCATTTTTGTTGCTCTCCTTAGGCCTCTCTCTGATTTGTCCATATCTTTCCTAAAGTGTGGCATCCAGAATGGGACACAGTACACCAGCCAAGGCCTCACCAGTGCTGAGTAGAGCAGAACACATACCTCCTGTGCATTACAAACGATACTAGCCTTTTTCAGAACTGCACCACATTATTGATTCATATTCCATTTGTGATCTCCTATAACTCCCAGATTCTTTTCAGCAGTATTACCTCCTAGCCAGTTATTTCCTACTTTGTAGTTGTACATTTGAATTTCCCCTCCTAAGTGAAGTATTTTGCACTTGTCTATTGAATTTCATCTTATTGATTCCAGACCAATTCTCCAAGGTCATTTTGAATTCTAATCTTGTTCTCCAAAATGCTTGCAACCCCTCCCAGCTTGGTGTCATCAACAAATTTTATAATGGCTCTCCCCTCTAAGTCATTAAAGAAAATATTGATTAAAACCAGATCCAGGATTGACCATAGTGGGACCCCACTAGATATGTCCTCCCAGTTTGACAGTGAACAACTGATAACTACTCTTTGAGTACAGTCTTTTAACCAGTTGTGCACATGCCTTATAGTAATTTCATCTAGACTACATTTCCCTGCTTTGCTTATAAGATGTCATGTGGGATTTTGTTAAAAGCCTTACAAAAACAAGATATATTGCCTCTACTGCTTTTCCCCATCTACAAAGACAATACCCCCATCAAAGAAGGAAATTAGGTTGGTTTGGCATAATTTGTTCTTAACAAATCCATGCTGGCTATTCCTTATAACCTTATTATCCTTTAGGAGCTTACAAACTGATAGTAGTTGCTCAGGGTCCTCTTTGTTCCTCATTGTAAAGATAGGTACTATCCTTGCCCTTTTTCAGTCCTTTGGGACCCACCCATTGAGTTCTCAAAGATACTTGGCTAATGATTGCTTCAGCTAGTTCCTTAAGTACCCTAGAATGAATTTAGTCAGGCCTTGGTGACTTGAATACATCTAATTTATCTAAATATTCTTTAATCTGCTCTTTCCCTATTTTGGCTTGTATTCCTTCCCTCTTGTTGTTAATAGCAATTGTGTTTAGAATCTAAACCACCATTAATAATTTTAGTGAAGACCTGAAGCAAAATAGGCATTAACAAAACTTGGCTATTAACTGATATCAAAAAAGCTCTCTTTCCTCGCTAAGTAGCCAACCTATACTTGTCTATCTCTTGCTCCTAACGTATTTAAAGAACCGTTTCTTATTGCCTTTTCTGTCCCTTGCTAGGTGCAACTCATTTTGTTTCTTAGCCTTTCTGATTTTGTCCGTACCTGCTTGTGCTATTCTTTTGTGCTCCTCCTTAGCAATTTTCCCATGTTTTCACTTTTTGTAGGATTCCTTTTTGGGCTGGGATAGGGGATATGAAAGGGCAACATAGAGCCATGCTCCTGGTCTCAGAATGGGGAAGCTTTGGGAGAGGCTGGATAATGGTAGGGAATAGAAGATGAGGGATAAGGGCTATAGGGGACCAGGGATAGGCATGCAAGGGGAGATACAGGCAACCATGAGAGGCATTTCCCTCTAATGTCCTCTATTCCAAGGTGTACCTTTCCTCCCACCAAACTCCCCATATCTGCTTTAGACTGGCTAAAGTCTAAGGAAGGGACCCCTGTTTTGGTGATTCTCATAGGGTCCATTATAGCAGGCCTCTCCTTCTATTAACATAATACCATCCCAGGTTAAGCTTTTGACACTTATTCAAAACAGGATACGTCCCAAACAAAAAAAAAACCAACCAACCAACCAACAAAAATGTAGTATTGTTCAAGTTTAAGTGAATTCCCTTGAAACACTTTAACACCCACATATCATTTACAAAGTCCTACAACTACAAAATAATCCCCAAACATTAAGTCTAGAAAATGAATAGTTAAAAGATCCAGCCAGTTTTTCTCTACCATATAATCTTTCATCTGTCAATACCACCTCAATTAACTTACACCACCCACTGAGCCTTAGCTTTATCATCATCTAACATTTGCAAAGATATATAAAGATCAAAACAACAAATTTACTTGGAGGTTATAAAATCACTAACCCATTCTACAATATTATTTAGTAAAAAAGGTGACAAAACTTAGTTGCTACACCATAGTTAAAAGGTACATACTTTCCAGGTTTCGATACAAAGCTACAAACAGCAAATATCAGTCATTCAAATTATATTAATAAAAATACTTTATCCTACTCTGAGGTCAGATCAAATCTCTACAAGTATATTACTTTTAAAATATTTACTACACATTTAATAATTATACATCTTACTGCATATTTCCAGTACAGAACAAATAATGGGGTAAAAAGTTAAGAGTGGTTGGTATTATAGGGATTAAAAAGTTTTATATGGCAGTGTGGGAACTGGATTGATTCCTCTGTTTACTTCCAGCCTTTTGAATTTTTTTTTTTTTTAAAAAAAAGTAACATTCTAGGTGATGGATCGACTCCCTTGAAACACTTCCAGCCTTAACTTTTTATTTGTTCAACAACGTGATTTACTGGAGAATACTCACCCTGTTAGTCATTTCCCCGTTTGTGTGGGTCTTTCACACAGGAAGAAGGATGAGAAAAACATCATACAAAATAGGAAATGTGATTGTTTAACCACAAACTGGTCAGCAGACTTAAGAGCAGGTGGATTATTAGTTATTAGTATTTGTATTGTGAAGCCACCTAGGAGCCCTAGTCATGGACTAGAGCAAAGATGGGGTGTGTGGTAGGAGAACATAGAAGCCTAGAAGTGTAGGACTGGAAGAGACCTCAATAGGTCATCTAGTCCAGTCCCCTCCACTCAAATCAGGACTACATAATAACTAGATAATTCCTGACAGGTGGCTTCTTAAAAGCCTCCAATGATAGAGATTCCACAACCTCTCTAGGAAATTTTTTTCCAGTGCTTACACATCTCAGGTCTAAGCATCAGCTACTTCTTTATACTCTTATGTAACGGAAACTCCTACAACTGGAAAACTCATGTAAGGGATACACCTAAGAATAAGGTTTTCTGGAATCAGGACTTTTAATATTTTTCTCCTCTGATCACCACATTTGGATTTAATGCATTACTACTTTTTCTTATCCCCTCAGTCTTGTTGTGCATTTCTCCTCTCTTTCATCCGTGGTTAGTTATTTACCATTTTGTTTCCAGCTCTACTCTTTTTTGCAGGAACAGTGTCTCTGGGGATCCCGCCCTTCCCACTTCCCTCCTTTCACTCACTTGTTCTCATTTTAAAGGCCCACATGGAGCATTTATAGAGGGCTGGACATGGCTTCCTAAATCAATCAGTGCTGCTCTTTCACTCAGCCATTGATTTTCATTGGAGATTGGTACCAGTTGCTAATTCCCAGGGATTGAATATCTGAATTATAGTGCTCCCACATGTAGGGATGGTTGTGGTGTAGTTGACAGGGCCTGGAGCTGGGAGTTAAGACATTTAAATTCTAATCTTAATTCTGCAACTGACTTGGTGCGTGTCTTAGAGCAAGTCACAGTACTTCAGTATCCCCTCTGTAAAATAGGCAGGGCCATCCCTACGGGGGGTGCGGGGCCTGGTGACATAGGTGCCGAGTTTCTATCTGCCAGAGGGTGCTCCCCTTGGCTCTGCCCAGGTCCCGCCCCCACTCCTCCCCTTCCCCCAAGGCCCCACCTACACTCCACCTCTTCCCTGTGCAGTTCCGCCCCCTCCCCCAAGCGCACTGTGCCCTCCTCCTCTCCCCTCCCTCCCACCCCAGTTCCTCCAGCTGCTGCAAAACTGCTGAACAACAGTAGGTGCTGGGGGGGATGGGGAGGTGCTGATTGGCCGGCAGGAGGTGCTGGGGGAAAGTTGGTACAGGGGCTGTTCCTCACCCCCCCGCCCGCCTTCTCACAAAGCACAGGGCCCCCCAAAGCGCAGGGCCCAGGGTGGTTGCCCCGATTGGCTGTTCCCTAGGGACAGCTCTGAAAATAGGGATAAAGCAGCTTACTAACCCTTGCAAAAAGCTTTGAGTTCTGTTTGAAAAGTGCCATTTAATTACTAATTAGTATTATTAGCCCAAAGAGCAGGGCACCAAAAATCAATCAAATTATGTCCTGCCACTACTGCAGCGCTCCCTTCCTTCTCTCTCCTCCTCCTGTTTGTGCACATCTCTCCTCTTCCTGTTTTGTGGATATTTCCTGGTCTTGTGTCTTCCCTCATTTCCTGTTCTCCCCCATTCCACAGTGATCCCTGTATTGCTGCTCCTATACATATTGGGCCAGATTCTCCACTAACTTGTCCTTTGTGTACTCACTTACCTAGGGTGCAAAACATTACAGTTCTGATTTGATATCATTTTACATCCACTGTACAACTAACTACAAACAGCAGGGCAGTGGAGAATTGGGCCCCATGTTTCCTCAGCAATGACAATAAGAACAGCAGAGTGATAGGATCACAGTCATTTTCACCTTCTTAGTGGACTCTCTCCAAATTACTCTGTAAAACCAGCAGAGGTATGATCCTCTACAACTACTAGGAGCTCCTGTTCCCAGCAGAGCTTGTTGGTCCTGCAGATAGTCACTCCCCTGGGTCCCAGTAGAATTCGATAGTGAAAGTGAGTAGCACTGTGTCACTTTCACGTCACCAATACTCCTGAGAAGTAGTATGTGTTTCAACAGAGATACTTCTCCCACAGGGGTATTTAAAAAGAAATAATGCAGGAATGTGAGAACTTGCAATTCTTGTGCTGCATTTAAAACACGACCTGGTAAAAATAAGTTTTGAACTCTGCATATAGAATATATTAGGTAAGAGGCACGACAGCAATATTTGCAGCAACAAGCTACACAAGTTTTTAACTCTCTTCCCAGCTTTCCCTCCTCCATCAAAGACTTAATTGACACTGTCCAGCAGGATGTTTTCTTCTCCCCTCCTGTTGTGCAGACTTTGGCTCTGATTTCTTCCTTCTTTCCACCTCCAACCCTTCCACTCCCTTCTGTCTCTTATCCATTCCTGGGCATGCAAGCTCTCTCCACCTCCTCTTTTATCTTCAAAACATCCTCCCCCCTCTGGCTTCTCTCTCAGGCTAATGGCACATTCTTGTTTACCCACTCATGAAAAAATTTTCCTCTCAATCCCAGCTGCTTTTCCAATCTATCCTTCCCCCTCCCCATTGCATTTAAAATCCTTGTCTGTATGGCCTACAGCTATTGCCAGAGCTTTCCTTGATCCTCTCCAATCTGGCTTCTGCTCTCAATCATTCATATCATGTTAATCAAGGTCCCTAACAAATCAGAGACATTTCTTTGACTTGCCTCAAACAACTAATCACCCCCTGCACCTTTATTTTCTCTCCTTTTAGCACTTTCACAGTTCTTTTTCCTCTTACCTCACTGACCTTCAGTATCTTGTTATTCCTCTGTGTCCCCTCTTCCACTCTTTGTAGCCATTCTTCAGGATTAGTTTCTTATTTTGTGAGACAAGGTGGGTGAGCTAGTCTCTTTTAATGGACCAATTTCTGTGGTGAGAGAGATGAGCTTACACAGAGCTCCTCTTCAGGTCTGGGAAACATACTCAATGTCACAGCTAAATATAAAGTGGAATACGTTATTTAGCGTAAGTAGTAAACACAAAATTTCAAGGAACCATTCAAAGTGAAGCGTCCTGTTAATACCCCTCCAGTCATAGCGAGGAAAAAAAAAGGGGGGGGGGGAAGCTGCTGGAAGGGGGGTTGTTAGTGGGTTACAGATTGTTATAAAAAGCCATGAATTCAGTGTCTGCATTCAGTCCATGGTTATTAGCGTCTAGCAAAGTTGCAAATTTAAGCTCCCAGGCTCATCCTTTGAAGGTGTTGTATAGATTTCCTTTGAGAATGAGGTCTGAGACTCACGTCAGATATAGACAGGTTTCAGAGTAGCAGCCGTGTTAGTCTGTATTCGCAAAAAGAAAAGGAGTACTTGTGGCACCTTAGAGACTAACAAATTTATTAGAGCATAAGCTTTCGTGAGCTACAGCTCACTTCATCGGATGCATGTAGCTCACGAAAGCTTATGCTCTAATAAATTTGTTAGTCTCTAAGGTGCCAGATATAGAGCGATCGTTTTGTGAAAAGTGTTCACCCACAGGTGATAGGGTGTTTTTGACTTATTTTCTGGGCAAGTTCATTTGAGAGTGTAGTTGATTGTCTGGTTTCACCCGTATAGTTGTTCTGGGGCACTTAGTGCCCTGGATGAGGTACACCACACGTTGTGATAGGCACATGCACAACTCATGGATCTTGAAAGGCATGTTGTGGGAAAGGTTTCTGGCCAATGGGAGATGTAGAGCTGGCACTTGGGGTGGGGACAGCATGCGGAATCCCTGTGGTCACCCCTACGCCTAGGGGCCAGAGGGAGACACTGGCAGCATCCCAAGAGCCTTGTGGAGCTGGGTAGGCACTCTGCCTGCCCCACTGGGAGCAGCCAACCGGACTTTTAACAGCCAGAGCTGCCAGGGTCCCTTTTTGACTGGGCGTTCCGGTTGAAAACCAGATGCCTGGCAGACCTAGCTGCAGCCCGAGCTTGAATGTCTATACTGCAAATAAAACAGCCCCTTAGCCAGAGCCCTGTGAGCCTGAGGCAGCTGGTGCAGGCCAGCCAAAGGAGTTTAATAGTGCAGACATACCCTATTTAAGCTCGAAAACTTGTCTCTCTTACCAGTAGAAGTTGGTTGAATAAAACATATTACCTCACCCACCTTTCTCTCCAATATCCTGGGACCAACACAGCTACAACAACGGACTATATCTTACTCTACATCACAAAGCACTAGGCAAGATTATAGTCCTATGCAAATAATGAAAGTAAAGGGTTGCATGCACTTGGCTACTATACTTTCAAAAATCTGTCTTTTCTATTTTATCCTTTTTGGTATGTGTTTAATCCCTTATTTTGGCAACCTATATATGGATTGTATATAGCAGGTGGTTTATGGCCACAAAACTTGGGGCAGAGTGTTTCCAGCTTATTCATTTATTCTTAATGCTACCTTTGCTTTGTTAATGTAGCTAGGGCAACCAGTCGAACTTCACCCCCAATGCCTATACCCACTGTTGGTTGGAGGGCTTATATTGCTCCTAAGCCTTGTGCTGACCCTCTGCACGTGGGTGAATTTCACATACACATATTTTCATCCATGAATAAACTGAGAGATAATGCAGTTTGGCACTATGTAAATTGTACTTCTAAAATTTTTTTTTAAGGGTTCTGCATCTTGTCACCAAACCATCCATCTATGTAAAATGCTATGCCAAGAAAAACTAGTAGCATCACCAATGTACAAGCAATTGGGGTAAGAGGTGAATGACTGACATTCATCCAAATATGGGTTTGAGAGTCTTTTAGGCTGATCAGGCAAGGCACTAATGTCCAACAACTCCCATTGAGCTCAAAGGGAATTGTGGATGTTTAGCACCTGACAAGACTGAAGCCTTTTGACTGGAGAGATAAACATATAGGGGCAGATCCTCAGCTGGTGTCAATGTAACTAAAACAATTTACATTAGCTGAGGATCAGACCCAGAAAATTGGAGAGACTATTTAAGATGGATGTTTGTTTTTAAACCTGTAACCTCTGCTAAACAAGCTCAAGGAAGGGGATATGAATGAGTAAGGAAGCAGTGTATTGGGTGCAGTGATTGACGGAATAATTGATCAAGAAATCTTTGTTGTTAGAATCAAACAATGCATCAGATTAAAACTGCCTATAAAAGGAAAACTGAAAAGAATCCTTGGGGTGTCCCAGCTTGCCTGTGAGCCTGGAGTCTTTAAATTAACTTAAATGGGCTTTGGATCAGGCCCTAGAAGAGGAGTTAAGTAGTACAATAATTATTTCTTAAATAAGTCTGTTTAATCTGAAAGCATTTGGCCAGAGTTTTATTCTAAAAAAATCACTTTGCAAATAAACATTCAGGTGTTTGGGATTTGTTTCAGATTCAGCATCCATCTTGGAAATGGTACCGACGTGGGCCCCGGCTGTTGGTTTCACACTCTTGCCCCATACAGGAGGGTTTTTGGGAGGCATGATAACAAAGAGACACATCCCTATATGGTATGAATCTCTTGAGAAGCCACCCTGGTGTCCACCTAACTGGATGTTTGGCCCTGTCTGGGGAACTCTCTATACAGCAATGGGGTATGTCTTTTATATTGTGTATATACACTCACCTAGTCTGATGGTTGCTTAATGTACAGTAGCAAAGCTGGATTGTTAAAAAGAATCATACTGCATAACGTTAGTTAGCTATGTTATTGCATATATATGCTACATTAACTTACAAGAGCGACTTAATGTTGCTTCTGCAATGTTCAACAGGTAAGCATTTGCTTAGGAAACACTGCCCTTTATGTGTATGCACAAGGGAGGTGTATTAAATGCAGGAATTTTTGATTTGCTTCTGACAGCCCCAATAAGAGAAATAGAACTGTGAAGTAATGTGCTGCTTAATTGAAAGTTTTTTTAATCATCTTTTCCGCCCGTACATGTTTCCTCTTACATTTCTAGCTAAAATTAACTGTATTAGTAAATAAATGAGGGATTGATATTTGGATTGTTCCAGTAAAGAGTAAGTTTAATTTACTGGAATCTATAACCCTTGTCTTATAAAACACTAATAAAACCACTTGCTTTTAATCTGGGTCACATTATTTGGTATAATCTGCTGCCCTCTAACTGAATTAGTCTAAAATACTGATGACAGTTGAGGCTATTACTGTCAAATAAATGGGCAATGATGAAAGGGATGCAATGATGCAAGTGTGTTGGGCCAAATATCAGACCTACTGGTACTTTAAAACACCATCTCATTTTAAAAATAGCTAAACTATTTGTAAAGTAGATTTTTTTCTGGACTGTTTTGTGTGTTTTAGACAGGTATGATCTCCCTCACACAAACTGTCCTAGCAACAGCTCAGCAAGAGAAAGTGCTTTTCTCCCAGCCTCCTTAACTGATGTCACATGAGGGGAGGCCACAGTAGGCTATGAGAACTTGCACAATGACCAAGCTCCAAAGTGACTCTCAGCCCCCGCAATTTGTTTTACATCTTCTTTATGGAGGACTAGCCCTATGCCATGTTTAATGCATTTTTGTTCAGCCATAGTTGCATTATTGCGGATATCTGCAGAAAGTAATTTTTCTTTGAAGCCAAGTTGTCTCTTTCTCCACAAACCTACTACAATGCCCAACTCTTCTATAACTCAAATAGAACAGAAGAGATTTTCCTCAAATTTGCACTCTTTTTGCCTACTAAGTCTGGAAAGTTCAGCCCCAAATAGGAAAACTTTTTAGAAAATTAAGAGTAAGTTGTTATGATGGGATGCTACAGATTTCCTTAATTATAGTGCTCTCTATTGCAAAATATTGTAGTGAAGCAATATGCATAAAAACAAATGCTGAATCATGTCTCCTTGCCTTTGCCTTATCACTTAATTTCCAGTCACCTTCACTCCTTCCATTTTCTCTCCCTTTTGGTCTTTTACAGCTCAGTACATAGTGTCCTTCCCTTTCTCCCTCCCCAAGCAAACAGAAAGTATCTTTTTGTTATTCTGTTCCCTCCCATGGTTAATGTCCTAATCATACTTGTTCTTGATGACAAATCACAATGATCCTAATCCCAGGGGGAGTTAAGTGTTTCTTCTCAGAGCCTCAATCATGCTCAAAACCAGATCACTGTGTTCTCTATACATACCAGAGATTCCTCAGAGTGCCCAACAAATCCAGTTCCTCTATTTGCATTTAACACATACAAAAGCGTCTGGGGATTGTGTCATGCAATATTGATATTATCTAGCGAGCACTAGCACTCCCAAAGAGTTGTGTGACTACAGGGCTGGCCCTGAATTATACTTTACAAATTTGCTAGAAAACCTAGATCAAGAGCAGAAGCCAAAGTTATATCTGTGTACAAGTGCAATTGCTTATTAAACAACAACAGTTTCACAAATCATCTGGAAGCTGAATTGTGTCTAAGTGTTTCCTAGTGATGGAGAAATGTGAAGCCTTTTTATTTTTTTTAAAAGCATTTGTTTGACAGGTTAGTGATTAAATTGGCAGCATATCAAATTGTGCCCTTAGAAAAGCAACCTCCAACATGCAAGCTTGGGTTATTTACTTCCGCATAAAAAATAAACTTATTCATGCTACATGTGAGTGAATTTGAACTCTGGTAAAGTCATGTGGATGTCTTAGATTTTTAATTGTTTAGCTGCAGATACGCATCTATCTTGCTTAAAAACATGCTGGTAAATTTTTAAGAGTTCAATAATCATGCAGCAAAGCCTGCATATGGAGCTCCCCATTGCCCAGTTAGGTGCACAACTCAATTTGCATTCTTACCTATAATGTAGATTTCATCTCAGTATGAAACTACATTGAAACAGCTGGCAAATTACTACCACAAAGGAGCAGACTGTCTTTTGGAATACACACTCATCTGGCCCTGAAATCAAGTACCCACTAACTCTTTAAAGTAAACTACAAAACAAAAGTAAAAAAAGGAGTGGACTTCTGTGCTGAATGATCCAGCTAACCAGGTTGTGGGAGTAGGGTTGCCAACTTTCTAATGGCACAAAACCTAACACCCCTGCCCCACTCCACCCCTTCCCCGAGGCCCTTTTCCTGCTTGCTCCATCCCCCCTACCTTCACTCACTTTCACTAGGCTGGGGCAGGGGGGTCAGGTGCAGGAGCAGGGTGAGGGCTCTGGCTGGGGATGCACACTTTGGGGTGGGGCCAGGGATGAGGAGTTTGGGGTACAGGATGGGGCTCAGGGCTAAGGCAGGGTGTTGGAGTGGTGTGGGCTCCAGGAGGGACTTTGGGTGTGGGAGGGGAAGCGGGGTCCCGGCAGCCCTTACCATGGCTCCTAGAAAGCAGCCACCAGGTCCCTACAGCCCCTAGGCACATGGGAGGCTCAGCACGCTGCCCCTGCAGCTCTCATTGGTCGTGGTTCCCCAGTGCTGACCAGAGCTGCCAGGGTCCCTTTTCAACCGGGCATTCAGGTTGAAAACCGGACGCCTGGCAACCCTATGTGGGAGGCTTTCAGCACACAATAAGCTTGAGCTTCATATCCCCCACCCTTGAGTGATCCTGTCTTACCTTCAGTGAACTAAGAAGTTATCCCAGAATGCACCACCATGGCATTAAAAGGGCATGGATTGCAATGAGAATTCTGGTATGTTTGCAATTGCAAAACTGTATTCTGGAAGATCTTCTAGTAACCAGTACCAAGAGGCTTTCACTGACAGGAGAAAAGCTCCTCTCCCCTATTCTCTTCACTCTGACAACTCCTTTCTGAAATCAAATGTGGTTATGAAAATATCACTTCTATGCAGACACTACCCAAATTCACCACTGCTCTCTCTCCTCACTTTTTGTCTGTTTCAGCTTTAACTTCTGTTAACTCGTTTAAAAAAAAAATTAATACCTTAAACATGATAAGCAGTTCATTAAATAGAGGGAGGTGAAGTGACATTTAAATCCAACACTTCACTCTCCAGTTAGGAACCTACTCATTCAACTTGACCCCAGATTATCTCCCAGTTTTGAAAATTTGCAGATATAACTTCTGAAATAACAATCTTTGTACTCCACACAATGAACACTTAGTTACCAAAACTCTTATTAATGTATTCAGTTCATCTAGACTAATGCAATTGCTTTCTTTATAGTCTTCAGGTCTCATCTCAAACTTCTATTTGTCCAAAATGCAGTAGTTCATCTGCTCCCCTATATCCAAGAATGAAAGTAGCCACTGCAATTTTTTTTTTTTTTTTTTTTTACACTTCTTTTATTGGATGGTTCAGTACCATGTATTCTCTCATTTTGCCTGAATAGCTTAGGGGTGTGAAACCATGTATTGAAGGTTCCACAATAAATCAGCACTTCAATTTTGGATTCTAGCCCAAAACTATGACTTATGATAGTCCATCCTATTTTTAAAAGTCACTTGGCAGCCTAAGTCTCTTGCAAGTGAATGCACTTAGACTTTTAAGTGACTTTTGAAAATAAGATGGAGACTCCTAAGTCACAGACTTCTTTGAAAAATTTTCTTGCCTTACCTATGAAAGTCACCTAGTTTGCCAAAGTTTGTTTATAATTATCTATGTATTATATTGTATAATTTGCCAGAGTACTTGTATTGTCATGTTCATTTTATTCAGATATGGTTCTTACCTGGTATGGAAGGAGTTGGGAGGTTTCAATGAAGAGTCAATGGTTCCACTTGGGCTGTATGCAGGGCAGCTGGCATTAAATTGGGCATGGACTCCCATATTCTTTGGAGCTCACAAAATAGGATGGGTAAGTAATATTGACATTTAAAGTCATCATATCCTTACATCATCAATTACAAAGTACCGACTTCGGAATTTTTTATTCTGAAAATGAACTTTGGTACATATAGAAAGTAACAATTGGCTTAAGTAGCAGATTTTTTAAATTCCCTTATTACTCATATGAGATTATGCATAATTTAGCTGCAGTGTCATTACATTATTAGCTCTCAGCTGTGTGTTTTTCCAACCCTTTGTTAACAGAAGTTATAATTCATGTGACTAAAGTAAATACAGCTATGCCAAGGTAAAGTTCCTAGGGGTCCTTTAGACAAGTTCTTGTGAAAATTCATTTACTATGAGATGACTCGTAATTCAGTGTCAATTTTAGATAGTACTAATTATTCTCTGCTGTCCGGGGGTGGGGAAGCTAGTTTCTGACATAAACCACCCTATGAACTACTTAGCTGGTTCTTTTACTACACAGCTCTCTTAGATACTTACGTGACCCCATTACCATAGTAATGGAGTGCCTTGGAGCCTATCATATATATTTATCTGCACAGTGCCCCGGGAGGTCGGGAAGCACTATTCTCCCCATTTTACAGATGGGAACACTAACGTGTTTAAGGGGCCACACAAGAAATCTGCAGCACAGCCGGGATTTGAAGCAGTCTCCTAAATTGCAGGAGACCCACCCTCTCCCCCATCCCGGACATGCTGAAGTAAGAGAAATTCAAAAACCACAAACTGAATTTTTGGAGGTATTAATTTAGTATTACTGATAGGAATGCTATGAATTTAAAACATGACATTTCAGGCTGAGTGTTGCATTCATTTTAGCTCTTCGCATTTATTCTGTATTTGTATGAAAATGTCTCCAAAGTCAGCTCAGTCCTCTTAAGAGCAAATGATTCCTTTTCCAAACGCATCACCCCACTCTGCACAAATTCATGCCTCAGCAAGAGGCATTCTAATTTTTTTTTAAGCATGTACTTTCCACTGTGTTTCAGAACTCTTTATAAAAAAGTTTAGTCTGAATTTGTGCAAATATCGACATACTGTCTTGAACAAAAATGCAGCACGTAAAATGACACTAACCACCTTATTTTGTTTCAGGGGTTGGTCAATCTCCTGCTCACTAGTGGTGCAGCAACAGCAACAACTGTCATCTGGTACCATGTCAACAAGAGAGCAGCATATTTGATGTTCCCTTATTTAGCTTGGTTAACTTTGGCTTCTGTGCTCAATTACCGCGTCTGGAAGGACAATAAAGACAAGAAGCAATCTTAATACAGAACCTTCTGGTAGAAAATATTAAGGCGGAAGATTTTTTTATGCATTTCCTAAATAAAATTACAATCCTGTTTTACTATTGCTTGAAGTACTTACTGTATTAGACAGTTAAAAATAAGTCACGTCTAAATACAGTCAGTGATGTGACATTCAAATGCTGGCTTACTACACAATCCGAATGGAACGTGTGCATGAGTGAATTTAATAGCACAGTCAATGAAGTGGTTTAATCTGCACCCTCTCCTATTGCCCCTGCTCTTGATTACATATAAAAAAATAATTTAATGGATAGCATATTTAATTATTACTGGCAATTAATGTGAATTGGGGGCTGATTATGTCCAGAAATGAAAGTCCATTAATGACTTTCAGCCTCTTGTTCTTCACATTAATTTACTCAGTATGGGCATGATCGTTCAGCCTTATACCACTTGGCATAGTGCTTATTCCCGTCAGCTGTTGTACTGACTTCAGTGTCTTGTCTTCAAAGCACTGTGCCTAGAAAAGTTTACAATTAGGCCTTATATGGAGGAAGAATTCCCATACTTGTGCATATAAACTTCGAGAGCATAGTATAATTTGCAGCCTGGACCATTATAGTTGAGAGGTAGGGGAAGGTTTCAAATATATTAAACAATAAGTAACTTACTAGTCTTGCACCATATTTTTTTTTAAAAGGGCTAAAGCCAAAAGGATGCTGCAGCCTAGAAGAAAGCTGCCTCCCCTCTCCATTTCCTTGCCACTGCAACTAGTGTAATTTAGTTGGCTAAAAAAAAAAAAGACAACAGCAAATCCAAAGCACAGTCAGGAACTGATGACAACGCCCAAAGAGTATATCCAATGAGCACATGAAGGGGGAAGAAAGGGAAAAAAAAAAAAAAAAAATCACAGAAAGAGGAATTAGTGCCTTTAACTTGTTCTGCTTGGAACCGGGATGCTTCGCTAGCAGATTGCTAGTATTCTCATCTACTAGCAAAGCAAGCTGCCTCCCCTGGAGGGATGTCTGGCTGCTGGTGCCCCTAATCAAATATACAGGCATCTTATGACCATCTTGCTAAAATACTTACCTAAGTACCTGCTTATCTGTTCCTCCTTTAGCTGCTTGGAGACAGGTACAAGATGTTTCTGCCGCTTCAAGATTAGTGTTGCAGCCTTAGACCAGAAGGCACAGAGTTGTAAATGGCTGAACTAGAAACAGGAACTTTTTGTACACGGTACCTGGGACAGGAAGTTTTACCTTTCCTCTATTGCTAGCACATTACTACTTCTTTTACAACCATGCTTCCCAGTCCCCACTTACACTATTAGGATTTAAACCTTCCTCTTTTAAACCTGCCCCAGATCCTCGGCAATTTCCAGGAGTGACTAATTTTCACTTGCCTTGAAATTGCCTCTCTCCTTTACTGCCATGTTTCCTAGGTATATCAAGCAACTTTAAACTAAGCTTCTTAGAAATCTGAAATATTATGTGGTAGTGCTTGGCAGACAGTTCTTCAGATTGAACATTAGGAAGATCTGCTTTAAAAAAAAAGTTCTATGCATAATCAACCCTTTTCTACATGAAGATTGAAAGATAACGGGTTATATTGCTTGCTTCCTTGATATCAGGGCAAGGCTAGAAGCTATCTATGATTGCTGCAGATTAAGACTGTTTAAAATTGTATCTTTGTACACTTTGCTTAAAATCTGCAATTGATTAGTTTTTGTTACAATTTTATCAAAATAAAATTTATTACTACTTTTTAATGCTATAATACTTCAAGAAATAAATAGTGCATGTATACAATGTAAAACAGGGATCTCCAACACGTGGCCTGCGGGGTTATTTCCTGCAGCCCACCAAGCTCCCTGCACCCCCGGAGTTATTTCCTGTGGCCTGCCAGGCTCCCCTCCTCCCAGCACACCACATCCCCCCTTCTCTGCCTACCTGCAGGTGCTTCCTGCTGCCAAACAGCAGTTTGGCAGCACTTTCCAGGAGGGAGGGTGGAGAAAAGGTGGGGTAGGGGAGGGGCCTCATGGAAGGGGTGAAGTGGGGGCAATGATGTGACCCCCGGACCAATGTACTAGTCCTCATGTTGCCCTCATGGTGATTCGAGTTTGAGATCTGTGATGTAAAACATCCCTAAGGATTAGCGTAAGATGATGAAGTCTTAGAGTTTGTTAGAAGAGACCCTTATATCATCTAGGCTGAAGGCCATTAAATTTCACCCAGTTACCCCCATAGTGAGCCCAATAGCTTGTTTGAGAAAAGTGTAACTTGTGTTTAGCTAAAGCATAATGCTAATGTGAACTAACGGTTCCTCAGCACACACAAACAGTTTAATTTGGCCAGTACTACTTAGGAAGGGGTAAAATTCTGAACCATAACTCTTGATACAGACTTGCCAAAGATAAAAAGGATTCTTTGTTCTTCCATTGTTTACTCAAAATAAAACACTGTTCCAGGTCTTTTCAGACCTTTGGTAGTTGTAATGGCCCCTAACCCACCGCTCTGAAGTCCCAATTAGCTCTTTGTAGTGCAGTTCTTCATTAATTATTCATTTTGGTATCTGAGATCAAATCCTTAGATAGGCAAGACTCCCATTGACCTTAATGAGAATTTTGCCAGATGATATTCAATCTTAACTGCTGTGGCAAAGGAATGAATTGTTTGATATGTGACAGAGAAGCTACAGTTTCCATCTAATTTCAGCATTACCATACATGCTAAAGAGCTCGAAACTACTAGATTGGGATATATTCATAGACCTCATTCAACTTTAAAAAGACGACAGCTGCTCTGACTAGTTTTTGAGAAAGTATAGTGACCTTTAATTGAAAAAACTAACTCTAATATTGCTGCAATACTTTATTACAAACAGGCTTCATAAATGTTCGCTCATTGGAGTTACCAGATGCAACCCTAAAGTAAGATGCTTCACATCTATTTGTGGAATAAAGCATTTTAGTGCTTGGAAGACAATGGTATTCCACAGAGAGGAAGAGATGGTGTATGATCTCAGACATTCTGATACAGGAATTTATTATTCTAATGCAGACACAGAAAATGTGTACAACACTTCCTGCTATGCAAATAAGGTATACTAGGCTACCTAAGAAACAACAGCTGATTGCTCCAGTTACTATTATACTTTTCTGGGCTTTAATAAGACAATTAAGTCAACACAAGTTGATGATTAGAACTAAACAAGACAAGAAAACACAGATTACTGATTACAAGTACAGTATATGCCCATTCATCTGATAAAAGTTTTCCTTCATTACCATTTTAGGAAAATAGTCGCATAAACAGCTCATAGAACTGAAATATAAATATTGCTGTTAAGCATATCTGTAAAGGAAACAAGTAACCAAGTCGAGCCTTCTAGGCCTAAACAACATATGTCACATGACAATTATTTGTTTCATCCAGAAATAGGGTGCTGAAGACATCATTAAAAAAGGTAGGGTGGTATTTGCAGGCTCTGTCACAGTCAGGGTTGAAGTTCACCTCCAGGACCTGAGGCTGCATAATTCTTTTCCCTGAAAACAAAAGAAAATATTCCATTTTACTACCAGGTACACATGAGACGCTGGGAACCACCTCCCTTTGCTGTAGGGAGACCATAGAAAGAGCCTGAAGATGGTCAACTCCTACTACATACCCAGGGAGGGTTTTTTTTTTGAGGCCTACAGTATGAGGTAGTGAGACACCAAACCCATTCCCGGGGCAAATGCCATAATCTGAGGCCTTGTCCATATGAGAAAGGGGCACTGGTTTAACTAGATCAGAATTAGTGCATCTTTCTTATTTAACCACAACTTTGAGATACCCCTTCCATAAAAGACTGCTTCCCCCTTTATTTTTAGGCACCAAGCCTCCTTTGCTCTTTGTATTGCTCTATTGTTCTCTCTAGTTCACTTGCTACAGAAACAGAGCTGGGTTCCTCAGCTGCAGCACAAAAATCTCTCCCCTCCCACTTATAGATTCCAAAGTCAGAAGGGGACATTGTGATCAAGATTCTAGTCTGACCTTCTGTACAACACAGTCCCCAGAACCTCCCCACTTAGCCATCTACTTCCTCTCACCACTAAAATAAGGTCAGGAGGTTGAGTTTCCCTTTTGAATTTGAATAATGTTTGAAGAGTAAGAAAAATGCATTTTGTACAAATAAAGACAAAAAATGTAGATTCTCTTTCCTATCTGTATGATTATAGTGGAATTAAATCATAGGGTTTACAATAATTACTTTTAGTAGAGACTGCTCTCCTTGTATAGGTGTACCACCACCACTACAATAGGAAAGGGTGCTTGTCATTAGAATTAACCGATAGTTGTAAAGCATTATGCCCACCTATCTTCAAATGTTTACATCAGAATAGCAGAAACAACGGCAGACTAGAGCCAATAAAAAGAATTAGACAGATGCACGGCAGTAGCTCCACTATTATTACTACTAACAAGGAGACCAGATTCCACCCTCGCACACATACAACCTCAAAGACATCAAAACAATCTATTTAAGTATAAACACCATGGAGCCCGCCCTACTATTTTTTTTTTTTTAAAACAGCAAAAACTTTGAGCAAAAAAAACAAATTTAAAAAAGAGAGAATAAATTCAGGTCTCTCAAGGAACAGAAGCATCTTACCATCTCCGGTAGTATCCCACTTAAGCATCAGGTCAATGGCATATACTGCTCGCGACGATGGATAATCACAGATGCCAAGTGGTGCAGGTTTAGCTGAAGCAGCTTGGAATAATTCAGCAAATGCCTTAAAAATCTCTGCCTATTGCCAAAGAGAAGTCAGTTTCTGAATAAAATGCAAATAGTTGCAAGAATTCCATAAAAGTGATTTTTGTAGGTGAAAGTTTAATTTACGAGTTGTATCAAACTGTAAAATGTCATTACAAATGACAAGCCTGCAGACAACAAGAACCTTCAGCATTTCAGTAAAAGGGGTCAAGTTTCTTCAGGAATAATTTAATATTTGTTCCCTCACACCCACCCACATCCATGATTTTCAAAAATAGGGGCCTGAAATTAAGCTTCTAGATCTATATTTTATGTACCTAATAACTGGTCTGATTTTTTAAGTGCTGAGCACCCAGAATTTATCTCATTACTATATACTACAGAAAACCCTAAAAAAAAAAAGTATTATAATGCTGGAATGGAATCCATGTCTAGGTCAGTTTGTACAGCACTACACTTCTGAATCTACCTCAGCAGGTGGAGTGTAAATTAAAAAGGAAAGGAAAGTTGTTCTGTGAATACCATCAGTTACAGCTCAAAAGTTTTGGCATCCAGTTGAATCAATCCACTTTTCTCACCATTTTACAAACATACAAAGAAGATTCCAAATTTTAAAAAACTTGAATTTCCAGTCTGAACACAATGTGATGACATTTCTCAATACAATATGGAGACCAAATAAAAGGATGTCTCAGAGTTATGGCACATGGAGTTTTTAATATCCAAGCTGCATTAAAGTAAAATATACCTCCTGTAAACATAAAAAAACCGCATCTAATTCTTGGTACTTTTTCCAGAATACTCCGAGGGATACTTTGCCACTGTTTAAAAAAAGATTTTCCTTTGTGTAATTTTAAGGCTTATCCTACAACTACTCATATACCCTGAATAGCTTTACTTCCATGAGTAGTTCTAGTGAAATCAACTGAAAAACATGAGTAAGTGGCTGCAGGCTCAAGTGCTTAACCAACCACCTCTGTACTTCCTGGCTCCTGATAAATAGGAACACAAAATATTGACTAGTTACCTTTGCATTCAATTTCTTCTTTTGAGAGCCGCCCACCACCACAAAATAACCCCAGGTGACTGTTTCACAATCCACCCTCTATTCATTTTCATTTGTAGACTTATCACATTTGGAGCTTCTGCACAGCTCTATAGTTCAAACATATCTTGGCACTAGGGAACTGGCAATGTTAAAGCACTTTTGTGGTGACAGGACATTAAGGGGTCTCTGCCTTTTATATTAAGCTCTGATAACATGGAATTCTAAATTTACAAAGATTAAGAGTTAGCTTGGACAGCAACTGAAAGTTCAGCCTCAAAGGAAAAATTTTAGTTCAATATGTTTGGCTAAGGGTCTGAGTTATAAGAACAGAGACATTAGACTTTTAAACTATTCATTTGCCCTTTGTTCTCTTGTAGTAAAAAATCCAAAACGCATCCAAATGTAGGCTCTGTGCTAGCCAACCTTATAGTGGTAACCACCTCAAGAGCAGTAACCAGAAAGGTGTACTTGGTAAAAGCACTCATTTCCATCTGCTATGCCAGAGTGGCTAGCATGTGTTTCACATCCTTCGGAACAGCTTGCTTTGTACTACACTGCAAGAAGGACCTAAATTCTATAACAAGGTCCATGTTTTGTTAGAGTGCTGCAGATTACAAATTAAGCAGCAGCTTTATGTTTAAGAGACTAAATATGAAAATAAATACCAAAACCTCAATCAGTACAGTAGACTTTCTTATTTTGATATTATTTCCATATCTTGGAGAAGCAGTTTGGGGCTGAGGTCAGCAAAGTTTCTAAATAACATTGCTTAAAAGTTCAGCAGTGAAAAAAAGTTAATCGTGTTGCTATTTAAATTGTCATCTTTCAATATCAGCGTTAACCTACTGAAATGGAAGGACTGGTCCACATGTTAAGTAGTACTGTTTCAGGCTTCATGCAGATTCATGTGGATATATCATTGCAGCCACTGTCTATTTACAATCCAGGTTTTGCCAGCCTTCATAGTTGTGACAAATTAGTGTTTTAAATGAAAGCTTAGAATCTATGCACCATTCTGCAACTAGGGGTGAGTTCTCCAACAAGGTCTGCAACATTTTGGAAACATACAGCCTTCTGCTTCCACTCTCTGTCCATCAGTACCAATTTTGTTCCCAAGCACAATATATCATGACAACTTTTCATGGAGGAAAACTTAAAACCCTAATATAATAGTAACACAGATAACTGAGCATTTTGTATTTGCAGACTTTAAAATTCTGGGACTACTGGCTTTTGCTGCACTGAAGAGACATTTGCTCACTACTCACTAACCTGGTAAAAACACCTGAACCTTTGAAAAAACATTTTTGCCTAAAAGAAAAACGTAGTGAACATCTTATATGGATAAGAGGGATTGGTGACTTACTTGTACAGTTTTCCAGGAATATTCAGGATACTGCTTCTCAAACAGAGGAATAAATTCATCATAGTGAACCTAAAATAATTTAATGGCATTAGAGATTGGTTTGCTAGATTATTCCCACCAGAAGCTAGAATTTTTTTTTTTTTTTTTTTAAGGGCCGAAAAGGAAGGAGTAATGAGCTGCAGAAGCTATAGACACACATGGTACAAATCCAAATAAGGTCCTGGGGAATTTCACTGTCTAGAAAGTGCAAAAATGAGAACTATTTGTTCCAAGCTTTTCTACTAGACAGTCCTTTTTACTATGTGGTGAAAACACTACACTAAACCATCAGTTTGGGAGTGGTAAAATGTGCCTTTAAAAACTTTACATGGATTTGATTCGAGAGGCAAGATTTGTGCCATAATCTATGACTATTTGCTCTGGATCCACAATCTGGGAAAATAGCTGCATCAGAACAGATATAACCTGTCAAGTTTGTTTGGGTGGATATGCATCAGGGCATCTGGTGACAGTCACAGATAAAGGACCAGTATCTTGATTGACTGAAGACATTTGCTTTTTGTGCATCACTTGCTTACCTGTTTTAAGGTTACACCAGAAGCATAGTTCATGACAGTAAAATGCTTCTCATAGTCGTCTAAGTCATCAAGTGAAAATGCACTAACAAATAAAGGAAAGAGACACTTAATTACATAAGATCTTGGAAAAGCAAGGGATCACAATTTAACACTGCTAATTCCTTCACTCCTGGGGGGGGAAAAAAAAAAAAAAGGTTATTACCGATTTGAGAACCGTAGCCAAAAAACATCATAAGCATACAGCTTGAGTGGCTTTACGGATCGCAGAAGCACAACGTAACGAATGTCAAATTTAACCATCCCCACATCTTCCCGATGAAACAATACTGGACTCTCAATATACTTAGACACTACCTAAAACAAAAACAGAGATTGAACACAATTAAACCCTAAGGAATGAAGATGCACAGTAGGTGATGACAGAAACAAGTATCAGTGGGTTCGGACAGTCCAAGATATTCTACCAACACACATTAAGCCAAGCTTTCCTTTTTAAAAAGTTTCTCAATATAAGCAACGTAGCCTTTGTAGCCAAATAGCCTGAGTGCACTCTCTCTTATCAGGTCAGTGTACAGAACTAAAGTATACCCTCCTCATTCCATTGAAATCTTCTATTTAATTCTCTGCTTACATTATAAACCTTTTCATAAGATCCAATCCAACCCAACATTTGGTCCTCCTCAGATGACTGGACATCTTCTAATTGTCCAAGGATACTTTTCACCACCAAAAAAAATTCAGGCCCTCACTTGCAATGCAATTATATGGCCATACAAATGGCAGCATAATTGCTTTTACTCTGAAGTCACCTTTACTCCAACTTCTCAGTTCCCTCAGCCCCACGAGCTGGTGTTCATTTATCTAAGGCCGTGGTTCTCAAAGCCAGTCCGCCGCTTGTTCAGGGAAAGCTCCTGGCAGGCTGGGCCGGTTTGTTTACCTGCCGCGTCCACAGGTTCGGCTGATTGCGGCTCCCACTGGCCACGGTTTGCTGCTCCAGGCCAATGGGGGCTGCAGGAAGTGCGCGGGCCGAGGGATGTGCTGGCTGCTGCTTCCCGCAGCTCCCATTGTCCTGAAACGGCAAACCGCCGCCAGTGGGAGCCGCGATCGGCCGAACCTGTGGACGTGGCAGGTAAACAAACCGGCTAAGCCCGCCAGGGGCTTTCCCTGAACAAGTGGTGGACCGGCTTTGAGAACCACTGATCTAGGGGAAGAGGAGGTGTGACAGCTACCAATGGACAAAGCAAGCATGGACGGAGGGGAGATAGTGAGCCTTCAGGGTATGGGGAGAAGAACAAGGGCAGCTATCAAGGGATGCCATAAAAGTTAAGAATGTCCTGCAGCATATTAGACTGGATTCATAATATCTAGGTTATGTTGTTAGAAACACATTTTCCCTTTGTTTACAAGATGCTTGATAAGATACAAAACAAAAATGTTTTGACTCCTTAACTACACACTGCTTAGTTTTGGTTAACTGGTATAGAAACACCGCTCTAAGACTTTTGAAATAATGGCTAGTTTACAGAAAAACTAAACAGATTTTTTTTTAAGAAGTATTCTATTAAAAACAACCAAACAAGCCAAACAAAATAGTCTCACTTTATATATTATTAGCTTTCTTCTGAACTAAAGTGATGCTGTAATTCTTCATGCATTTTTAATTTGAGGTTGGAATTCCAAAAAAGGCACATAGTCCAAAACAGATATTCTATTAAGTCACGGGACATAAAGCTTGTGTGACAGTCTGATGTAAGACTGCATACTGTTGGCTTCCTAGAAAAAGCCATGTGATGTATCCATCATTGGTGGAAGAAGCATTTTGTGCATACGAACAGTCACAGACCAAGAGAAATGATCAACCTGAGGAAAGCAGCAATAACTTTCTTATATTTACAGCCAACAGAAGCTACATGAATGTGGGAATTCATCTTCTAGATTTCTTACTGAGTAGCATAAAAGGAGCCACACATTTAAGCATTCATTACTGTCAGAGAAAATTTTATTTCTGTCCTAAAGACAGAAATGGTCTACTACGAGCAAACAGAAAAATACTCTAACACCGCACAATGCTAAGAGATTTCAATATGAATTCATCAAGAGTTCACTCTTTTAATGTGCAAATGCTCAAACATATACCAGCTATTACAACCTCTTGAAGAAGGAAATTATTTTCCCTCTTGTTTATTCTTACAAAGAGCACCAAGTTAAAAAAACAACCACCTTGCTTCAAACCAAGTGGGAAGCCCACTTTCCTCTAACCTTCGGGCTGCTTTCCCTGTGTCTGATGATGTTGTGAAGATTGTTGGTGATGTGGGTGTCTAGGCTTCTGGCCAAGTTCCATGGTTTGCATATCCAATGATTGTCTTCTCCCCTACAATTAAAAAAAAAAAAAAATACAACTCAGTCAAGGCCACAGCACGTTAGTACACATTTATATCTTTAGATATTTTACTGACCAACCACATGCTGGTATTGACTGATGCATTACCAACCCAAATGTTCTTTTTCATGCAGCAGGGGAGGGTGCAAGAACCAAGGACACCCGGATCACAGCTGATACGAGCTAGGATTTTGGGGGCTCACTTTCTTTTTCAGCAAGGACCTACCATACTTCCACTGGTAAATCCCTTTTTCCTTCATACATACATTACTACATCATAAGTGCTTGTTTGTAGGTCAAAAGCCCATCCTGACCAGGTGATCACAAAGTTTGAGAACATTCTAGGGGGTGCTTTAAAACTTGTAAATTAGGTTCCTCACAGCCACCTCTGAGCCAACCAAGTTACATAACAGACAGCTATTCTTTTGGGGACTGAACACTGAATATAGTAACGTGAATCCCTTGCCCAAACGCACCTGTCAAGCTCAGGAGAGCATATCTTCTCCTCACTCTCTTTCCACTATCTAGATATCTGAAGAGGCTGGACTCTTCGAAAAGCTTTGGACCACGTAGGAGCGATATGCAGGTCTTTAGTCTGTTCATGCTACTGAGCAACAGCAAGGTGACCCCGGAGGTCCCGTCTTCCCCAATGAATTTGTGAAGACATGCAGAGAAGGTTCTCTAGCTAATCTGGAAGCCTGCCTATCGTTAAGTTTTAATACCAGTATGCAGTACTAGTTTTAGTGAAGGATCTGTGTTTTCACTGAAAGACTTGATTTTGAAATTCCCTCCCCAACACACACACACACACACACACACACACTCTGGCTTCATGATCACCTCTTGCACATACTTGGTGTTAACCAATGATCAGAATTCTACAGGCTAAGAACATGCATTTAAAATTTCCCCTTATGGTTAAGTCCATTCAGGAGGTAAAGAAACAGTATCTTGAGAAGAGAGGGAAGCAGCTAGATGGTTCCAGGATCATCTATCAATCACAACCCCCAGAACAATCAAGGAGCTAACTGGGAGACAAGATAGGGGTTATTTTGGAGAAAGAGCAAGACTAACTGCCCCCAGTCCCTCACTAAGGCTATGTCAACGCTTTATGGCAGCATGCCGAGTACAGGGACGTGTGCAGCTACACACTGCAGTGAAAGGCAGGTGTCCACATTTGTCACTGCAGTGTGTAGCTACATGACCCAGTGAAAGGTTCAAGTAGCCAGATCCTTTCCCCGCTGCTGGAGCCTTTCACTGTGGTGGGGAAAGGCTCTGCCAGCAGGACATTACCCTGCTAAAAATAGCAGTGCAGATGAGAGAAGTGCTGATTGGTGTGTAGAGAGCCCTGTGTACGGTATAAAACCTGGGGTTCAGGTGTGTAGGGCATTCTAATCTACTCTGTTTGCCTAAGGCATGCCTCATCATCTACATTGCTATTTTTACCCATGCCAATTGGACATGGTCTGTACTGTACACACTGCTGTAAGTGTAGACGTATCCTAAGAGACAAATTCCTTGTTACGGCCAGTTCTCCTGGATCTGGAGGAGATTGCTGTGACAGGAAGTGCTTCTGAGTAAGGTAACACAGAACGCCTAATGAAAATCTGAGTCCATTTTCTTTTAGCCTCTCTAAGGGAGTCCAAGGTTAATTCTAAATTTGACTTCCACTTGGAAATGTGTTTTAACCAAGAAAACTGGGCACAATCACTGCTCTAGTTTAAACTGCTTTAAATTGCCATTGGCTTACAGAGAAAGCTATCTGCTCACACAAAAAGCTGTGAGTCTTCGTACATTTGTTAAATTGAATTTTGACACTGACTTCAATATAGTCAATGATTCCACCCTATACATTTCACAGTATGTCACAATACATATTTTGAAGTAAAGCCCACACTTTTCAGATAAAATCCACTACAACGTAAGTGAAATGCAGCTAGTACAAATTAATGGCAGCAGAATAGCTGTTTAATCCAATTAACCCAAAACATGCACTTGCTGGTACTTGGAGAAAGTTGGTTAGGAAATTGCAAGACAAGCAACAGCAACATGGCCTACCTCCTCTCACATTGCTGAAAATAGCTGATAAACTGGGGTAATTCCGTGTGAAGGTTAAAAGTACGAGGCAGCCATTTTGGCCCCTCCGTCCCTCCAACTCGTCTAGATATGGATGCTAGACAATCCTTGACTGTCAGGAGATTCTCACATGGAAACTGATTCAACATCACATGGGGCCTCTCTTCACTTAGTTTCCTACAAGAGATAGAGGTCACTTAAAAAGACCACTCCATGGAACAGAGCTTTTCATATGGCAGCCAGACAATTTGTACTTGCAAGGAAATAGCTGTCACCTGTAATCTTTGAAGTGGGAAAAGTTGTAGAGGATGTCTGCTTCTCCCTCATCTTCGGTAAACTCAAAACGTGGGTGTTTCAAGTTGTTGAGGATTTGGGGAAGGTCTGTGTAGACCCTGGGATAAAGGAAAAGATATATACTTGCTTTGTCAATGTGAGAGCCGTTTCCCCTCTTGAAATCAAAACTAATGGCTATCTTAATAGAAAACATGCAACACAAAAGAACTATACTTGTTAATAGACTCAAAAACTTAAATTTTTTTTTTAAATTATGCAAACATACTTGATGGTAAACAGAAAGAGCTGAGCACCCTCAATTCTTATTCAGAGCATCAGGTCCTTATTTTCCACATGCAGAAAAGTCATATTCCAGTGTTTGCCTCATTGCAGCCCTGCTAAAGAGGAAGTGAACTTGATCTTATAGATTCAGAAGCAGCCCTACAGCATCAAGTAGGGTGGGACACAGCAAACCCTCAATGAAGGATGTTCACATTTAAAGCTATTTTAAAATATAGCAAAAAACAGTTACAAAGCAAACAAAAACTAAATGAGATATTTTGAGTGATACTTTAAGAGTTTCCAACAGAAAATCCCAGTTTAAGATTTGATAATTTAACAAGCGACCTTGCTATTTAGCAAGTCCAAATAACTCAGCAGCAATGCAATCTGGAGAGAATTTTATGGTGGCTTTGTGGCTTGGAAGTAAGACTAACAGTTCAAGATGTAGAGAAAAAAATATTGAAGAGAAGGAGGAGACAAACAAAATAGTCCAAAATTGCCTATGCAAACGTTTAGACAAATAGTGTCAACAACAGCTAATCACTTCCTCAGAGAACCATCACATTTCATCTCCTCCCCATTTCTACTGGTTCGTGATGCAGAGTCAGGCTATATAGGATTTTGTTCCACTTTTCTACTGCTATCTAATTAGAGGACACATCAAGGGATGCGTTTTTGCAACTGGACCCCTCATATATTCCATTACTGTTAAGGGGGAGAAAAATACATCCTTCAGAAGAGAAAAATATCAGATGTTTATACATTGCGGACAAGTTTTGTGCAACTCCAAGTGTAACATATTATACAAATTATGTTATAAAGTATTTGTACATAATGTTAATATTCAGTTTAAAAAGTTGTGTGAATTTAGTGCAGGTGAAAGGTATCAGCTTAACATCCCTGGTGAACTAAGTCATCTGTCTATAGGGCTGAAGTAGAGGAAATTTTACAAATACACCCATCCACCCACCCCCTTCCAGAAGCTTCAAACCCAATCTGGCAGATTCAGCTAGGGGTAACAGTAATAATACTCTCCCCATAGTCCTTACAGTTCTTAGCCTTTCCTCCAAGTCTGCCAATCAGTGCAAAGCATAGTGGCAAATTTAATGTGGAAGCTGGTACCAAGGCCCACCACACTCATTTCACATTATGGCCACCAAATATGCATTAGATGGGAACTGCTTCCTTACAGAGTTGGGCTGGATTCAGACTGATGGCTTAACGTTGAAAGGCTTGGTAGTACTTCAGCAATGCCACGACGCATCCAAATGCTACTTTTATATATACACATGGTATACAAAGAGCGATGTGACATTTACAGTCTAAGTCAGCATTGCCCAACCTTACTACAAAAAGGGCCACATAAACCTAAGCACAACCTTGTGTGGGCCAAACAGATTTAAAGTCACCTGTACTGATTTATATTTTAAATTCAGCTTGTTTTATACGTATTTAGATAGAGACCATTTATGTACAGTATTGTCTATTTACACACTTGTGTAAACTAAAATGATGTGAACATGACAGAATATTAATCAATTGGCCATTAGTGTTGAAGCAGGCCACAGGCCTTGTGAAATGCTCTGGTGGGACATGTGCGCTCTATGGGCTGCAGTTTGGGCACTCCTGACCTAAGTCAAGCTTTCGTAAGTTAGTAAGTGCCAGAATTGAGGTTGCCGGTGCAACCTCAGTTCAGCTGCCGTGTGCCTATCCATTGCAGAGTCTTTAATTACATGACCACAGTGTTTTCCCCCCACGTGGCTCATGAGCAAGGTTTGGACCCATGACAAGAACAGGGCCTTCAGTTCCACAGCAAAGACCTCCCTTCCTTGAACTACAGGAGTAAACGGTAGCAGTACTAGCTCATTATCCTTTATGTGAATAAGCCCCTAGAGCACAGTATGGAAACATTTTGCCAGTTTGTTACACAATTATTTGTGGAACAGTACTGGAACATTGGGCATCAAAATTCCTGGGTTCCATTTCCAGTTCTGTGAGAAGAGTGTGCTTTAGTGATTAGAGCAATGGATACAAGCAGCATAGCTAGGCACATAATTTGGTACATTCATTCTGAAAAGCAGCATGGTTGAGACTTGGGTCTGTCGTATTACATAGCTGTGGTCTAGTCACAGCTCTGCCTGAAATAAGGTAATACAGGTTGCACAAGGTTATCTGTAAGACAGGTCAATGATGGTTGCCTGCCTTGGGGTAGCAATATGAGGCCTTCATAAATAATTAGGGCTCAGATATATTAACATCAGACACTGGAAGAGCTAGGGCTAGAAACTTCATTTTATAAAGGAAGGTAGGAAGTAAGCCAGCCCTGTAGTACACATATTGGAAGGGGCAAACAAAGATCCCAATGACATAAGTGGAAGTCATTGGCTAGAGTATTTTCTGACGCCACTAGGGGAAGCTAGTACCTTCCTTTGCCCCTCCCACAGCTTGCACTCACCAGATTTAATTTAAATCTTACTTTACAAAATGGTGGGCCCATGACACTACCATCCACAGCCTCAGCATGGGCATGTGGCTAAATTCTAGCCTAACCAGCAGGAGGAACAGGCCCTAAAGCTGGGTGTATATCAGGTATGGTTTTTCTTCAAAATAAAATCCATCCTACAGCTGTAGAAGAGAACCAATGAATGGAAAAAATGGTTACCTACCTTTTCGTAACTGTTGTTCTTCGAGATGTGTTGCTCACGTGCATTCCATTTAGGTGTGTGTGCGCCCCCACATGCAGAGTCGGAGATATTTGCCTTAGTGGTATCCAGAGGGTCAGCTGTGGCGCCCCCTTGAGAGCTGCGCTCATGCATCGGTATATTAGGTGCCGCCAGCCCTACACCCTCCCAGTTCTTTCTCGCAGGAAACTCCAACAGAGGAGGTAGAAAGGGAGGTTATGGAATGGACATGAGCAACACATCTCTAAGAACAACAGTTACGAAAAGGTAGGTAACCATTTATTCTTCTTCGCGTGCTTGCTCATTCTAGGTGACTCACAAGGAGTAACTTCAGAGGCGGGCTCAGAGTTCACCATCTTGTGGCTTGCAGCACTGCTCTACTGAAGCCAACATCATCCTGGGCCTGCTGGGTAAGTGTGTAATGGGATGCAAATGTGTGGACAGATGACCAGGTGGCCGCCCTTCAGATGTCCTGGATAGGCACTTGGACTAGGAAAGTTGCTGAAGAGGCTTGTGCCCTGGTTGAATGGGTGGTAATGATCGCCCGAAGGGGCGCCTTTGCCTGATCGTAGCAGCGGCAAATACAGGGAGTGATTCAAGAAAAAATTCTTTGAGCAGATACTGGATGACCTTTCATCCTGTCGACCACTGCGACAAACAGTTGCGCCTACTTGCAGAATGGCTTAGTCCTTTCAATTTAGAAGGCTAGTGCCCTCCTCACATCTAGAGGATGCAACCTATGCTCCTTCTCTGACTTATGCAGATTTGGGAAGAAAAAAAAAAAAAAAAAAAAAAAAAAGGACAGGCAAGTAAATGTCCTGGCCCGTATGAAACTGTGAGACTACCCTGGACAGGAAAGCCGGGTGTAGCTGCAGCTGGACCTTGGCTTTGTAAAAGACCATAATGGGTGGTTTCAAGTTAAGCACCCTAATCTCAGAGACCCTGCGGGCAGATATTATTGCAACCAAGAATGGGAACTTCCAGGAAAGGAGAAGGAGAGAACAGGAAGCTAGAGGCTCTAACAGGGGGGGTCCCATGAGCTGTGACAGAACAGGTTTCAGGTCTGATGGAGGGACGGGGTCCCTGATAGGCGGATAGAGGTTCTCGAGGCCCTTGAGGAATCTGGCAGTCATGTCTTAGGCAAAAACTGACCTACTCTTGAGCAGCAGATAGAAGGCTGAGATAGTGCCTTAATAGATGAAAGGGACAGGCTGTGGAGTTTGATATGCAGAAGGTACTCCAGGATTAACTGCAGTGAGGCCCGCTCAGGCAGAATGCCTTTATCAGAGATCCAACAAGTGAACCATTTCCATTTGGCCAGGTAGGTCACTCTGGTAAGGACTTTCTGTTGCCCAGCAGGACCTGTTAGTTATTTAACCATACAGTAGCCAAGCCGTCAGGTGCAGCACCACCAGGTTTGGATGCAGAAGACTGCGGTGGTTTTGGGACGGCAGGTCTGGCCGGAGTAATAGCTGTAATGGAGCAGCCACAGAGGGTCCAGCAGCATGCTAAACCAGTGCTGGCATGGCCACACTGTCGGCATGAGAATCACATTTACCCTATCCTGCTTGATCTTCATGAGGGTTCTGAATTAACGGCACCGGAGGGAAGGCGTACATCAGAGCCCCTGACCACGGGAGCAGAAAAATGTCCTACAGGGAACCTCTGTCAATCCCAGAATCGAACAGAAAAGTAGCATTTCCTGTTCTGCCTGGATGCGAACAGGTCCATCTGGGGAGTCCCTCACCTCTGGAAGATGAGGCTGACCACTTCTGGATGAAGGGACCCCTCGTGGCGAGACGAGAAGGCCCTGCTAAGGCTATCTGCCAAACTGTTTCTGGCCCTGGGGTGGGGGTAGGGTGTGGTGTGGTGTCGTGCAGCTATGAGATGGATATCATGTTGTACACAGAAGTCCAAAAGCTTGAGGACTTCTTGGCAAAGGGCCGATGATCTGTCCCCGCCTTGCTTGTTGATATAGAACATAGCCGCTGTATTGTCCCTCCTGACCTGGACCACTGTGCTTTCTGTGTGAGGTAGGAAGGCTTGGCAGGTCAAGCGAACTGCTCTGAGCTCCCCGACGATGTGTAAGGAGCGATCGTGACTCAATCAATGACCTTGTGTGCTGAGATCGCCCAGGTGGGCTCCCCACTCCAGGTCCAAGGTATTGGAGACAAGGGTCACCGATGGGGATGGAGCAACGAAGGGAACTCCCTCCAACACCAATGCAGGATTCTGCCTACATGGTCAATGCTGTGTCTGTTGGGGATGTAGACCAATGCTAACCACACCTGCAGGGGCCTGAGATTGAGCCGCATGTGCTGGCCCATGTAAGTGCCGGCCACCAGGTGGCCCAGTTGCGGGCATGTATGAGCGGTGGTAAGAGGGTGGGCTTCCATGCACAAGATCAGGTCTGCCATGGCTCGGAACCAGGCCTCGGGGAGGAAGGCTCTGGCCTGAGTAGAGTCGAGGACCGTTCCAATTAACTCTATGCGCTGCACTGGAACTAAGGTTGACTCTCTCATTTATTAACAGCCCCAGGTTGCGACAGATGGAGCAAACCAGATCGAGATGCTGTTGCACCAGATCCCAGGACTGGCCCTTTATTAGCCAGTCATCGAGGTAAGGGTAAATTTGAACACCTCAAGTAAGTGGCCACTCGCGCTATGCACTTTGTGAACACTCTCGGGACTGACAGGAGACCGAAGGGCAGTGCTGTGAACTGGAAATGGTGCTGGCCCAACACAAGCTGGAGGAAATATCTGTGTCCCAGGAAAATGGAAATATGCATCCTTCAAGTCAAGGGAAGCGTATCAGTCTCCCAGATCCAGGGCGGGGATGATGGAGGCCAGGGAGATCATGCAAAACTTCAACTTGTTGAGGCGACTCAGGTCCTGAATGGGTCTAAAGCACTTTTTTACTTTCAAGATTAGGAAGTAGTGGGAGTAGAAGCCTTTCCCTTTCATGTCCTAAGGGACCTCCTCCACTGCCCCAAGGTGCAGGAAGTTCTCTGCCTCTTGAAGAAAAAGTTGCTCGTGAGAAGGGTCCCTGCAGAGGGACAGGGAAGGGGGATGGGAGAGAGGGTTGGCCACGAACTGCAAGGTGTAATCTGAAGATCTTATGTTGAGCATCCAACCATCCGAGGTCAGCCGTGACCAGGCCAACCGGAAGGGGTGCAGGTGGTTGAGGAAAGAGTAGGAGGGTGGATCCTGGGATGGTACTGGGGTGCCGTCCTCAAGCGCACCCTCAAAAATGCCTGGGTTTCTGGAAGGGCCAGGCTGAGCAGGCGAATGGGAAGACAACGGGTGTCTCCCATTAAACCCCTTGTCTCTATCCTCTTTCCTGTAGGTGCTCAGACAGGGAGTCCCCCAGGACCTACACTGGGGAAGCGGAGGAAGATGAAACAGCTTCTTACTCCTCAGCAGGCTAGGAAGGCCCAAGGAGTGGAGGGTGGCACGCGAGTCTTTAAGGCCGTAGAGCCTTGCAGCCATGAGCTCAGAGAAGAGCCCCACTCCCTCAACCAGGAGGTCCTGAATGCATCTCCTGGGATAATCCAGAGGACTGTAACCAAGAGCTGCGCCTCATGACCACCGCAGAGGCGACAACCCTGGCTGCTGAGTCCGTGGAACCCAAGGCCATCTGGAAGGCCCCTCTCGCACCACTGTGTCTTCCTCCTCTAAAGCGGCAAACTCCTGGGCTCGGTCATGTGGGAAGGTCTCCTCGCATTTGCTAAGGAGTCCCAGAGATTAAAATTGCATCTGCCTAAGAGGGCCTGGTGGTTAGACACCCAAAACTGCAGGTTGGCTGTTGAATAAATTTTTCTGCCGAACAAGTCCAGTTTCTTAGTGTCTTTGCTTTTCAGTGTGCCGCTAACTTGGCCCTGCCTGTCCCTTTCATTAACAGTGGACATGACCCATGACTCCACTGGAGGGTGCGTGTACAGATATTCAAATCCCTTTGCAGGGACGTAGTACTTATTTTCCACCTTTTTAGAAGAAGGCAGAATGGAAGAGGGTGTTTACAACAGCGATTGTCAATCTTAAGGACCCCTGGGTGGACGGGCAACACGACCTGGGCTGGGGTGATGGAGGATATAACATTAAAGAGGTTGGACTCCTTCACCAACTCCTCCATCTCCAAGTTCAATTTGGTAGCCACCCTTTAAAGGAGGGCCTGGTGCTCCTTGAAGTCAGTCATCGGGGGGAATGCCAATTTGGAGATGACAAAGCTGACTGTACCACCAGAGAAGGGGCAGGTTCCCCTTGCTCATCCGGGGATGGCTTCTTAGCTGTTGGAACCTGCTGCTCTGCCCACTGCATCTGTAGTGCCAGATGACCTGCTTGCTCTTTTGCCACCAGGGCTGCTTTGGGCAACAAGGACTCTAGAAGAAGCCAGGGTCCCTGGCCACTCTTAGGAGTCAGAGATGGATCCCAGGCTGGGCTAGGGGGTCATACCACAGTGGTACCCCTGTGAAGCTCTGGGGCAGGCATGTCCCCTGACAGAGGTCCTTTGCCTGAAGTCTGGTGCCGGGCACTCAAGGGGGGGCACCACAGCTGACCCTAGAGATACCGCTAAGGCAAAAATCTCCAATGACTGTGCATGTGGCCGCGCACACACCTAGAATGGAAATGACACAAGCAAACACGTGAAGAAGAAACTAGGGCTGTCAATTAATAGCAGTTAACTCACGTGATTAACTCACTACCAGATGCGCTAAAGATTCATATGCCCCTTCACGCTTGAACCACCATTCCAAAGGACATGAGTCCATGCTGATGATGGGTTCTGCTCAATAACGATTCAAAACAGGGTGGACTGACACCTGTTCATTTTCATCATCATCTGAGTCAGATGCTACCACCAAAAGGTTGATTTTTCTTTTTTGGTGGTTCAGGTTCTGTAGCTTCTGCAGAGTGTTGCTTTTCTAAGATTTTTGAAAGCCGGCTCCAGACCCTATCCGGATCAGATTTTGGAAGGCACTTCAGATTCTTAAACTTTAGGTTGAGTGCTGTAGCTATCTTTAGAAATCTCACATTGGTACCTTCTTTGCATTTTTATCAGATCTGCAGTGAAAGTGTTCTTAAAATGAACAGCATATGCTGGGTCATCTGACACTGCTATAACATGAAATATATGGCAGAATGCAGGTAAAACAGAGAAGGAGACATACATTTCTCCCCCAAGGAGTTCAGCAACAAATTTAATTATTTATTTTTATTTTTTTTAAAATGAGCCTCATCAGCATGAAAGCTTGTCCTCTGGAACCGTGGCTGAAGCATGAAGGGGCATACAAATGTTTAGCATATCTGACACGTAAATACGTTGTAATGCCAACTACAACAGTGCCATGCAAATACCTATTCCCACTTTCAAGTGACACTGTAAACAAGAAACGGGCAGCATTATCTTCTGCAAATGTAAACAAACGTGTTTCTCTGAAAGACTGGCTGAACAAGAGATGTAGGGCTGAGTGGACTTGTAAGCTCTTAAGTTTTACATTGTTTGTTTTTGGATTGAGGTTTTTTTGGAATTCTACATTTGTTAATTCAACTTTCATAATAAAGAGATTGCACTACAGTACTTGTATTAGTATTTTTCAATTCCCCTATTTCTTTTGTATTACAGTGCAAATATTTGTAATAAAAAATATAAAGTGAGCAGAATACTTTGTATTCTTTGTTGTAACTGAAATAAATATATTTTCAAATGTAGAAAACACCCAAAATATTTAAATAAATGGTATTCTGTTATCAACTGCACAATTATCATGCGATTAATCTTTGTAATCGCTTGACAGCTCTAATGGAAACCCATTTGGATCCTCCTCCTCCTCCATTCGGTGGCTAATACTGGGCCAAAAGACAAGGCATTTGGACTTCAAAAGTAAGGGGGAACAGGTGCCTGGCCCTTCCAAGTGACAGCTGATGCATTCAGTAAGTCTTCATTCCACGTCACTCCTAGACAACATTTTGCCAGGCTGGCTATTCTCCCCTACACTATTTTTTTTTTTTTTTTTTTTAAAGCATTTCCAATAAATCTTAATGGACTTCTGCTGCTAGCTGTGCATCAGACATCTGGTCTCCTCAGCAGAGGAGCTGCATGTACTTTTTGCTAATCATTAATTCAATTGACAAGTGGGTCATCTTCTCTCAGCACAGTATCATATTAATAAATCCATTTCCCATGAGCATTAATTCACATAGGAGATCTGCATAAGCTCCGCACTGTGCTGCATCACAGGGAAACGCAAGTACTGATCTACATATGGTTATTCTATACTTCTGGTTTAAAGAGTAAGCTCCCCCACCACATACACAATTTAAGAGGAGGATTAAAAAAAAATCCTCTAAGCACGAAAACTATATCCTTTAAAAAAAAAAAAAAAAAAAAAAAAAAAAAAAAAAAAAAAAAAAAAAACAACACCACAACAACTGTCCGGCTATCAAGGAACACTGTCAAGGTAGTTCTTAACACTGACCTACATTTACAGACACATAGAAGATATTGCCGTAAGGGATACTGCTAATCTAACGTTTATTTTAAAATCATTCTCGTCTCTTTCAGTGAGCACCAGGGCTACTGAACCAGCTGGGTGCTTTCACAAAGATGCTACTATTCATGAAAAAAACCCCTCTGCTTTGCCGGGGCTTAAGATTAAAAAAACACCAGGGACATTCATACCCCAGCACAATACAGTGTGTCCCCAGTTAGGGTTGGGCCAAAGGACATTCATACTACCAAGGAGTTGAAAGTTAGGCATCTAACAGTTCATACCCTCTACTCCATTACCCACAGACATATGCACCTTACAACTACCATACACTACAGACTACACAACAACCTCATCTTTAGCCTGTGTAGGGAGGACAGCTTTCCAGTATCTCCCTTCCCAAACATAAGTCAACATGGTTTTCCAGAACCATGCAGAAAGGACAGCAGGTGGAAGTCAGGGCCATTGTTGGATACACCACCACATTCACTCTTGCAGCTTTAACCTATCATTCTGGCAATGGCATGAGCTAAACCATAAGATTCATGAATATATTATCCAACCCAGGAATTACAAGTTGTTCTTAAAAGATGCATACAGCACCACAAAGTCCTGTACTACTGCTTTTCTTGTTCACTAAGCCACACAAAAGAATGGTCCACAGTGTGTTCAAGGTGACTTCTCCCTTTTGACGACAAAATTGATTTGCAGGAAGCCTACAAGAGTCAGCAAACTCAAATGAGTCTGTTTCTATTAGTTGCAAAGGAGACAATTCTGCACAAAGAGCAGGACCTTTTCACTCACTTCAAATGTGGAACAGATCAGGTTTTTAAGATACTGCAGCTCCACCCCACTCCCTAGAAGTCTGGGGACATGCAAAGAAATCGAAAGGCAAAACATTTAAGATTGAAAAGGAAACTTTTATAGGACAATACATAATTGAACTATAGAGCTCTCTGCCACAAGGTATCATTGAGGACAAGAATGTAACAGGATTTAAAAAAATTAGACATTTGTCTGATAAACAGTTTATATTACATCAGAGATAGACTTCCAGTACCTCCGGTATATTCTCTAGCTCTCTCACACCAGAAAGATTACAACCTCACAATTAATGGCATAACCAATTATTGTGGCTTGCAAGACACTTCCCAACGAGCAGGTTTTTTTTTTTTTTTTTTTTTTTTAAACAAAGGTCCACTAGGGGGTATCTAGCACCTCCCTCTGAAGCATCTGGAAATGGCCAGGGTTAGAAACAGGATACTAGACTAGACAGATCTCCATGACAGTCCTTTCTTCAAATTCAAATTGCATGCGAAGGAAGGCATTAGGATTTGCAGAACCTCTTACTAAAAATGCCCAATCTCATTTTGGAGCCTATGATACATGATAGAGTCTCTAACTGCAACTGTTTCCTACCAGCCCTACATTTTGATGATTCTAAGTTACATCTGACTGATTTAGAAGCTTTATCATTATACTTCAAAACCAATAAGGAAAGTAAGCAGCAGCATTCATTTGAGTTTTCTGAATGATTTCCTCATTACCACTACCAAAACATATCAAAGCCTGAATATTCACAACACAAATCAGGGGGTAGGGAATAAGATTGATTGCATATTATATATATATCACATCACATCACAGACCTTCATGGAGACAATTTAATTTGCCCAGTGTCAGTGTTTTGGTCCATATAATGTTGTTGTGCAAACAATGCTGGACCAAAACACTGTCTCCATGAAGGTCTGTGATGCCAAGAACGGGTCTGGAGTTGAGGGTGAATTGCTACAGCTCAAATCCGAAGAGACTGATCAAGACAAAAAAAGATTTCTTCTGATGACAGCTCTTTCAGCACTTTTGGAAGCTTTAAGGAGGACTGATAGCACTAAAGAGTAATGCTGGAAAAAGACCTTAAGACAAAGAGAAAAAGAACAGACCTAACACAAGGGTGTTTTATGTGCCAGAAATTTACGCAACAACATTGTTTCTGAAATTTGTAACTGTCTTGACAAGGAAGTAAAAAGCCAACATTAACCACCAATGAATAAAATTCTCTCTGTAGAAATAGTTTAAGCTATATAAAACAGTAATCACTAACCTCCCCTTTAGAAATATTTGTTAAGTGTTTCCTTTGTTCTACAGTTTTAGAATTTATTCTGTACATTCGTCATCTCCCCAGGCTCTGTGTCCTACCTCTACTTTGAGGCAAGGTGACGATTCATCTTTTAGAAATTCAGATTGGAAACAGATTTCAGGATCTGAACTTTACCCCTCCCTGTACAAAAGGAGCACAGAACGTAAAACTCCAAATTTGGGCTGTGCGTGTCCCTCTGCTTTTGCATGCCCACCCGATTTTCCTCACAGCAACAATCAGGGTTTACATGGATACAGAGCTGCCACTGCCTGCAGGCTCTCCAGCCCCGAGATAAACCCATTCCACAGTATATGAAAGCCACTGAGGTGGGGGGAAATGTCAATGGCTCAACAAGATATGGATTCTGATTCCTTCTTAGGCTCCCTTACCCTCAACAACATGAAGCAGAGCGCCCACATAGCAGTTCGCAGAGCGGAGAAAGTTCTCTCACATACACACCATGTAGCTGCCTGTCATGCCAACAGGCCTATCCCACCCATGAAATAAGCTGCATCCTACAATGGATTGAAATGTAGAACAACAGAGAGACTTTTCGCCTTTGATGGATTGTTATAAGTTATTTTAGATGTTATCTAATGTCAAGAAGAGACCACACCAAGGACTGTGTGTGGGGAAGATACAAGCACTGGTGATATTCCTTAAGAATGAGAAGTACCAAGGGGAGTACCAAGAATGTTTCAAGGCTTTGGATTCCTGCTGTGAATTGCATTTAACTAACGTTTACCTTGGGGAAAGAGAGGTGGTGTATGGAAGTTCTAGTAGGGAAAAGACAGCTGGTATACAGCGCAATGTTATTGTCGTCCATATCCTTGCTATACTTCATAGTCTGCCTCTCTAATTTTCACTTGCTGACATGCAGCAGCAATCCCACTGAGAAACAAACTCTTGCTTACCTCTGCAGGTTTTCCAACATGAGAATTCAACTGTGTCTGGACAACTGAACAACTGGGCGAAGCCCAACTTAAAAAATAGACTTCCTGTAATCATCTCTCCTCAGGGGAAAAAAAAAAAAAAAAAGCTAACTTATGGATCTGTATAGCAAAACCCCCCAAACAACAGGCTGGGCTTCTAACTGAAAAGATGACAATTCCCATCATTGTACTTTAGGTTAGTGCATCCCACTGTATGGCCCATAATTAATTAAGAGATATGCTTATATAACTTACTGAAAAGATCCTTTCATTCTATTGAGGTTGGGTGGCTGGTCTCAAATACTGAAATCATACAAGAAGTTTAATGGCAAATCTGTTGCAGAAGCACACGTTATACTGGAGTGGGGGCTATGGCTAAGAGCTATTCCCTCGAGCACTCAATGCCACCATACTTTTTGACCCTGTTCTAAAACCCTATTAAAACCACCTTTCAGAACCAGACCCTTCCTCCAGCCCTCCTTTGAAGGATTAGGGCCATTTCTGCCACTGTTGTACAGAAAGGCATATATCCCAAAGACAGCTGGAAAAGAGGGAGTGGGGGTGGGAATACCTGTATTCGCCCCAAAATTTTGTTGAAATAAAAAATTATATATATAAAAACTGACCAGCTTTAACGTGACACTTTTCAGTTGCCACTGCTACCAGAGATCAAAAATGGAATGTGCATGGTCTAATCCAATGAGACAGCATGGGGAAACTTTTACCACTGTTGCTGTACTTGCTCTGTGAATAGACTGAAGACTTAAAATTTTCCCCATGGACATTAAATTCACTAGTTAAAATAAAATGTAGAGATCCCCAGCACCAACATGTTGTGCTAAATTCCTTTCATCCTGAAGGTGGCATCTCTTCAAGAATCTAAAACTCAGAGTAAAAGTTATAAAGGTGGCACTATCCATTGCTCCTAGACAGATTCCAACCAAAGTCCTGCAGTCAGAATCCCAAGCATGGATCAAGCACATAGCTATATATGTCGTCACCTGTGCAGGGGTGCTGGAACAAATTTGTATAGTGGGGGTTCTGAGAGCCACTGAACCAAACTGTAAATCCTGTACATGATGGAAACCACTTCAAACCAGGGGGTGTGGTGGCAGCACCCCTAGCACCTATGCCAACCTTCCGGAAAGGCTAAGCCTCCTATTCAGGTTGTATACATTGCAACTGTCCTTGTCAGGAAGCATTTTAAAAGGCATTTTGTTTGTAGATACATACTTGAAAATTTTATTCTTGTCATAAACTGGTGGATTTGTAGCCACAGGTAGTTTCTCCTTGTTTTTGTTTAAAATAGCCTAAAAAAACAAAAGAAAAAAAACAAAACAAGTTTATGTTAAAAGAAAAGGAGGACTTGTGGCACCTTAGAGACTAACATTTATTTGAGCATAAGCTTTCGTGAGCTACAAAATAGAGTGAGCAAACTTCCATCAAACCTCACAATCTTAACATGTTAAAGGAACATGTACAGTAATCTAGGCCAAAATTGAATTATGTTTTTTTGTTAAAAAGTGCATGGAAACGGAGAAGCTGTGAAAAAGAAATAATTAAAAACAAACAAAAAGGCATTAATGCAAGAGGTAAAAAATTCAACAGGACGTAAAACAGTGCTTGGGTGTTTTATTAGTATTGGCATATAGAAGTTTCCCTGAAGCACAAACACTTCAGAGTTCATCCTTTCTCCTTTCTCCACTCCTACATTTTAAATAAATAAATAAATAAAAAAAATTAGCATCAGGTTAGATAGAAGTTTCCTTGCACACTTGGCCAATCACATTGTCTTTTAGCAAAAGATAAATTAGAGTCCTAAGGGAGTTTGAGAAATTGAATTTTTTTTTTTAAGAAGACAGCCAAGTTAAAGCTTAACTGCATAAATGATGCTTTAATGTACTGTAAACTGGGGAGGCAGCAAGAATATCAAAAGGCTGTGTTGACCTAACTCTGCTCCTATTAAAATAAATGGGAATTTTATCACTGACTTCAAAGGCATTTGTGGTAGGCTAACACTGAGTGCTTTGGAAAACCCCATCCATGATGTCATTAGCTTATTTGATTGTAAAATAAAAATTGCCACACTCCATTCATTGCAGCAACCTGCATCAAAGGAACTATGTGGGATATCTGAGATGAGAAGCAAAGGCTCTCTTATGCAACTGGAGCAGTTAAACCTATGAATTAGTTCCTTCGGATACAGTTACAGGAGCTCTTGAGAATGGAGATTATACACTGATGCTGTCCCCACATAGGACACTGCTGGGACAGGCAATCCAGTTCAGATACAGGATTCTAATCCTTAAAATTATTGTTGCTGGGGATTCAATTACTTATAATTAAAAGGTGCAAACAAAAAGCCTAAACAAGAACCCTACCCATCTATCTCCAAAACAGATTGGATTGCAGGAATATAAATTACTTCTTGTTTTCACTGCCCACTGAGAAAGAAGTCTGCACTTTAAATTGTAATCTTCTGTTCTTAAAATACTCCAAAATACTGTTACAGAAATCAAATTACTCAGTGTTAATAATATTCCAGTTTAAGTTATAGCTTTTTTGTTTACTTTGTTGTACTGTTAGTATTGGGCGAGAGTGAGATGATTAGCGATCCAGCAGCCACATTCTTCTGTGTTAGAAGCGTCAGAGACATGATGCTTCTACACAAAATATTAAAGCCTTTCAGATCAATGTAAGAGGAAGTTGGCCTTCTGATTCAAGGCAGAACAGATTACTATTGTAAATTTATGCAGCAGAATTTGAAGGAAACATCAGTTACATATTATAAGTAAAATATTTTCAAGTTGGAGAAACTGAGTGAAGTTAGTTGTAAAAATATTTTTTATGTAAAATATGAGTTGCAAATGTGCTCAGAGAGGTTTTCAGATATTTCGCACTCATCTCTAAATTTTTCTTGGCTGCATAAAATGGATGGTGTCCTATTTTGGTGTACAGGATGGCCATCAAGCACCCAGAGTTACTTTGCACTGGTATTTCATAAGTCTGAGGAAGTTCAGCAGCTAACTGATTGGTATGAAAATGCAACATGCACTCAGGCAGCTGGTGCTTCGGTCAACTATTCTTGTGACAACTCCTGTGGGTACCAGAATGAGACAGAAAAGAAAGAATAACTGGGACCTAAAGATCATCTCCCTTGTAAAGATGTACTGCATTGTCTCAGATAAAATGACAACCAGCTGCAAAAAAATGCTACTTCTCTAACTTAACCGAATAATTATAAAACAGAATTAAACTGTGCACAGAAATGGCTTATACTGGGCTCAAGGCACTTTTAGCTAAAAAAGCAAAATATTATCAAAATTAAAAGTGAAATGTTGCTCCTAGTCTCTAAACCAAGAAAATAAAGCCCTCCAAAAACAAATACTATCCCCTCATAAAAGTCTGACATATGTAATAAGAGACTGAATATTTTGGTATTTTCATTTGTTTGAGTGGAAACAGACTAATCTGGTGTCTGACTGGCTGCAGTCACTACAGTAACTGGGGTTAAACAGCTACCCCACCCCTCACCATGTGGCCCAAGAGTAGCAGACCACTGGGGGTATGGGAGGGGAGTCTTCAAAGACCCTGCCTGAATTTTGAAAGTTCTGAGCACTCAGCATGGATTTAAAAAAAAAAAAGGAAGGAATCAAACACCTATTTATTTTTTAATTAAAATTAGATTTTTAAAAGCTATTTAAAATTAGATGACATTGACAACCCAAGTTAAAGCCTAAATTATATCTATTTAAACCATTTAATTAAATTCAAAAAATAATATTAAGCAGTACATTTGCTGCCAAGTTTTAAAGAAAGTCAATACAGTGAACTGGTGGAAGTCACAGGCTAAGCACCTGGTACCAGAGTCTGATGAAGTGCTCAATCAGTTCTTGACAGCAGTAGCCTCTTCTGGAGGTGCACAGAGAATACTGTCTTAATTTCAGTTTTTTCTATTAATTCAGTTCAGTGATTAGCTCATTGAAAATTAAGATGCCAACTGGGAATTGCAAAAGCAGGACAACTTGTTTTCTTCTTCTTCCCATCTATGAATAAAAACTATGTGTAAGAGGATGAGATCTACTAGTTCAAAAATGATGACAGACACAGTGACCAGAAACAATCAGTTCAGGTCACTAGTTACCAATATTACTTCCTTTGTTTAATAAATTAGTTTTAAATGCAAAACATACTTTGATAAACTTTTTTTTCTTATCACAGAGATTACGTATCCCCCATATTTAAGATAGCTTTATTTATTGAAAAAAACCCACAAACCCAACACACACAAACACTGTTCTGTGCATTTTTAATTGATTTAGTATTTCCATCCAAACAAAACTTGAAAAAGTAAGATATTAATCTAGTAAAAAGATAAAACTACATCATTGCTTAAATAAACCTACATAGATGTAACATTTTCCTGGTTAGCAAAAAGCAGTACCAGATTTAGAGTAAAGATTATGTTTAGCTGCAAATTAACATTTTTAATTGTTATCCACCAATAAGATTCAGCTTCTGTTAAATGGGACAAGTTATTTTCTTAAAAGCAGTACAAATGCAAAACACGATTAAAATAAATTATTTCAATCAAAAGTTTCCTGACAGCTAATTTAAACCATGACTAAAATCAATCCACCCTATGAGCAATCAACAGTTTCCACGGATGCATAAAAGTCAGGCTCCTGTTTTGGAAAGCCTTGGCACATCTTTTGCAGCCCTATTGGCCAAAAGAGAAGACACCACACAACATTCACTTCATACCCTTAAAATATAACCGAGTTCTTTGTCACAGCACACAAGCTCAAAAGGGAAGTATTTGTGGGAAAGATAATTGAAAAGCAGTCATCTTGGAAATGTTGTTCCCGCTGTAGTATTTAATTGCTTTAGAATTGTAACATAATAATGAGGCTGGAAATAAGATTTTGTTCCTTGCATACAAAGATCAATCTTCCTGTATTATGGGATTGACCAAATATTCTGTAACAATAAATCCAATCCAATAGGGATGAACCCATTTAGCAATTGCTCCAACCACTGAATTAGCATGATGAATTCTATATAATTTGGGTTTATGGCATGTCAGAAGTCTTTGAACTAGACTACTTGGTGCCTCTGTTTGGATGCGAGATAGCAAAGGGAACTGCAATATGTGGCAAGTCACTAATGTTTTAGTTTTAGAACTGCTATACATTTTTATTTCTGGCTTCACTACATCTCCTTTGTCTTGTATAGAATTTAAATTTATATATGGCAATATTTTAGATTATGAAATCTTAATACTTCATATTGCAGTCAGGAATAGAAACAAAACCAAAGCAATTCCAGGTTTTAAGATATCATCCTAATAAAAGAGACCCTAAAGCAAAGACTCATTACAATTATACCTGGTAGTGATCTTCTGATGGCTCTGGGGTAGAATAGTTAACATCCAATACCTCAGTAGGCGCCCACGGCAACAATATACATTTCCGGATTAAGCGATCAGTTTCCCCATAGGCATAGTCACGAGTCACTTCCTCTACGGGGTGGGGGGGAGGGAAATGGGATATAATAATAATTGTAGGGTTGCTAGTCATTTTCCAACAACAACCTTCCCACACCACGTTCACGCAAATGACATAATTAAACCATAAATTTTATGACAACTGCAATGATTAAAAAATGTAGTTTGTTAAAACGTGTAATTTAAAATGTTACTTAGGCTGCTCCCTGTGTATACATTCTGATAGCGTTAGCTATATGTTCACATCTTAATTTTCCGACCCCCAGGAGCTCTGCCTCATTCAGTGCACAGGACAGATGAAGGGCACCAAATTAAGGCTACATGGGCAGTTTTAAATCTGTTTTTTCCTTACTTTGTGTGCTTTACTTTGCAGTTTAAATAATGTCCCTGTAATGTAGTTTGTGTAATTTTTGTATCCACTGCTGTCTAACGAAAGCACTTCAGTTGGACAATGAAGAGAAACTCTCCAATTCTTTGTTACAACAACCAACCAACCAACATTATTCCTGGGCAGACGAGGGCCTCCGCATCCTCTTTAATACAAGTCACGATGCAGTGAGAAGTAATATCTACCATATGGTTTTCCATTGAAAAGGTAGAGGTATTAGGTGTTTTAAAGTCACGCAGGATGTTGGGAGGGTGAGGATGGTTTAAGCTTATACCAGAATTGTGATGAGCTAGAATTGGTTTGGTATGTAAATTCGGCCGAGTTCCAAACTTTGTATAAAAACAGATAACTTACTTGATGTACAGACACTTACCACCAGTTTCAAGGTCCCTTAAAGGCCAGAGAACAGTGTAAGCCATTTGCTGAGGAACGTAAAACAAAGGTGCTGTTGCAAAGGTAGGCTCATCTGAATGCTGAATTCGGGATCCAAATTCATCCATAATATACCAGACAGGAACCTTCTCCTCTGCAGTCTGGGAGGGAGTGGGGAAGACAGACACCCCTTACACATCATGCTATTAAAAGAATGCCGCAAGACAGAAGGGGTTAGGGGCTGACGCTAAAGCCATATTACTGTGCTCTGTTTCAATTAACCAAGATTTAAATGATTTTCCAGTGAAGAATGAACTGATGATAGTATGAAAGTTGAGACAATTTTAGATTAGCAGAAAGTGTAGAATAGTAATAATAATACCTAGCTCTCAAATAGCGCCTTTCGTCAGTAGATCTTGAAGTGCTTTACAAAAGGAGGTCAGTATCATGACCCCCATTTTACAGATGGGGAAACTGAGGCACAGAGAGGTCAAATGACTTGCCCAAGGTCACTCAGCAGGCCAGTGGCCCAACCAAGAATAAAACCCAGATCTCCCGAGTTCCAGTCCACTGCTCTATCCTCTAGGCCACTCTGCATCCCAGAAGAGTATGTTTAAAAAAACAAAAAAACAAAAAACACAACACTTAAAGAAGCAAGTTATCCTAATATTCCCTTTCACAGCTTTGTTTGTCAGCATACTTCACCACAGTATCTATCTGAACACCTATGCACACTGTAGTTTACAAACAATGTATGATTACTGACTGCTAACAAACGCACTTAACGCAAGTTTACTTGCTTAACTGTATGTTGCCTTATTTTGTTATAATAGAGAGTTTATTCTCTTGTAAATTAAAGGAAATGTTTAAGAAAGGAAAAACAACCAACAGATTTCTCATTCTTCTAACTCCTTCTTTGCTGAATGCGCTTCCTTGTTACATGAAGCTTGTCATAGTTTAAGAGGGAAACCTTTATGGGTACCCCTTTGTTAAAAAGTTGGCAGCTTGTCACTGCTTTTTACAATTGCAAGGCACTTGCTCTCTCTCTTCTGAGCAGCAGTCCATTCTTAAATGGCTCAAAAAGGAGTGTTTTTATATTGGAGAGAGACATCTGTATTAATCATACCCATACATGGATAACTAAGTTCAGGATCCAGCAGAGCAGTTCAATATTCTTGATTAGAGAGGAGTCACTTACCCCTTGAGACAGCTGGTAGGTCTGGTTGTATTTCCACATTTCTTGCAACACCTGCTCAATAGCTCCCTCATCCGCGACCTCTCCATGAAAGTCTATTCCCATGAGGTTTGCCATTCTGTGAAGCAGACCAGGAACGTGCAACAGCTGCTGGCGTGCATGTTCAACACGGTATGTCCAGGCATGGTCGATAAGGAAAATGCTAAGGATAGAATTTTAGTAATGTTACAACAATAAGCTTCTTGTCTACACACATATAAAACAAGATGCATTTGTTGAGAAAGGCTGTACTTTCTGGCAGAAGACTCAACAGCCAAGTTATTTTTTCACCAAAATGAGTTTTTTTGCATCACTAGAAGTAGTATCTTCCTAGTAGGACCCTCGGCTGCATTAAGTGTATTACAGTAACTATGATTTCCATAAAAGGTATGGTTGAAAGTTCAAGTACAGAAAGAGAAACTCAGTTTACAATCCTGGCTCTCCTCTGAGGCCTCTAATACACCAACCTGCCTGCCCACTCTCCCCCAATCTATAAAATGGAGCCAGTAGTGCTCACCTTCCAATGAGCCTGTAAAGAGTAATTCATGTTTGAAGAAGGAAAGCGTTACATATTTAGGTTTGACAGGATTAGATTTTTATTGCTAAATGTCAATTTCACCATATATACACAAACCAACATAAAAAATTTCCATCTTAGAATAACTGAAATATACAGATAAGCAAAGAAAGAAAAATGCTGCTGAAGAACTTAGTTTGATTTAAAGATATTTATTTTGTATATGTTGACATGTGATACTGACAATCTGTGTTTTACCGGCTATAAATCTTCAACTTTGAGTCCCAGTGTCTAATGCTATTAGGTATTGGATGACCCCCTAGTGTCCGGAACATACCACAGTGTCCCATAACTGAAAATTTCAATCGCTAAAAATAGAAAAAAAATGCTTAAAAAAACTGATATTATCATTCAAAATTATTTTTAAAAAATTGAATTCTCTCAAGCCTATGCACACGACTGGAACACAATTTAATGTATTCGATTAACTGATTATGGAACTACTGGGTAAGAGCACGTTGCTCAAACAACCTCAGACACTACAGAAAGAGAAATGCAGGAGCACAACTCAATCCCACTTACTAGAAAATCTCAGTCTATTTTTATAAGCCGCTCAAGAGTCATGAGTGTCAAATTGTTGCTAGTGTTCAAGTGAATTAGGTGTCCATATCTCATTGATTGCTTTGAAAGTCTTGCTCTAACACCTCAGAAATGATGTGGCCTCACCTGACCATCAGTGCCCTCTTTTGGAATGCAGGAAGTTCATCACAAAGGGTTAGCAGAATAACTTGTTTTAAAATGGAAGATATTTACGTGCCTTTGGTTAGAATACTCTCTCACACTGATCTGGTTTGATTCCTTTCAGAGTTCTACTAAGTAAAGAGATTCTTGAGGAAAACAAACCAAACATTTAACTCTCATATATAATGCATATTATTGGCTTTATGTCTTATATTCCCTGAAAAAAACAAAAAGCTCTAGCTTTTAAATTAAAAGAAAAAAAGAGAGGTTAGAAGCGGTACTCCAATATCTCACCCTTGGAAATCTAGTTTCAAAACTCTGATTAGGTCACAAATGTGTGGATGTTCTGGACCTAATCCAGTCACACACAGTTCAACAAGTTGGTAGTTTACACTCAAGAGAAGCACAAGACTATAATAGCTGGGGGTTTGAAGATCAGAATTTAGATGTCTGAGTAGGTTTATAAATGTGATGGATTTTTAGTACCTTCCTTCATTATGCGTCTGCCTGCTTGAGCCAGTGCTAGATTTATACATACTAATTTTAGAGGACCAACAATGGCAGGTACTCCCCGACTCCAGGTTAGCGTCCCCACGTGGGTGCAGGATGGGGGCGAAGGTGCTCTCTGGCTACCGAGACAACGCTTAATTTGTGCCGGGGCTCACCTTTTTCCATACAAACCCTGCAGTGCTTAATTATCTACCTGCCCTGAATTGCGGGACTTCGTTTTAGATGTCTTCCTTGGGACAGCTGATTTTCTTTTGTTTAAAAACATTAAATCATCCAGAGTTTCTGGCTTAAGCGAAGTGCGATTCTCATTAATTGTGTGCCCAGGTATTGAAAAGGCTCTCTAGGAGGGTGCACTAGGTGCTGGGATAGAATGCACAAAACCATGCAACTCGACTGAGAAGGGGAAAGTTGTGCTTGTGTTGTCTCCACCAATCCAGCAGTTGCACATCTCCATTCTTTGTCAGCTTTTGGGGGGGGGGGGGGGGGAAATACACTTTGACACTTGCTCGTTGTCACTTCCACAATCGCTATCCAAATCCTCAAAACTCTGTATGTGATTATTTCGTTTCCTTTGGTGATGGCCTCTGTGTAGCTGATGAAAGCAGCATAAGATTAATTGCAGGAATATTTCTCTGCTATAATGAGACAAACTTCCTGTCTCTCCTCTTCAGTGAAACCTTTCATTCCCTTCATTTGTGGGTGCAGGAAAACCACTACTCTGTGCACGAGCTCCATTTCCATGAGACATTGCAAAGCTGGGTTTGAGTTGACAGACTGACTATCTACATCAGTGATAGAAAGATGGAGATGAGTTTTCGGCCTTTTGTACCAAATGGAGAGTGGGCTGTGATGACTGTTCTAGCATATCCAATGGTTCCTTGAAGGGCTGCAGGAACTCTATTAAGGTGCTTAAGGTCTTGTGGTCAATGCTATCAATGAGCTGAGAATCCCCCTTTTCTGTCAGAATTTCATATATGCTGTTCCACTGCGCCGCGATTGTCTTAAACATGAGTAGTTTGCTGTTCCATTGTGTTGCTATATCTCCTTTTGGAGACTTTTGCAGTGTGCTTTGAAGTGCAGATCTCCTGAAATAATGCGATTTCCACATGTGTGGATCAGTTCGGTTACTGCTTCATCTTTGTTGCTCAAGTACGGTATTTATAATGTGCACTGAGCAGCTAATTTACACATAGGTCTTGAGGGCTGCAACCATGTTCGCTCCCTGGGCCATAACAAAAAACCATCAGGTTGATACTGTTAATATAAAAAAAAATAAATCTTCCGAGTGCCCAAGAAACAGCAGATCTAATGTTCTCTGCAGTTTTTGGTTTCCCGCTCTCAAACCGAGTCACACAAAGCATCCGCTCCACCATGTTGTGACTGTATGTAACGAACAGTTACTCCCAAATATGCAACCTTTCTGCAATCATCCACGGATCAAGGGCAACCCCTCCACTCACCTTGCTAAGCATGTTTTTCAGCTCCGTGGAGATTTGTTTTCTTATGCCACAAGTGCAGCATGCAGGGCTAATGTTATGGAATGTGCACATGCATCCATTTGATCATATCTGGCACCCATGTTAATCAAACACTGAGAATATGCAAGGAAGCCCTTGTCACGGACTACCTCGAAAGGTCTTACGTCTGTTGCTACACACTTCAATAATTCCTGAGTCACACTTGTCTTCATGTCTCATGTGATAATGACACATTGCTTGGTAAATATCTTCAGCAAACTGGATCCTGATTCTGGTCTACATTTATGTTTAAATAATTTTGAAGTACTGGTTTAAAGTACAAATTTTTTTGCGTGACACATGCAACACATCCAGTCACAGTATCTCCCTTTTCATTAAAATGGCATCTGAATGTATTCCAAATTGGTGATTTGCCTCTCATTTCCCTTCAAACTCTATGCACCAGCACTTAATTTCTTTTCAATTTCTTTCTCCACTGGTTTTTCAAACACAGAGTGTGGAAACTTTTCTGATGGCAACTGGCAAGGAAGTGCAGAAGGGTGATGCAGTGACACTTTCAATTTGAGCTGATGAACTCACAACATGATTAAAAAAAAGAAAAAAGTGAACTTTCACCAGTATTAGCTCAATCTGAATAAATGGGGAACATAGGGTGCAAATTGCACGTTACAAGCCATAGAGTGCATGGTACAGAGTGCAGCATACAGGGTGAATTGTGTAAGATACAGAATACTATGGAGATAAAGTAGTATATATAGTACAGTAACTCCTCGCTTAATGTTGTAGTTATGTTCCTGAAAAATGTGACTAAGAGAAATGATGTTAAGCAAATCCAATTTCCCCATAAGACAATGTAAATAGGGAGGGTTAGGTTCCAGGGAAATTTTTTTCACCAGACAAAAGACTATATTTTATTACACACACACACACACACACACACACACACACACACACAGAACAAGTTTTAAACAAACAATTTAATACTGGTACACAGCGATTATCATTGTGAAGCTTGATTGAGGTGGTGAAGTCAGAGGGTGGGATACATCCTAGGGGACGGCTTACTGCTAAATGATGAACTAGCAATTGGCTGAGCCCTCAAGGGTTAAGCCATTGCTGTTATTAACCTGATATTAGCCCCCCATCCTTTCCCCTGTCCCCACTCACACACACAGCAAGCACGAGGCCCCCCAGGGAGCAGCTCCAAGGCAGAGAGCAGGAGCAGCACATGGCAGTGGGGGGGAAGGACAGCTGCACTGCCAGCAATTGGTAGCCTGCTGGATGGCTGCCACGCAGGGAACTTAGGGGAGTGGATAGAGGGCTGCTGGTCCACCCTGGTTCCAAGCCCCCACCAGCTAATTGCAATGGGCTGCTCTTCCTGCAAGCAGTGGACAAAGCAAGCAGCTGCCAAATGACATTATAAGGGAGCACTGCACAACTTTAAATGAGCATGTTCCCTCATTGATCAGTGTCAAATATAAAGGGAAGGGTAACCACCTTTCTGTATACAGTGTTATAAAATCCCTCCTGGCCAGAGGCAAAACCCTTTCACCTGTAAAGGGTTAAGAAGCTAAGAACCTCGCTGGCACCTGACCCAAAATGACCAATGAGAGGACAAGATACTTTCAAATCTGGAGGGGGGAGGGGGGAAACAAAGGGTCTGTCTGTGTGATGCTTTTGCCGGGAACAGATCAGGAAGGCAGCCTCACAACTCTTGTTAAGTTAGTAAGTAATCTAGCTAGAAATGTGTTTGATTTCCTTTTGTTTAATGGCCGGTAAAATAAACAGTGCTGGATGGAATGTATATTCCTGTTTTTGTAACTTAAGGTTTTGCCTAGAGGGTTTCTCTATGTTTTGAATCCGATTACCCTGGAAAGTATTTACCATCCTAGTTTTACCGAGGTGATTCTTTTACCTTTTCTTTAAATTAAACTTCTTTTTAAAGAACCAGATGGATCTTAAGAACAATGAAAAATCAAAGGGCTTGGGTCTATGTTCACCTGTACTAATTGGTGAGGATCATCATCAAACCTTTCCCCGGAAAGGGGGCATAGGCTTGGGAGGATATTTTGGGGGAAGACGTCTCCAAGTGGGCTCTTTCCCTGTTCTTTGTTTAAAACACTTGGTGGCGGCAGCATACGGTTCAAGGACAAAGCAAAGTTTGTACCCTGGGAAAGTTTTTAACCTAAAGCTGGTAAGAATAAGCTTAGGGGGTCTTTCATTCAGGTCCCCACATCTTTACCTGAGAGTTCAGAGTGCGGAAGGAACCTTAATGTTGTTACATTGCTGATTTGTCAACAGGGATGACTAAGTGAGGCGTTACTGTACAAAGGTGCCTCATGCAGTCATATAAGCTTTCTGTGCCTCTTGGTACTTATTCTGCTGTGCACCCCGTAAGCATCATTAAAAGGAGCCTATCCTGTCAACCTAAGGGTCAAGGGTCAGCTCTGGCTCAAATTATGCCTTCACAGATGCATAGGACAATTCGCCTAAGTGTGAGGACTAAATTTAGCCCTGAATCTCTTGTACTATGGAGATCTCTCACCAGTGGATTTCATTTCTCTTAGGAAGAAGTGGTGGAGTGGATGCTGCAATAAATGGTTTCAGAGTAGCAGCCGTGTTAGTCTGTATACGCAAAAAGAAAGAAAAAAAAAGTACTTGTGGCACCTTAGAGACTAACAAATTTGAGCATAAGCTTTTGTGAGCTACAGCTCACTTCATCGGATGCATGCAGTGGAAAAATACAGTGGGGAGATGATATATTACACACACACACACACACACACACACAACGAAACAAAGGGTGTTACCATACACATGGTAAAGACAGTGATCAAGTAAGGTGAGCTATTACCAGGAGGAGAGAAAAAAAACCTTTTGCAGTGATAATCAAGGCGGGCCATTTACAGCAGTTGACAAGAACATGCGAGAAACAGTGCGGGGGGGGGGGGGGGAGAGACAAACATGGGGAAATAGTTTTACTTTGTGTAATGACCCATCCACTCCCAGTCTTTATTCAAGCCTAAGTTAAATTGTATCCAGTTTGCAAATTAATTCCAATTCAGCAGTCTCCCGTTCGAGTCTGTTTTTGAAGTTTTTTTGTTGAAGGATAGCCACCCTCAGGTCTGTAATCGAGTGACCAGAGAGATTGAAGTGTTCTCCGACCGGTTTTTGAATGTTATAATTCTTGACGTCTGATTTGTGTCCATTTATTCTTTTATGTAGAGACTGTCCAGTTTAGCTAATGTACATGGCAGAGGGGCAGTGCTGGCACATGATGGCATACATCACATTGGTAGATGTGCAAGTGAACGAGCCTCCAATAGTGTGGGTGATGTGATTAGACCCTATGATGATGGCCCCTGAATAGATATGCGGACACAGTTGGCAACGGGCCTTGTTGCAAGGATAGGTCCCTGGGTTAGTGGTTCTGGTGTGTGGTTGTTGGTGAGTATTTGCTTCAGGTTGGGGAGCTGTCTGTAAGCAAGGACTGGCCTCTCTCCCAAGATCTGAGAGAGTGATGGGTCGTCTTTCAGGATACGTTATAGATCCTTGATGATGTGTTGGAGGTTTTAGTTAAGGGCTGAAAGCGATGGCCAGTGGTGTTCTGCTGTTTTCTCTGTTGGACCTGTCCTGTAGTAGGTGACTTCTGGGTATTCTTCTGGCTCTGTCAATCTGTTTCTTCACTTCAGCAGGTGGGTATTGTAGTTGTAAGAACTCTTAATAGAGATCTTGTAGGTGTTTGTCTCTGTCTGAGGGGTTGGAGCAAATGCTGTTGTGTATCGTAGAGCTTGGCTGTAGACAATGGATCAGGTGGTGTGGTCTGGATGAAAACTAGAGACATGTAGGTAGGCATAGCGGTCAGTAGATTTCTGGTATAGGGTGGTGTTTATGGGACCATCACTTATTAGCATCGTAGTGTCCAGGAAGTGGATCTCTTGTGTGGACTGGTCCAGGCTGAGGTTGATGGTGGGATGGAAATTCTTGAAATCAGGGTGGAATTCCTCAAGGGCTTCTTTTCCATGGGTCCAGATGATGAAGATGTCATCAATGTAGCGGAGGGGCATTAGGGGACGAGAGCCGAGGAAGCGTTGTTCTAAGTCAGCCATAAAAATGTTGGCATACTGTGGGGCCATGTGGGTACCCATCACAGTGCCACTGATTTGAAGGTATATATTGTCCCCAAATGTGAAATAGTTATGGGTGAGGACAAAGTCAAAGTTCAGCCACCAGGTTTGCTGTGACATTATTGGGGATACTGTTCCTGACGGCTTGTAGTCCATCTTTCTGTAGAATGTTGGTGTAGAGGGCTTCTACATCCATGGTGGCTAGGATGGTATTTTCTGCAAGATCACTGATGGACTGTAGTTTCCTCAGGAAGTCAGTGGTGTCTTGAAAATAGCTGGGAGTGCTGGTAGCGTAGGACCTGAGGAGGGAGTCTACATAGCCAGACAATCCTGCTGTCAGTATGCCAATGCCCGAGATGACGGGGCGTCCAGGATTTCCAGATTTATGGATCTTGGGTAGCAGATAGAATACCCCTGCTTGGGATTCTAGGGGTGTGTATGCAGATTTGTTCTTGTGCTTTTTCAGGGAGTTGCTTGAGCAGATGGTGTAGTTTCTTTTGGTAACCCTCAGTGGGATCAGAGGGTAATGACTTGTAGAATGTGGCGGAGAGCTGCCTAGTAGCCTCTTGTTCATATTGCAACCTATTCATGAGGACAACAGCACCTCCTTTGTCAGCCTTTTTGATTATGATGTCAGAGTTGTTTCTGAGGCTGTGGATGGCATTGTGTTCTGCCCGGATGAGGTTATGGGGCAAGTGATGCTGCTTTTTCACAATTTCAGCCCATGCACGTCGGCGGAAGCACTCTATGTAGAAGTCCAGTCTGCTGTTTCGACCTTCAGGAGGACTCCACCCAGAATCCTTCTTTTTGTAGTGTTGGTAGGAAGGTCTCTGTGGGTTAGTATGTTGTTTAGAGGTATGTTGGAAATATTCCTTGAGTCGGAAATGTCGAAAATAGGATTCTAGGTCACCACAGAACTGCATCATGTTTGTGGGGGTGGAGGGGCAGAAGGAGAGGCTCCGAGATAGGACAGAGACTCTTCTGTAGGGCTAAGAGTATAGCTGGATAGATTAACAATATTGCTGGGTGGGTTAAGGGAACCACTGTTGTGGCCCCTTGTGGCATGTCGTAGCTTAGTGTCCTTTTTCTTTTGTAGGAAAGAAAATAGTGTCTTGTAAATGGCTTGTCTAGTTTTTGTAAAGTCCAGCCATGAGAGAGTTTGCGTGGAGGGTTGATTTTTTTTTTTTTTAATGAGAGTATCCAGTTTTGAGAGCTCATTCTTAATCTTTCCCGTTTGCTGTATAGGATGGTGATCAGGTGGTTCCGCAGTTTTTGAGAGTGTGGGGCACAATCTTTTAGCATAGTCTGTGTGAAAAGAAAAGGAGTACTTGTGGCACCTTAGAGACTAACAAATTTATTAGAGCATAAGCTTTCGTGAGCTACAGTGATGAAGTGAGCTGTAGCTCACGAAAGCTTATGCTCTAATAAATTTGTTAGTCTCTAAGGTGCCACAAGTACTCCTTTTCTTTTTGCGAATACAGACTAACACGGCTGCTACTCTGAAACCATAGTCTGTGTGGTATGTAGATTGTAATGGATTTTTTACCTTCAATCCTTTTGGTAGGATGTCCATTTGTTGCATTTGGAAAGGAAAAAACGCATACAGATACAGACATCATCTTTATGAAGTTGATGGATTTCCACTCCATATGGCTAAATTCAGTGCCTTGCATAACGAATGACAGGTTTCAGAGTAGCAGCTATGTTAGTCTGTATCCGCAAAAAGACAAGTAATACTTGTGGCACCTTAGAGACTAACGAATTTATTTGAGCATAAGCTTCCGTGAGCTACAGCTCACTGCATCAGATGCATGCAGTGGAAAATACAGTGGGGAGATTTTATATACACAGAGAACATGAAACAATGGTGTTATCATACACACTAACAAGAGTAATCAGGTAAGGTGAGCTACAAACAAACAAACCAACCAACCACCACACCTTTTGTAGTGATCATCAAGGTGGGTCATTTCCAGCAGTTGACAAGAAGGTGTGAGGAACAGTAGGGGGAAAAAAATAAATATGGGGAAATAGTTTTACTTTGTGTAATGACACATCCACTCCCAGTCTTTATTCAATCTTAATTTGCAAACTGGACACCGTTAAATTAATTCCAATTCAGCAGTCTCTCATTGGAGTCTGTTTTTGAAGGTTTTTTGTTGAAGAATTACCATTTTAGGTACATCGAGTGATCAGAGAGATTGAATGGTTTTTGAATGTTATAATTCTTGACATCTGATTTGTGTCCATTTATTCTTGTACATAGAGAGACTGTCCAGTTTGACCTGCGCATCTACCAACGTGATATATGCCATCATGTGCCAGCAATGCCCCTCTGCCATGTACATTGGCCAAACTGGGCAGTCTCTACGTAAAAGAATGAATGGACACAAATCAGACGTCAAGAATTATAACATTCAAAAACCAGTTGGAGAACACTTCAATCTCTCTGGTCACTCGATCACAGACCTAAGAGTGGCTATCCTTCAACAAAAAAGCTTCAAAAACAGACTCCAGCGAGAGACTGCTGAACTGGAATTAATTTGCAAACTGGATACAATTAAGAAAAGGAGTACCCGTGGCACCTTAGAGACTAACAAATTTATTAGAGCGTAAGCTTTCGTGAGCTACAGCTCACTTCATCGGATGCATTTGGTGGAAAAAGCAGAGGAGAGATTTTTATATATATACACACACACACACACACACACACACACACACACAGAGAACATGAAACAATGGGTTTATCATACACACTGTAAGGAGAGTGATCACTTAAGATAAGCCATCACCAGCAGCAGGGGGGGAAAGGAGGAAAAACCTTTCATGGTGACAAGCAAGGTAGGCTAATTCCAGCAGTTAACAAGAATATCAGAGGAACAGTGGCGGGTGGGGTGGGAGGGAGAAATACCATGGGGAAATAGTTTTACTTTGTGTAATGACTCATCCATTCCCAGTCTCTATTCAAGCCCAAGTTAATTGTATCCAGTTTGCAAATTAATTCCAATTCAGCAGTCTCTCGTTGGAGTCTGTTTTTGAAGCTTTTTTGTTGAAGGATAGCTACTCTTAGGTCTGTGATCGAGTGACCAGAAAGATTGAAGTGTTCTCCAACTGGTTTTTGAATGTTATAATTCTTGACGTCTGATTTGTGTCCATTCATTCTTTTACATAGAGACTGTCCAGTTTGGCCAATGTACATGGCAGAGGGGCATTGCTGGCACATGATGGCATATATCACATTGGTAGATGTGCAGGTGAACGAGCCTCTGATAGTGTGGCTGATGTGATTAGGCCCTATGATGGTATCCCCTGAATAGATATGTGGACAGAGTTGGCAACGGGCTTTGTTGCAAGGATAGGTTCCTGGGTTAGTGGTTCTGTTGTGTGGTTGCTGGTGAGTATTTGCTTCAGACTGGGGGGCTGTCTGTAAGCAAGGACTGGTCTGTCTCCCAAGATCTGTGAGAGTAACTTAGGCTTGAATAGAGACTGGGAATGGACGAGTCATTACACAAAGTAAAACTATTTCCCCATGTTATTTCTACCCCCACCCCACCCACCACTGCTGGAAATAGTCTACCTTGCTTGTCACCATGAAAGGTTTTCCTCCCCCCCCCCCTTGCAGCTGGTGATGGCTCATCTTAAGTGATCACTCTCCTTACAGTGTGTATGATAAAACCCATTGTTTCATGTTCTCTGTGTGCGTATATAAATCTCCCCACTGTATTTTCCACCAAATGCATCCGATGAAGTGAGCTGTAGCTTACGAAAGCTTATGCTCAAATAAATTTGTTAGTCTCTAAGGTGCCACAAGTCCTCCTTTTCTTTCTGTAACTAATTATAGACAACTGTCTGCTATTCATAACAGACTAGAGACCACCAACTAGCTATCCAATAGTCTCTGCTCTCCAGTTTGTAAATACTGATTTCCGATCACGCCCTCCTGCATTCTAAAGAGAGACAACCGTGATCCTTACAACCTGCAACACCATGCTGGGAACACCCAGAGCTTTGGGCCACAGTGCTACCTCAGCAAGAGTGAGCTGTATGTCACCTCCCTGCCACACCAGTCTTCCTCACTAGAAAATTCCTCCGGACTCTACCAGTCTTAACCTTTCCTAGGTTCACAGTAACAGTCACTGAATTCCAGCCCCTGAGCTCCATAGAGATGTCTCTCTGCTGTGCATAGCCCCATCACTGCACATTCCAGAAGATATGAAGTTTGTTGCTCCTTTAAAGACTCAATACACTTCAGCTCATCAATTTAATTGGGGGTCGACAAACATTTATTTCAGTCACAGTACTGACTTAGTTTATATTAAAAGTTAGACAAGCTTATTAAACAAGAAGTCATAGGTTTCAGTGATACCAAATATAAGGAATTAAGACAGAAAGGGTTATAAAACAAGTACAAATACGTTTTCCAATAGCTAAGACCTACATTAATAAGTTACAGTCTTTGTTCGAGGTAGTTTCTTCACCACCTTCCTTTTCAAGCAACAGCTGACTAGCTCTTAGCCAGGATCCTCACACAGTCCAAGGTGCTGGCTTTCCTTGTCTCCTCGGGTGAAGGATAAAACTTAAGGATTTGTTCCCCTCTGCGTATAGTCCAGTAAACCTTTGAAATGCATCCCAAAATGAAGTTGCTTGTCCCTGCTGGGTGTGGGCACCATACTGTCTGGTGTAGACTTCATGCTGTCTCCCCAACCCCCCACTGATGATTTTTATAATGCAATGGTTTCTTTCTGCAATCTTTGATACAAATGAATAGCAAACCGAATTTGGCCACACCCTGGTGTGAGATATTAGAATTTCTCCAAAAAAAGGGAAGAGGTTATCTATCAACTCCTCCTGACATCCCTGGTTTAAACGTCTTTTGGTCAGACTTTAAAGCATAATATCCGTGACTATATATAATTCCACATATAGCATTCTTGCATACATTTCACAATGATATTACTGACTAGTGGGTTATTAAAGAATACCTCACAAAGCATATATTGTCCAGACATCATTGAAGTAGTGTGTAAGGTATGAATACATGGGTGACTAGGATCACACAATCAAATACCATTTGTGAGGCTCACTTTACACCAAGATGCCGACAGTTCATCTTTCTGAGACAATTAAATTTTTCAGTAAAGAGTAATTATGGAAAAGCAGTTAAACCAACAAGTTTCAGAACAAGTGACACATACCTCAATCACTCAGGAGTTAAGGTTATTCAAATAAGGAGATTTGGCATAAATCCTAAGACTAGAACCTACCTATTGGGATTTGCTGCTTGTAGCCCATTCTCATTTGTTACGATAACTTTGTAACAGAGTTCATTTCCGGGATTTGGTTTCTTTTTCATTTCGTCTTCAATTTCTTCATCATCATCTTCTTCCTCTTCCACCTCCTCTACTTGCATTATTCCAAAAAACTCACCAGCATCAAACACCTGAGAATGAAAGCACCATATAACCAGAAGCATTCAGTTGAAGTGGTAGCATTACAATCTATCCTGAAGTTACCTGACATACATAGTCCAACGTTTAGAGGTTCTCGCTAGTCAAGTTTGGCCTGTGATTTAATAAACATTTTGCGTTTGGAAAAGAAGTGGAAAGTCTATAGCACAACTTATTCTTTCCCATGATGGGAGGGGTTATTAAAAAGATTTCTTAGTTTACATTGGCCTGGTCTACACTACAAAGTCAAGTCAAGGTAAACAGCTTTGCATCAACCTAAGCGTGCATGCCTCCCACCGATGTAACTGCCCCATTACAGTAACACCATCTCTCCAAGCAACTTTGAGCCATGGTCTATATACTTGTGCTGCTCTGACCTCAGGATAGACACTCCATTACTTATGTCAACCCTAACAGCTCTCTAGCGCTGTCCCAGAATGCCAGGCGCTGAGTGTTCCAGTTACAGTTGTGAACTCCACTGCCCAAGGGTCATGGAAATCAGAAGGCTGCATTCCCCTTTAAAGACCCTTGCCTTTTCCCTGATTGTCCAACTTGGCGAGCACAACTAGCAAATCTCCATTGTTGTATGCAACTGCCCAGCTGATCGTGCCAGCTCCATGTTCCCAATGCACTCCAGCATGGAGAAGACAGGAGATATTGGACCTCCTGGGTCTGTGGGGAGAAGAGGCTGTGCAAACAGCTACCGACCAGCCATAGAAACATGGACATCTATGAGCAGATTGCACAGGGGAATGCAGGAGAAAAGGGTATGACAGGCATGAGCAGCAGTGCCACGTGAAAGCAAAGGAATTGCACCAGGCATATCAGAAGGTCAGGAAGGCCAACAGTCAATCTGATGCTGAGCTACAGACCAGCTGCTTTTACAAAGAGCTGTATGCCATATTTTGTGGAGACCCCACTACCATTCCACAGATCACTCCAGGAAGCCCAGGTCACAGGCCCCTTGTGTGAACAATGAGCACAAGGAGAAGGATGGGGGACATGCAACTGGGTGGTCCAGCTAGGTCATGAACCAGGATCTGTTTGAGACTCCACTGCAGTCTAGTCAAGCATGAGTGAGTCCAGTGCAGAGAAAGGAACCTCGGATAAGTGTGTAAATTTATATCCCCATTACAGTGATGGCAATCCCAATTTAACAGGACACAACTATCGACTTGCATTAATTTTCTCGTACCAGAAGAGGAAGTGATACAACAAAGAGGTAGCATAGTTATCAGCTTTTCATTCCCTGTAGAGATAGGCAAGGGGGGGGGGGACCACCCTGGGGAGCAGTTTGTTTATATCCCTTAAATCCTCCTGAGAGATCTTGATGAAATTTTCATGGATGTACACTGCAAACTTCCCCTGAAGGTTACTAGGCAGGGCTGCCTTATTTCTTCCTCCACAGCAGGACACTTTCTGTATGCGATAACTTCTGTCAGCGATAACTTCAGCAGGAACCATTGCAGTACAAAGGCTAGCAGCACATGGGCCCGGGTGGCTTTGGGATGTCAGCAGCAGCTGTACTCTCTTGTGCCTTTGTTTCCCCTCTGGAGAGGGACATCAGCTAAAAATCACCCCCACTGTGGAAAATGGTGCCAATATTCAGTGCTATTGCCCTATACTTATAGTTTCATGCATCTGAGAAATTCCCTCCTCATTTCCCTCACCCTGGGTGGGCTGTACTCACCATGGCAGGAGCTGTGAGTGGTGCCATACATAAGCACTCCAAAGCAGATATGTCAACGAGCATGTCTCGTTTAAAAACTTTGTGGGAGCCAAAGAAGGGAGTTCTGAATCTTAAGTTTTGCTTTCCATTGCATTCCACTGACAATGTTTTATCTGTGTGTTTTATCTGCAGCTGCTGCCATTGCGGCCTTGAGGGTCTTTCCCTTCACACCCATAGAACTCCTGAGCCAGACAAGGAGGAGAAAGAAGAGGCTTCAGGATGACATTTTCAATGAGATACTGCAAGACAGTGCAGCATCAGACTGTTAGCACAGGACCTGGAGGATGAACCTAACCTCCAGATAGCCTGGAGAAAGGCCCAGGGGTCCCAGCAGGAAAAGGAGAGGGAGATGCACCAGGACACAAATGGGCTTCAGCAGCAGCAAACATGGATGCTACAAACTCTTCTGGACCTACAGGTTCAACAGTCATGGTCTTGCCTCCCTTTGCAGTAAATGGTGAACTCCATTACATCACCTCCTTACACCTACCCTCAATATTCCACCTGGCTTCAGGGGTTGTATCCCTACCTCTGCCACTCCCACTCCAGCCCAGGGAACATTAAGGACCATCACAGCTTCACATACAGCAACCATGGCTCTCACAGGTCAGTGTATGTGTAAGTAAAATGGACATGAAAGTTCTTTCCCCTTGTTAAAGTCTGTTCCATTAAGGTTTTTTTTTTTTGCTTTTAAATTGCACAGATTTTTCTTTGTACTGGTTTTATTGCTGTGATGGTCTGTATCCATGTATTCAGCCCGTGCATACTATTATGATAATCTTTGTACAAACATGCCTGAGGCATCATTTGAAAACTCTTAACTCACTGGTAAATACTGTCCTGTTAAAAATGTGTGGGGCAACATTGCAAGTTATCAGATTCCACTGTATGGTGTTACTAAGACATATTCCGAGTCTGGGGAGTGGCCAAACCAATTCTTCAGAGACAAAAGACAAGCTGAAGCCTGAGCCAGGCATAAGCAGGTCAAATGGGCCAAACACATGCTTAAGTGGGTATTCCTTTTCTTGGCAGTGGACATGGATCCAAAAAAACAAACTAAATCTATATATTAAAAAGAAACAGCGTGATGTTCTCGTCCACACGGACATTTTATCTCTTGAACCTCAGCTGGAGATGCATCTCGAATAAGGGACAGAACTGTAAGAAGGGAGGGCAGACGCCCCAAATCACTCCTTCCTTTCTCTCTACCTACAGCATCCATGAGATCTGAAGAACAAAGGAAGCAGCATTGCACTGGGGGAGGGATCCTGACTGAAAGAAGTTCAACCAATAGAGCTGCTGAAACACATGGAGAGAGAGACTTGGCTTTGAATTTATTCTAGTTTGTTAAGTGAGGCATTAGTTGAGTTTTAATTTTTCATGTAACCAATTCTGACTTTTATGCCTCATTACTTGTATTCATTTAAAAAAATTTATCCTTTTGTACCTCAAACTTGTTTGATCTAAACCAATGTGTTTAAATTGAAGTGTTTGGGAAACTCCATCTGGAATAACAGGATTTGTGCATCTCATTTTCTATTAATAAAATAATGGACTTTATATGAGCTTGTGTTGTGCAGGATAGTTCTGGGCAGTACACGACGTACATTTCTGGGGAAAGTCTGGGACTGGGAATTGGCTGGTGTTGCTCTGCGGTGTAATTCGAGAGCAACTGGCTACAGCACTTGCACACTATAACTGGGAGTAACTTACATGCTGGAGGCTGTGTGTGCAGACCAGAAGTGGCAGCTCTCACAGCAAAGCAGTGTAAGAGGCACCCCGGGTTAGAGAGCTGAGGAGACATAGCTGTTCAACAGTCCAGACTGTACCTTGGGTATGCCAGTTACTGAATAAAATTATATTTTTTAAAATAAATACTTCTTTATTAGTTTTCAATATATACTGCAGAGTGCCTAGCAGTTCTGAAAAAACACTTGTTATAGTGTAACAACTCATGCAATCAGGAACAGTAAAATAATCATAAAAGTGTACAGCAAACACTGCAAAATTAATAGGTGCATGGACAGTGTTATATTCCCAGATATACACCAAGCACCACACAACTCTTAACAGGCCCCCAAGCAGCCAGGCCAGGTTGAGCACCGTATGCCACAATGCATTACTGTGGTTCACTGTTAAAGTTCTCTTTCAATGCCTCCCTGGTCCACGTAGTTGTAGTCCCTGTGTTGAGCTTTTCTAATAGCCTTTGTGTCAACCTGTTCAAACTCAGCAGATACCTGCTCCACCTCCGCCCTCCACACCAGCAGCAATTTTTCTGCCTTTGCTTCACGGATATTATGCAGGACACAGCAAGGGACTACAACCAGTGGAATGTTTTTTCCCCACTGAGATCTAATCTTGTGAGTAAATAAATGTCAGCATCCCTTCAATCTACCAAAAGCGTATTCAACTGTCATTCTGCACCTGCTGAGCAGGTAGCCGAATCTTTCCTTGGTGCTGTCGAGGTGGCCAGTGTATGGCTTCACGAGCCATGGGAAGGCTGGATCTCCCAGGATCACTACTGGCATTTCATCACCACCAATGGTAATCTGCTGGTTGGGAAAGAAAGCCCCGGCTTGTAGCTTTCTGAACAGTCCTGTGTTCTTAAAGAGGCGAGTGTCACCCACCTGCTCTTACCAGCCCACATTGATGTCAGTGAAGTGTCCCCAGTAATCCACCAATGGCTCCATAACCATAGAAAAGTAGCCCCTTCTGTTGATGTATTTTCTAGCAAGGTCGTCTGGTGCCAAAATAGAGATGTGTACCATCTATTGCCCACCACAGTTCAGAACCCCACTTCTGCAAATCCATCCACTCGGGCCTCCATATTGCGAGAATCACATCCCTAGACAGCGGGAGACTATTAATAGCCCTGCACAACTCCATGACAACAGCCCGCCCCAGTGAATTTTTCAACTTCAGAATGATTTCCCCACTGACTGGTAGCAATCTGGCATTGCAAGTTTCCATAGTGCTATTGCCACTCGCTTCTCCACTGTTAGTGCGCCTCTCATTTTGATGTCCCTGCACAGAAAGGTTGGGGTGATCTCAGCACACAGCTCCGGGAATGTGGCCTTGCACATCTGAAAGTTCTGAGCTACTGCTCGTCATCCCAAGCCTGGAGCACGATGCGATCCCTCCAGTCAGTGCTCATTTCTTGAGCCCAGAAGCGGCACTCCACCATCTGCAACTTCTCCATGAACACCACCAACCACCTTGAATTGGTTCTTACTGTGTTCCACGCTGATTTGGTTCTTCTTGGTTTAGCGAATACAGTAGGATTGTGCATCCTATGCTTGAAAAGCTTATGAGAATAGTGCAATGCCTTGCAGTCTCAATGCTTCTGTCAGAGATGGTGGCCAACGAGAAGGGCTGCATATGTTCATTGGATTTTTTTTTAAAAAAAGGTGCAAAAAGTTATGGAATATAAATGACAATATGGGATGGAGGCAGTAGCGTGCTTAGAAGTTGACCCCTGGCTCCCAGTCACGGCTGCGCTACTCGTTTGTCCCACCATGAATCGCCAAAACTTCCCAAAAAGACAGTGCATTGTACAATGGCAGGTTGGACATTGGGATATCTACCCATGGTGCACGGCACCGTGCACTGATGCAAGCACTCATGAGGATTATGCACAACACCGACAAAAGGAGCCAAGTGCACAGACACACAAGCAATACATTAACTGCTCTGGCTTTAAGCCAAAGTAACTTGCTTTGACCAAAGTTTTTAGCGTGGACATGGCCAGAGACCGGAAGTTTTTGTTCCACAGTCATTAGTAGTTCTGTCCCTTTGTTTATCCATGTCACAAAAAGTATTTTTAGAAGCTGAAAATACAGGGCCAGATTTACTTGTGGTTTAACTTCACTAAAGCCAACAGATTTAAATCTGGCAAGAACCTAGCCCTAAACTGTTTGGGTATAGGATACAAGACCAATCAATGCAATTTGCTCTCTAGGCTCGATTGCATTGATGCATATTAGGGGTCCTGATTTAGTCCAAGAGGAAATCTGTCTTTACAATCAGCTCTCAAGTGGTAAGAAACTTTTCAGCTTGGCTTCTTTTTACAAGTTATATTAAAGAAAAATGCATTGTACATTGTAGGCTAACTTGATGAAATGCACAAGTTTACTCACCCTTGGGCATTCAGAATGATTTCATGCAGTGCAGCTAGTTAATTTCTATGCACTTACCTCGATTACTATTGTCAGAGATTCTCTGGGGTTTGTTTTCAATCCTTCCTATCACAGCTGCAGGATCATGATCTAGAGTCTAGACTAATTAGATAGGTTACGAGAAGTCTTTTCTGAGATTCTAGCTGATGTGAACTTGTACATCTGTTGCATAACCATGAAATGTCTCATATATATCTGCTTTTATAGTTTCCAAGTCCAACATATACTTTTAAAAAAAAAAACATAAAAGATTTCAAATTGGACAGACACTTAGTACAAAAGCTGCTACTTCTCTAAGCCACTTAGGTCCACAATGTGACCAGACAGGATCAGGCAGATCATTAGTTCTCTCCACATTGTTTAAGAAGGCATTAGAATTACTTGCACAAAGCTAATCAGATTGAGGAAAAAAAAAAGTGGAAAAAACTGAAGAATTATTGGTTTAACATGTCAAGTCTGGAAACAAGACCAAGCCCCTAAAAGTCTCACTAATTCTAAGCACTAACAGCTTCCTACCTGGGGGAATTCACTTTAAGTAATGAGTACATGATATTTTCTCGGCACCTCACAAACCAGTGTTGCGTCAAGATAATTATTTTTATTAATCCTCCTAGCAGGAGAACTGTGGAAAATCAACTAAGCACCTGTGAAGCAAAACTAGTCAGGAACCATACTTCTACATTCTAGGGTAACCTGCTGTAGTATCAAGTTTACAGGAGAAGGAATAGTGGGTGGGCTGCTATGGAGGAAAGATGGGAAGACGAAGATGGAAAAATATCTAAGGGTTTTATAGCATAGCCCGTCACTGGAGTATCTGAACACCATCCATGCAAAAATCAATAGGAACAGCAAAGTCCCTAATGGATTTCATGGAGTCTCCAGCACTTTTGCTTTATGAGGTCAGAACTCTGCTTGGGGTAGGGTGTTAGTGATGTGTTGGCTAGAATTTACATACATACTATTGGAATAGAGTTTTTAAAGCAATATTACTGAAGTTATATTTTAATTAATTAGGAATATATTTGCTGTTACACATTCCAGTGGACACCAGGAACAGAGCGCTAGTAATTTCAGTTTCCCTTTAATGCAGATAATCATTGTTGGCGTTTGGATAGCGATGAAAAATACAGTTGTTTAGCAAGAGGTTATAACTTTGTTTGACAAGTATTAATAAAAAAGGAGGAGAAACCGCCAACTTTTTGTGTTTATGTATAGGCCAATATTTTGTAGTTCACTGTGTTACCTGGTAACTGAGAAGAGATTACATTTCACACTTAACTAAAGCTTTATTCCTCCTGCTGCAGTTTTCCTTAGACCAGCGTTTTCCTGATCTGCTCACTAGCTTACTCCTCAGCTCAATAAACTCACACAGTGTAAATTCGTTGTGAATTAAGAATGAAACCAGCTAACACCCAAAACAACTTTCTTTACGTATTTTTTAAAAATTACAAGATATTAAGATGCCTGGAAGTGAACAGTTAAGGGATCCATCCATTTCCCTGCTCTCATTACCACCATCACCTTAACTGCTTACCCAACCCACTCACAGTTAATTTTACATCTGCTTTTTGTTCTACAATTAATAGAAGCTGTTAATGTTCTATTTTGTTTCTTAAATATCAAAAAGGAAAATAACCCCAGGGTACATTAAGCAATATAAACATTTAGGTTCTTGCATAGTTGAGGCTCCATGTAACCGAAGTTCTGTGGCAATGGATGTTCCCACAGAAGCCAACCCTTGCACACCTTTGGCCACTGAAGTCCGCCACAAAAATCTAAGCTTTTTGCATTGAAAAAAGAAAAAAGTTCCTATCCCTCACAGACTTTAAGGCCAGCAGAGACCATCTTGATTACCTAGTCTGGCCTCCTGCATATCACAGGCCACAGAACTTGACCCACCTAATCCTGTAATAGATGCATAACCTCTGGCTGAGATGTGGAAGTCCTCAAATCATGATTCAAAGTTGCAGAGAATCCACCACTTACTCCAGTTAAAACCAGCAAATGACATGTGCCCCATGCTGCAGAGAACACAAGAACGGCCATACGAGGTCAGACCAATGGTCCATCTAGTCCAATATCCTGTCTTCCGATAGTGGCCAATGCCAGGAAGGCAAAAAAATAACAAAAATATCCCAGGGTCTCTGCCAATATGAGCTGGGGGAAAATTCCTTCCTGATCCCAAATATGGAGATCAGTTGGACATTGAGGATGTCAGCAAATTCCCACCACCCAAACACCTGGGAAAGAATTCACTGCAATAACTAAGAGCCCTTCCATGTAATGTCCCCTCTTTAGCCAACAGATATATTTGCTACTAGCAGTTGCAGATTGCCTACAATAGCATTTGGCCTATCTAATCATACCATCCTCCCCTCCATAAAACTTATCAAGCTCAGCCCTCGAACCAGTTAGGTTTTTTTGCCTTGACTATTCTTCTTGGAAGGCTGTTGCAGAACTTCACTCCTCGGACAGTTAGAAACCATCATCTAATTTCAAGCCTAAACTTGTTAATGGCCAGTTTATATCCAGGGTTCCCTCCCCCCTCTGAACTCTGATGTGGGGACCTGCATGAAAGACTCCCTAAGCTTATATTCTACCAGCTGAGGTTAAAAAACTTCCCCAAGGCACAAATTCCTTTCCTTGTTCTTGGATGGTATTGCTGTCACCACCAAATGATTTACACAAATTCAGGAAAGGATTACTTGGAGTCCCTATTCCCCCAAAATATCCCCCCAAACCCCTTCACTCCCTTTTCTGGGGAGGCTTGAGAATAATATATGAACCAATTGTCTTTAAAGTAAGTACAAATCAGACCCTTTATCTTTAGGACACTAAAATCAATCAAGTTCTTAAAAGAACTTTTTTTTTTTTTAAATAAAAAGTAAAAGAATCACACCTATGAAATTAGGATGGAAGGAAACTTTACAGAGTAATAAAATTTTTTTTAAAACACAGAAGACTCCCCTCTAAACTCAGTTTTATAGTTACAAAACACAAAAATAAAACTATCTTTTAGCATAGAAATAATTCACCAACTAAAACAAAAAATAATCTAATGCATTTGCTTGCCTTACTTACAATTTTTGTAATCTTAAATAAATCATTTCAGGCATGTTTAAAAAAAAAAAGTTGTTTCTGCCTGGTCTCTCTCTCTCCATCCGGAGAGGGAACAAAAACAAAAAAGCACAAACAAAACCTCCCCCCCACCCCCATTTAAATTATCTTCTTTCCTTATTGGTCCCTCTGGTCAGGTGCTAACCAGGTTATTTAAGCTTCTTAACCCCTTACAATAAAGCAATTCAGTACAGCTGCAAGGAGGGATTTTATGCTACCCTTATCTTTATGCTTATAACAGCCTTGACTACTCTCCTTGGAAAGCTGTTCTAGAACTTCACTCTTCGGATGGTTAGAAACCATCATCTAATTACAAGCCTAAACTTGTTAATGGCCAGTTTATATCCAGGGTTCCCTCCCCCCTCTGAACTCTGATGTGGGGACCTGCATGAAAGACTCCCTAAGCTTATATTCTACCAGCTGAGGTTAAAAAACTTCCCCAAGGCACAAATTCCTTTCCTTGTTCTTGGATGGTATTGCTGTCACCACCAAATGATTTACACAAATTCAGGAAAGGATTACTTGGAGTCCCTATTCCCCCAAAATATCCCCCCAAACCCCTTCACTCCCTTTTCTGGGGAGGCTTGAGAATAATATATGAACCAATTGTCTTTAAAGTAAGTACAAATCAGACCCTTTATCTTTAGGACACTAAAATCAATCAAGTTCTTAAAAGAACTTTTTTTTTTTTTTAAATAAAAAGTAAAAGAATCACACCTATGAAATTAGGATGGAAGGAAACTTTACAGAGTAATAAAATTTTTTTTAAAACACAGAAGACTCCCCTCTAAACTCAGTTTTATAGTTACAAAACACAAAAATAAAACTATCTTTTAGCATAGAAATAATTCACCAACTAAAACAAAAAATAATCTAATGCATTTGCTTGCCTTACTTACAATTTTTGTAATCTTAAATAAATCATTTCAGGCATGTTTAAAAAAAAAAAGTTGTTTCTGCCTGGTCTCTCTCTCTCCATCCGGAGAGGGAACAAAAACAAAAAAGCACAAACAAAACCTCCCCCCCACCCCCATTTAAATTATCTTCTTTCCTTATTGGTCCCTCTGGTCAGGTGCTAACCAGGTTATTTAAGCTTCTTAACCCCTTACAATAAAGCAATTCAGTACAGCTGCAAGGAGGGATTTTATGCTACCCTTATCTTTATGCTTATAACAGCCTTGACTACTCTCCTTGGAAAGCTGTTCTAGAACTTCACTCTTCGGATGGTTAGAAACCATCATCTAATTACAAGCCTAAACTTGCTGATGGCCAGTTTATATCCATTTGTTCTTGTGCCAGCATTGGCCCTCAACTTAAATAACTCCTCTCACTCCCAAGTGTTTATCTCTGATGTATTTATACAGAATAATCGCATCTCCCCATAGTCTTTGTTTGGTTAGGCTAAACAAGCCAAGCTTCTTAAGTCTCCTCTCATAAGGTAGGTTCTCAATTCCTCTGATCATCTTATTAGCCCTTCTTTGCACCTGTTCAGTCTGGATTCATCTTTCTTAAACGTGGGAGATCAGAGCTGAACACAGTATTCCAGATGAGGTCTGACCAGTGCCTTGTAACACAGAGCTAACACTTCTCCCTCTCTACTGGAATTACCTCACCTGAAGCATCCTAGGACTGTATTAGCCTTTTTTCCCCAAGGCTGCATCACACTGGCAGCTCATAGTCATCCTGTGGTCAACCAATATGCCCAGGTGTTTCTCCTTCACTGTTGCTTCCAACTAAGAAGTCCGCAGTTTATAGCAAAAATTCTTGTTGTTAGTCCCCAAGAACATGACTTGGCACTATTAGATTTCATTCCATTTCTATTACTCCAGTTTTCAAGGTCATCCAAATGCTTTTGTATGATATTCCAGTCCTCCTCCATTTTGGTAATACCTACCAACTTTATGTCCTCTGTAAATTTATTATCACAATCCCACTTTTTCATCCGCCATTAATAAAGATGTTAAATAAGATTGGCCCCAAGATGGATCCTGGAGGAACTCCACTAGTAACTTCCCTCCAGCCTGACTGTTCACCTTTCAGTATGACCCACTGTAGTCTCCACATTTGTGAAGATAGCCTTGAATATGGCTCAGAGATGTGTGAATTGCTCCCAAGTGAGGACAGCCATACTTGACTGGTTTACACTTTGTTCATATTTTCAAGGTAATCTGCATTCATGACAATTGGGTTTTTAACTTCAGAAAACTAAAGATGACACTTAAGCATTTAACTGAATATTACCTTGGCAGAAACATCTAGTTAACATACTTATCCCACAATTCCAACCTACTTCCTCACGTAAGCATGCCCCCTAACTGTCCTTTATCCAGCTGCCAAAGCTTCCAGTACCCCTGACAATTTCTATAATGTAGTTGTGCCACCAACCAACGCAGAAGTCTTCAGCCTACTGAAAATGCAGGAGCACTGTACAATACATTCAATAATATCTCAGTGACAAAGTCTGTTAGTACTGGCTGTATTGTTCTTTTTCCTACTTCATCATAGCCTCAATTTCTAGCTGAAATGAAACTACTGCAAAGATTCTGTTTGCCACAAATGAATGCCCCAAAATCTAGAGACCTTACCACAGAACTGAAGTTCAGCTTACTATAGAACACACAGGACTTCTTCACAGGGTAGCGGGTGGAGAGAACAGCAAAATGATTATAAATACAATTGGATTGCTCTGTCGGGGTTCATAGGCTTATGTAAGTCATGCAAGTCTGTACCGAACTATACGGTGTAACAACTATACATGTAATTTTTGCGAAGTACAAAAATACTGTGCATTACAATATACTAGAAATGGGATTTTATGATGTCCTAGTAATTTGTTACAGATGTATACAAGATGCAAATTTTAGGAGGGGAAAGGATGAAGTATTATATGGCAGGAGGGAGCTGGCAGACTCCCACATGGAGATGGGAAAATGGTTTATTTCCCAGAGACACTCTTATCTTTTTAGGGAATAACGTTTCGAAGTGTAGAATTTTTGTAATTAAGCGTGACATGATTTTTGGCTGTTGGCAGAGCCCACGGGAACACTTCTAAACTCTTTTTAAAGTTTTTTTTGTTTGGGAGATTTCAGGTTTTTTTAAACGAGAAAAAAACCAACAACTTAAGTCCAAATGACATGCGACTCACAGGAGAGGAAACCTGCTCCAAAACATCTTATGAAGACCATTAAAACAGAGCTCCTGCATGTTTCGGCACATCCAACAAAGGTAGGAATGTGTGCGTGTGCACACATGTTTGAGGGTTGTGTTGGGAAAGAGCTCTATTTGGGCGAGTTGTAGAGGTACTGACAGGGAGAGGGGAACTTTTATCTACATTAAAACACTCAAAATTCTATATTGCTAGAAAATTTTAGGCCTTGCTTAAGTTAACAGAGAAAAGATTCCTTCCACCCAACCAAACACAAGGGACTTTCCCCTGTTCCACTCCATGACTCGCTGGTTTTCTTTAACTTCTACCCCATGAAGACCCCACAATCCCTTTCAACCACCCTTCCCATGCCTGCCATTTCTCCTGCCTCTCCTACTCCTGCCTCTCTGAGAGCTCCCCATTTATGTAAGGAAACATAGCTCAGTGTCGCTCTTTTCCCTACATGTCTGTCCCAGTCCACCATCTCTTCACCAGAATTCCTTCTGAATTTCTAGCCCTCCCCCGATGACCCTTCGCTCTAGTTCAATGGGAGCAATAGCATCTTTAGCAGTAGATCCTGGTGTCAGCAGCAGGCCAATTTCTCTAGATACATTTATTAAAAAATAATGTTGAACATTGCTCTGTGTAAACACAAACAGAGTAACTTGGACCACAACCATGAACAAAAGGAACAGAGAAACAAGTACAGCATCCGGCTACCATATGGCAGCTCTCTGCACAAAGCATTTCTCTGCCCTGCCCTAATAGACAAGGAGTCAGGACCAGACATTCTTTAGCAAAACAAAACCAAAAAGCCACAGTCTGATTTTAACAGACGAGTCTGACAGTTTATGAGTTCCTCTTAGCTTCCTGACAAGGCAACCATTTAGCACTCAGAGCCTCTTCAGCAGTTAGTGTTTTAAAAACAAAACAAAAAACAAAACAAAACAAAAACACAAAACAAAACACACACACACACACACAGCCTCCTGTTTATATCCTTCCTCTAATAAACTCCTACTTAACTCAGTCCTCGGCCTTCCTATCTTGATGTGAGAGTATGTAAGTCCTATTCCAAGCTATTTTTATTATTCTTTCCACACTCTCTTACACACATGTATGCATTTTTGTACAGGAACAGTTTGCAATAGGGAGTGAATATGATAAAAGAATAGTAAGGCTGCAAAGTCAAGCACTCAAAAGTTAGGAGATGCCAGAATTAAGGCTGCCTTTGCAAACTTAATTCAGTCCCATTGTGCACATTTATTAGAATACAGTCTTTAATTACATGAGCACATACAATTTCCCCCCTCAAGACTATGTACTGAATGAGGCAGGGGTCTGGGAGGGTGGTGGGGAAGAGAGAGAGAGAGAGAGAGAGAGAGAATGGGATATAAAAACTGAATCATAATTAAGGCTATGTGACTGATATTTTTAGTAAAACTCATGGACAAGTCAGGGCAAAAAAATAAAGATTCACAGAAGCCATGACTTGTCCACGAGTTTTACTAAAATTATCCATGACAAAATGGGGATCTGTGGGTTCCCACACCGCCTGAAGCAGGCAGCTGTGCAGGGGCTACGACAGGGGTGGGCAAACTACAGCCCGCGAGCCACACCACGCAGCTCAGCCCGGCTCCAGTGCTCCAGCTAGGGTACTGGGTCGGGGCCACGCTGACACTCCTGCTTGACCTTTTGCTCTGTCCCCGTCCCAGTTCTCTCTCTTTCCCACTCCTGGCTCCTTGTCTCAGTTCCAATCTCCTAACCCAGCAATCCCAGTTCCTCCTCCAATCTGTCTCTCTCCTGACCCTCACCATCCCACTCTCCTTGTCCAGCCAATCCCTGTCTCCCCTTCCACTGCATCTCCTTGTCACCTCTCCTCCCCTATCCCACCCGCTGGTCCCCATCTTATCCAGTCAATCCTGGTCTCCCTTGTCCAATCTCAGTGTTGCCTCCCAGAATTCAATAAGGCCAACAACTGCCCCCATCCCCAAGTGCTCTTTCCCTCAAGCACTCCCACCCACAGCCTGCCCTCCTCCGCTTGCCCTCCCGACCACAGCTCCCAGCCTCTCCACCCAGCTCCCAGCCTCCTTGCCAAGCTAGTCTCTGTCTGTAACTCCCCAGGTTCCCCCCCCCAGCACTTCCAGACTCAGACTCCTTGTCTCAATCTACTCCTTTCACTCCTCAGGTGTGGCTTTTGTCCCCTCTGCATTAGTATCAGACAGACAGCTTCCTCCTCCATGCTGCCTGGGTCCCAGTAAGGGGGTCATCTAGAGCACAGGACAGACTCACTCCCTGCTCTCAGTTCTGGTATCCAGCCGCACCTCAAACCAGAGCAGCCACTACTGGGAAATTCCAGCTTCAGCCCTGTAGCCCTGGGCTGGAGGGAGCATGCTCAGATGGCACATGCAAAGGCAAGTCTGCACTAGGAGGTATGAGATGCTCAAGTGGGCCCAGTGGAGACAGAATCTTTAGAGATTTAGATGTTAAATTCTTACAAGTGGCTAATGAGCATGGGTGAAATGACATTTTGGGGCAGATTTTCCACAGGCACATCCCCATCATGAAGTCCCACCCCCCACGTCACGTCCCTGCTCCAAATCATGCTCCAATCATGGAAAAGTCACCTTTTTGTTGTTTTTAAACATGGGCCAAATAATAATAATAATAATAGTTCTTTGAAACAGCTGAACAGTTTTGACTAAAATGTTCCACAAAATTCAGCATGAGGCAGACACCGGCATAGAAAATTTCAGCCCAAACGTTTGAAGTTTGGCAAAATCATAAGCAATTTGAAACAGAGTCTTATAATGAGATCTGTATGGCAACTTTAACAGCAGCAGTGTTATCAGGCTTGCCTATAATATGATCACAATTTCCCCCACTAATTGCCCCTAAAACATGTAAATAAATTTCTCCCCAGCAAGGCCAACAAAACTTGCAAATGGGACTCCTAAGCATGTAGGTATGAAGTCAGTCATGTGCAAGTCGTTTCAGGACTGGGAGAGAATTTTGAGTTTTTAAGCCAACCCATTTTGGACACATGATAAAAACAAAAACAAAAAAATGACATTGTAAGGAAGTCATCAATAAGAAATTATTTAAATTGCATCATTTTAGAACCTCTTTTTTCTTTGTATTTTTTGAACTTCATAGGAATTTAGTACCCAAGAATAAGATGTGCAGATGAGCTATCAGGCACTAAATTATTTTGGGAGAAATTGTGTAAATGAACATGAGGTGGATCTCCCACCCCTCCCGGTTTGTTTTAAAAAGTCAAGTTAAGCATAAAGTTTAAGCTAGTTTCCGGTTGTAACTTTCAAGTGGCTACTGCCAGTCTATAGGAAGAAAACATGAAGGGGGAAAGTCCACTGGTGCAGTGCCAGTACAACATGTTCCCATAGTGGACAGTGTGTTCAGTATAGTACTCTAATCTCCAGAGCTAGAGCCAATTCAAAGGATGGCACTTACAGGCTGTCAAGAATCAGAGTAGCAGCCGTGTTAGTCTGCATTCACAAAAAAGAAAAGGCTGTCAAGAGAGATAGGCGGAGCTGTTCTTAATCAGAAAGCCAAGTGGGCAAATTTGGAAGTCAAATGGGTGGATAAAGAGGGTGTGTTTTTAAAAAACAAACAAACAAAAAGAAAATCCACACCAACCCATGATATATTAAGGTTACTGAAAACACCAATATTTAGATACAACAGATGACTGGTTTTTTAACGTCCCCTTTAGTTCCAAGTGCTGGGGGCTACGTGATATAGCAAGGCCCTCTCCCCAACATTCTTTAGATCTGACTTATTGCATAGCGCCACCCGTCAGCTTCCAAAACCCCTAAAGCCTTCTATCAATCATTGCACGAGGTTAGGGATATATTTCCTAGTTATAGCTTAATATTTTAGATTCACAAAACACAGCTGACAAAAAAATTCCACTCTCTCCTGTGCTAGGGAGCAATACATCAATTCACACCTTCTTTCAAAACTGCCAGGAAACCTCCTCTGCCCAGGGTCTACGTTTTAAGCTTTCCAAGGACGTTGTCTTTGGGTGTTTGTACAGTACCGAGCGCCTTGGGGCCACGATCCTTACTCGGGCCTCCACACACAACTGCAATGTAAACAGAGAAAAAAAAGACTGTTCTTTTGTTACGGGCTCAAGGAGCATTTGCTGCGTGGTTTAATATTTTCGGAGTTTTCCCTTTGTCACTGCCCTCCCCCCCCCCTCCCGTGGCCACTAAAAGCCAAAGCAGACGGAGGAAGGGAGCATAACTTCTGCTGCATTTCGCCTGCTGGAGAGGTTTAATGAGTATTTGTTCAGCATGTTAAAGATACCCAGACCTGCAGACGGGGATAATGCCAAATATCATCATCATTTTAATACACTTGTAGCAAGAGCCAGAGAAGAGCGCTCCACACACTTGCGGCTTCTCCCCTAGGATTTAAGGCCAGCCAGCCGCTGCTTTTCAAGCACCCACGCGAGCCAAGCTTCGTCGCCGAGCCAGCCTGAACGAGCGCGCGGCGATTCAAAGAAGCCGGGGAGACGTTCAGCGGGCGCCCCGGGAAACAAAGCTGGGAGAAAAGCCCTGCCAGCCAGGAGATCCGTTCGCCACAGGCCGGCAGGAAAGGACTGCCGCGGCCGTTCCCGGAGAACCCCCCCCCCCCCAAGCCGCGGCCTCCGCCATGCCCGACGCCCGCCCACCTCGTTCTCCAGCTTGTGCCGCAGGCGCTCCCAGTACAGCGGCGGCACCCCCGAGGCGCCCAGCGCCGCTCCGTGCAGGGCCACGAACGCCCGCGGCCCCTCGGGGCGCGAGCCCGCCATCTTGCCGCCGCCTCTGAGGCGTCTCTCTGCCGCAGGCCGCTAGCGCGACGGCAAAGCGGGCTGGGCGGGGACTCGCTTCAAAGGGGAAGGGCTCCCGCAGCCGCGCACGCGCGCGCGGGGAGCGGGGGGCGGGGCTGCAAATCACAGCGCGCGCGCAGTCCGGGCTCTTTGCGGCGGGGTTGCGCGCGCAGCGGCGGAGGGGAGAGCGGGGACACACCCGAGCGCCGCATTTCAACCACGCCGGCGCGGCGTGGGGTTGGGTTTTGGGGCGGCGGGTGTTTCGGGGTTTGGCTCGTTACGAAGATAGGGCGCCTGGTGCAATAGGCACACAGAGGCGACTGTCCAAGCATCAGGACGTGTTTGGGGCCAGGCGGTTGGGTCAGGGCAGATGTGCCACGGTGGCCAAGTTTAATACAGGACATGAATTCATTTCAACTCCGCTTACAGCCTCGTGCGTCGTGTTTTAGACACTTCTCCACAGTCCGCACGATGCCAGCCACTCCTTGATCACACGAGAGCAACTTTTTCAAAGTATTGTTTTCAATGGGTTTCCCAAAAAGGCCCCCCAAATCCTGCAATCAGCTCCATCTGGAATTCAGTGTAAGCCTAACTGTAACCGAAGTGAAACTGAGCAATCTGTTTGCATTGTCCAAACAGAGAGACACCAGCAATGGTATAAAACGAATTTGTTTTTAAAACGATCGTGGAAATACAGAATGTGCTTTTTTAATCTTCACCTCTCTCTTTATTGATGTCTCGCTCTACCAATGTGATAGGCAAATTATGTGCTTCTGCTGGCACTTTTTACAGGGAAGCAAATCCCAAAATGCATCCGATAAAGTGAGCTGTAGCTCACGAAAGCTTATGCTCAAATAAATTTGTTAGTCTCTAAGGTGCCATAAGTCCTCCTTTTCTTTTTCCAAAGTTTTCAGTTCCTAAGGTGAAATAATGGCTGCTAAATCTGTACATGTTCTGATTTAATATGGGACAGAGCTGCTTAAATCAGTTTTGCATGAGGCACCATAAACGTTGTGGATGGAATTGACCTAAAGTGAGAGTTATAAAGCTACAATCATGCCATGAGTCCATGCAACCCTGGCTGCTGTCACATAGGGTATGTCTACACTACAAAATTAGGTCAAATTTATAGAAGTCGGTTTTGTAGAAAGCATTTTTATACACTTGAGTGTGTGTGTCCCCACACAAATGCTCTAAGTGCATGTAGTCGGCGGACTGTGTCCACAGTACTGAGGCAACAGTCGACTTCCGGAGCTTTGCACTGAGGGTAGCTATCCCACATTTCCCGCAGTCTCCACCGCCCATTTGAATTCTGGGTAGAAATCCCAGTGCCTGATGGGGCGAAAACATTGTTACGGGTGGTTCCAGGTACATATCGTCAGGCCCCCGTTCCCTCCCTCCCTCCGTAAAAGCAAGGGCAGACAATCGTTTTGCACCTTTTTTCTTGAGTTACCTGTGCAGACGCCGTACCACAGCAAGCATGGAGCCCGCTCAGCTAACGGTCACCATATGTCTCCTGGGTGCTGGTGGACATGGTACTGCATTGCTAAACAGCAGCAGCCTTTTGGCAGCAGACAGTGCAGTATGACTGGTAGCCGTCGTCAACGTAGTCCTGGACACTCTTTTAACCAGGCGCCTGGGCAAACATGGGAGTGACTCAGCCAAGTCATTTCCCTTGTTTCGTCTCATGGTGATTGAATCCTACCGGCAGTGCACTGTCTTTTAATTTGCAGCCAGCGGAAGACGATGGCCAGTAGTCATACTGCACCGTCTTCTGCCGAGCACCCAGGAGGTGACGATGGCTAGCGGTTGTACTGCACAGTCTGCTGCCAGCATGATGTATAAAGATAGATGAAGTAGCTCAAAACAAGAAATAGACCAGACTTGTTTTGTATTCATTTTCTCCTCCCTCCCTCTGTGAAATCGATGGCCTGCTAAACCCAGTTTTGAGTTCTTTCCTTGAGGTTTTGAGTTCTATCCTTGAGGCGGCCATTCAGTTTCTCGCAAAGCCACCCCCTTTGCTGATTTTAATTCCCTGTAAGCCAACCCTGTAAGCCATGTCGTCAGTCGCCCCTCCCTCTGTCAGGGCAACAGCGGACAATCGTTCCGTGCCTTTTTTCTGTACAGATGCCACACCACAGCAAGCATGGAGCCCACTCAGATCACTTTGGCAATTAGGAGCACATTAAACACCACACGCATTATCCAGCAGTATATGCAACACCAGAACCTGGCAAAGCGAAACCGGGTGAGTAGGCGACATCAGCGCAGTGATGAGAGTGATGAGTATATGGACACAGACTTCTCTCAAAGCACGGGCCCTTCCCATGTGGGCATCATGATGCTAATGGGGCAGGCTCATGCGGTGAAACGCCGATTCTGGGCTCGGGAAACAAGCACAGACTGGTGGGACCGAATAGTGTTGCAAGTCTGGGACGATTCCCAGTGGCTGCAAAACTTTCGCATGCGTAAGGGCACTTTCATGGAACTTTGTGACTTGCTTTCCCCTGCCCTGAGGCGCAAGAATACCAAGATGAGAGCAGCCCTCACAGTTGAGAAGCGAATGGCAATAGCCCTGTGGAAACTTGCAACGCCAGACAGCTACCGGTCAGTCGGGAATCAATTTGGAGTGGGCAAATCTACTGTGGGGGCTGCTGTGATGCAAGTACTCAACGCAATCAAAGATCTGCTGATATCAAGGGTAGTGACCCTGGGAAATGTGCAGGTCATAGTGGATGCCTTTGCTGCAATGGGATTCCCTAACTGTGGTGGGGCCATAGATGGAACCCATATCCCTATCTTGGCACTGGAGCACCAAACCAGCGAGTACATAAACCACAAGGGGTACTTTTCAATAGTGCTGCAAGCACTGGTGGATCACAAGGGACGTTTCACCAACATCAACGTGGGATGGCCGGGAAAGGTACATGACTGTAGCAAAGCTTTTGACACGGTCTCCCACAGCATTCTTGTCAGCAAGTTAAGGAAGTATGGGCTGGATGAATGCACTATAAGGTGGGTAGAAAGCTGGCTAGATTGTCGGGCTCAACGGGTAGTGATCAATGGCTCCATGTCTAGTTGGCAGCCGGTGTCAAGTGGAGTGCCCCAGGGGTCGGTCCTGGGGCCCGTTTTGTTCAATATCTTCATAAATGATCTGGAGGATGGTGTGGATTGCACTCTCAGCAAATTTGCGGATGATACTAAACTGGGAGGAGTGGTAGATACGCTGGAGGGGAGGGATAGGATACAGAAGGACCTAGACAAATTGGAGGATTGGGCCAAAAGAAATCTAATGAGGTTCAATAAGGATAAGTGCAGGGTCCTGCACTTAGGATGGAAGAATCCAATGCACCGCTACAGACTAGGGACCGAATGGCTCGGCAGCAGTTCTGCGGAAAAGGACCTAGGGGTGACAGTGGACGAGAAGCTGGATATGAGTCAGCAGTGTGCCCTTGTTGCCAAGAAGGCCAATGGCATTTTGGGATGTATAAGTAGGGGCATAGCGAGCAGATCGAGGGACGTGATCGTTCCCCTCTATTCGACACTGGTGAGGCCTCATCTGGAGTACTGTGTCCAGTTTTGGGCCCCACACTACAAGAAGGATGTGGATAAATTGGAAAGAGTACAGCGAAGGGCAACAAAAATGATTAGGGGTCTAGAGCACATGACTTATGAGGAGAGGCTGAGGGAGCTGGGATTGTTTAGTCTGCAGAAGAGAAGAATGAGGGGGGATTTGATAGCTGCTTTCAACTACCTGAAAGGGGGTTTCAAAGAGGATGGCTCTAGACTGTTCTCAATGGTAGCAGATGACAGAACGAGGAGTAATGGTCTCAAGTTGCAATGGGGGAGGTTTAGATTGGATATTAGGAAAAACTTTTTCACTAAGAGGGTGGTGAAACACTGGAATGCGTTACCTAGGGAGGTGGTAGAATCTCCTTCCTTAGAGGTTTTTAAGGTCAGGCTTGACAAAGCCCTGGCTAGGATGATTTAACTGGGACTTGGTCCTGCTTTGAGCAGGGGGTTGGACTAGATGACCTTCTGGGGTCCCTTCCAACCCTGATATTCTATGATTCTATGATTCTATGACGCTCGCATCTTCAGGAACTCTGGTCTGTTTCAACAGTGGCAGCAAGGGACTTACTTCCCAGACCAGAAAATAACCATTGGGGATGTTGAAATGCCTATAGTTATCGTTGGGGACCCAGCCTACCCCTTAATGCCATGGCTCATGAAGCCATACATAGGCAGCCTGAAGAGTAGTCAGGAGCTGTTCAACTACAGGCTGAGCAAGTGCAGAATGGTGGTAGAATGTGCATTTGGACGTTTAAAAGCGTGCTGGCGCAGTTTACTGACTCGGTTAGACCTCAGCAAAACCAATATTCCCACTGTTATTACTGCTTGCTGTGCGCTCCACAATATCTGTGAGAGTAAGGGGGAGACGTTATGGTGGGGTGGGAGGTTGAGGCAAATCGCCTGACTGCTGGTTACGCACAGCGAGACACCAGGGCGGTTAGAAGAGCACAGGAGGGTGCGGTGCGCTTCAGAGAAGCTTTGAAAACCAGTTTCATGACTGGCCAGGCTACGGTGTGAAAGTTCTGTTTGTTTCTCCTTGATGAAATCCCTCGCCCCTTGGTTCACTCTACTTCCCTGTAAGCTAACCACCCTCCCCACCTCCCTTCGATCACCGCTTGCAGAGGCAATAAAGTCATTGTTGCTTCACATTCATGCATTCTTTATTAATTCATCACACAAATAGGGGGATAATTACCAAGGTAGCCCAGGAGGGGTGGTGGAGGAGGGAAGGACAAGGCCACACAGCACTTTAAAAGTTTAAAACTTATTGAATGCCAGCCTTCTGTTACTTGGGCAATCCTCTGGGGTGGAGTGGCTGGGTGGCCGGAGGCCCCCCCACCACTTTCTTGGGCGTCTGGGTGAGGAGGCTATGGAACTTGGGGAGGAGGGTGGTTGGTTACACAGGGGCTGTAGCGGCGGTCTGTGCTCCTGCTGCCTTTCCTGCACCTCAGTCATACTCTGGAGCATATTAGTTTGATCCTCCAGCAGCCTCAGCATTGCATCCTGCCTCCTCTCATCACTCTGCTGCCACCTTTCAGCTTCAGCCCTCTCTTCAGCCTGCCACTTACTCTCTTCAGCCCGCCACCTCTCCTCCCAGTCATTTTGTGCTTTCCTGCGCTCTGACATTGTCTGCCTCCATGCATTCGTCTGTGCTCTGTCAGTGTGGGAGGACAGCATGAGCTCAGAGAACATTTCATCGCGAGTGCGTTTTTTTCACCTTCTAATCTTCGCTAGCCTGTGGGAAGGAGAAGATCCTGTGATCCTTGAAACACATGCAGCTGCTGGAGAAAAAAAAGGGACCGTGGTATTTAAAAAGACATTTTTGTAGAACAATGGGTACACTCTCTTTCACGGTAAACCTTGCTGTTAACATTACATACATAGCACATGTGCTTTCGTTACAAGGTCGCATTTTGCCTCCCCCGCCCCCGCGTGGCTAACAGCGGGGAACATTTCTGTTCAGCCATAGGCAAACAGCCCAGCAGGAACGGGCACCTCTGAATGTCCCCTTAAGAAAAGCACCCTATTTCAACCAGGTGACCGTGAATGATATCACTCTCCTGAGGATAACACAGAGAGATAAAGAATGGATGTTGTTTGAATGCCAGCAAACGTACACTGCAATGCTTTGTTCCACAATGATTCCCAAGTACGTGCTACTGGCCTGGGGTGGTAAAGTGTCCTACCATGGTGGATGGAATAAGGCTGCCCTCCCCAGAAACCTTTTGCAAAGGCTTTGGGAGTACATTCAGGAGGGCCATGAATGCCAGGGTAAATTAATTATTAAACATGCTGGCTTTTAAACCTTTTGTAGTATTTTAAAAGGTACACTCACCAGAGGTCCCTTCTCCGCCTGGTGAGTCCGGGAGGCAACCTTGGGTGGGTTTGGGGGGGTACTGGCTACAGGTCCAGGGTGAGAAACAGTTCCTGGCTGTCAGGAAAACCGGTTTCTCTGCTTGTTTGCTGTGAGCTATCTACAGCCTCCTCATCATCGTCTTCCTCGTCCCCAAAACCTGCTTCCGTGTTGCCTCCATCTCCATTGAAGGAGTCAAACAACATGGCCGGGGTAGTGGTGGCTGAACCCCCTAAAATGGCATGCAGCTCATCATAGAAGGGCATGTTTGGGGCTCTGACCCGGAGCGGCTGTTCGCCTCTCTAGTTTTCTGGTAGGCTTGCCTCAGCTCCTTAAGTTTCACGCGGCACTGCTTTGGGTC